>NC_071497.1:55530419-55868113 GCF_028500815.1 Rissa tridactyla
AGATGTGCTGTGACTATCACCCCTCATCCTTATTGTGTCATTGCTTCCTTGTATTCTTTCATCTGCCTATGTCCATTCAGAGTGTTGTAAGTCCTTTGAGGTAAGAACCAGCATTTTGCTTTTTGTTTGTACAATGTCTGAAACAATGAGGCTTCAGTCTGTGACAGTAGGATAATAAAAATAAGCAAATAAATAACCACAGTTTAAGAGATGTGAAAATCCCTTTCTCGAATTGTTATACCTTTGCTATGGGTAAGATATGAGTAATGACTGTCAAAAAGAGAAAAATGTCAGCAACATAATATTCCTTTTCCATGAAAGAAGACAGTATAAAATTTCTTTTTTCTTTTACCTTTTTTCATGATGAATACTGCATATTTGGCTATTCTTTCTTTCTAAGGTGTTCCCTGCAGTCCCAGGAGGATGAAGGTAGTGTGGAAAGACGCTTGGAATACATAGAGGGAACTGATCTTTTGCGTAGGAAAGTGCTGTTTTAACACACTTTTCGGAACAGAACTGAACCAGACTGAAAACACTATTTATATATTTTTTCCTAATCATCTCCTTCAGGACATCAAAGATATAGAAATAATTGCTGAAACTGGAAGTAGGAAAGAGCAATTTCTGCCACTGGGATTATAAGGTGCTTTAAGAATTCATTTCCTTTCAAAAATTTCAAACCAGCAATTAATAAGCTATATATGGTAATTTCACTTTCTTAACCATTGTCAATATTTGGAAGCTTCTTTTATAGATTTGTGATTAACTTCTAATTATAAACTAATTACACTGTTCGTAGTAATAGAGGATCTTGTGGGTTGACAGAGAATCTATAAACGATGCCCAGGAGACAGCAGCGGATTTAATACATTCCAGTCTTGTCATCTCCTTATACTAACCAAGAAAGCCTCAGGACACCTACTGCTCGATCTTGGGAGCTATTCTTGCCTCCATTAAGAAACTGAGAAAAAACTTCAGCTGCCAGCAAACGACATAGGTGAACTTTCTGCTTCCTTCAAGTTTAAGCAAGGTGATAAGAAAGAAAAAAAATGGAACACAATGACAGACAGCAGTAGCACAAATGAGTTGCTGCTTTATGTGGTAAGGAATGGATTCAGTGTGTCTGCCTGAAAAAAGTCATCATTCGGCCTGCCTATTTCCTAAGAAAATAAAGCTGAAGGTTTAGAACTGGGGATGACATCTCTAGCAAGGGTGGGATTCAATCACATTTTGTGTATTATTTTCTACTTTCTTCCTTGTTACATCACTTATTTTATCCACTGATATGTTCTCTTTTATTTTGTAAATATTTCCACCTACTGCTGCTCACTCTCCATTTCCCTAGAAAGGTTTGCTATCTCTAAAACTTAAATTTTGTTTCATGTTTCAATTAGGTTAACTATAAATACTGCAGTATTTTGCTGCTGTCATTGCATCAAAATACAATATCATTACCCTGCAGCAGTGTACAAATGGTTTGCCATTTCTGTCTGCGCAACTCATTTTTTTCATCCCCTACGTTTGCAAAACGTAGATTTTGCAACCTGGTGTGATTACAGCCCTCCTCAGGCTGAAACTAAGCAGTGGATGGTCAAAGGGCAGGCTCAGCAAGGACAGGGAGAAAATCATCTTTGGGAAGGGAAGACCCAAAAGATATCTGATATGTTCCTAAAAAGCTCAGAGGAAGCCTCGTAATTGTAATGTAATAGTAATGGATCAGGTGTAATAGTAGGTTTCATGGGCTAGCATGCACACACACTGGGAGACTGATAAGGAAGTTAAAGAACTGGAAGTTATGTCCAGAGTTCTGGGAAAACAGGGACAGTCAAATTGAAACAAGGCACATGCAGAGTTTTACCCTCTGTAGCCTGCTCTCCAAATCACATGCTTCCCACAGGACAAACTCCACCAACGTGCAGCGACAAAATTAGATGCAATGCACAGTAAAGGCAAGTTAAAAGTAAAAATGTCAAGTTAAATACATGTAAAGTGTTTTTGATGCAGTTGCCCTTCCTGGGGCCTGGAGATGCAATAGGGCTCCATCTCTGTGCATCTTGCTTACCCCAATTTAAATCAGGGCTGTGCCTTGGATCCAGATTAAAAGCAAAGGGTACACATATTGTGGGGGTTATGTTTTCAGCCTGGCACTTCATCTGTGAGATTTGAAAAAATCCCACACGCCTAATGGGCTGATCACACTGAGACTTTTACACTTGGCTCATTGCTATGGGATTAAGAACAAATGCCTTGCTCTTACTTCGTAGGGAAAAATGTGTTAAGTCTTGTCTTGGTTGAGACATCACCAGCTCTGCTAAGGTTTGAGCAAGCACAGATATATCTGACTCACAACACTCTTTCTTCTGTTCTTTGACCACCAACAAAACAGTTCACTCCTGTGAAGTATATTAGTTTGGCCTCTTTAAAATAACAAGCAGATGCTGCTTATCAGTCACATTTAATTTAGATTAGTACTACCTCTTTTTTCTTTTCTCCGGATGTCAAGAAGAACAGCTAAATGTGTTTTAAGGAAAAGACAAAAAGTTTTAGTGCCATAAGACTAGTTCAAGCATAGGAGAAAGAGTTTGAAAGTGCCTGGGAGAAACAGTAGACTCTGAACACTTTCGGTTCAAATGCTTCAATTCTTTGAGTGTATCTAATAGTCACATCAGTGTCCCTGAGCACTCCTGGACATCCCAGACCAACTGCTGTACTCCCCTCAGCCCACTTTGGTATTTCATCTGATGAGATCATGAGAATGCAGACACCGAAACATGGTCTCTATGACCTTTTCACTTCCATGGGACCAAGGGCAAACTCAAACAGGAGTCTCATCCTGTACACTCTGCCTGGCAGATTTCTCTGCTGTCAACATATGTCCTATCAGTAGGTCTTTCACATTCCCTTGCTGCAGGTAGGTTGGCTATTATCACTGTCACAGTTGTCTGGAAGCAAAAGGACTATTGACCACTCAGGAAAAAAACTCAAATGTAACCAGAGGAGTAGAAATAGATGTGTGAAGGGGAGCAGAGAAAGAAAGATGGGCTTTTATATGAGGGGGAAAAGAATGTTATGTATAATTACTTTGGCGAAAGGGAGTAATACAACCAGTTAGGCAGAAGGGACGGATATGTTTTAAAAATAGTAGGGAAAAAAAAAGTAATTCAGAAGAGGGCAGACCTTTATTTTTCATCTGTCTTCATAATGGCCTTCTGCTGTCTAAACTGGAGAAATTTTTAAAAGCCTGATATAGATACAGATATCACAGACATTGTTACAGAGGAATTTGGGATGGAGAATCTGCAAGAGATCTCAGTGGCATAAAAACTAAAATTTATTCTCTAGGTGGAATTGGAATAGCAAGCCAGTTGTGATTTATATTCTCCCACTCAAAGACACAACATACATGCATGCTCTGTACAAAGCCTATTCACAGCTATTCATGTTATAAGTTCAGCCACTACCATCACCAGGGACCTAGGGAAGTCAGGCCCTGACCGCAATCACGTGGTACTCCTGATCCCAGGCTGGTAAGACAGCTTCCTCATGCCTTGCTTCAGCCTTGTGGGCAGCCTTCTGCATGGTGTGAGGCACCCATGGATTTGTTACCCTGAGGCACCACTGTCTTCCTTATTTATTTTTTTTTTATTTACATGGTCTGCATGAGCCACCAAAAGCCTCATTGGCCACAGTCTTTGACTTTCTACATTACTAAAGTGAATTAGTGGTTGTTACCTTCATCTTTAATTGTTCCAAGCTTGTCACTTCTTGCAGGAATGTAAAACTCTTAATATTCATCTGTACTTCTTTGCTTCTCCTTGTGTCATACCTAACCACTACAACAGGGCCAGTATAGTCCAGAGCTTTTAGGTGTCCCTTCCCCATGACAATTGTCCATACTTTCACTTATTTTGCCTGTGAATCTCAAAATCATATAATGTTAGAGCTGGGAAGATGTCATCAAAGTCTCACTTGTCTGAGCAGGGCTTTTGTGTAGGCTTCTCCCAAGGACAGATACGTACAGCCTCTTAAAAACTGTTGCCACACCCATCTATAAATACCCCACATTGCTGGATCCTCATCCTCCGAGATTATTCCACCATCCCAGTAGTCATGCAAATTACTCAGTATTTAGAGGGGTGATGAACTGGCAGTTGGCACTTGCTCACAGAGCATTGGCTCAGAGTCAGTTTGCAATAGCTGAGAGCAAGAAGGTGGGATCTGATTCAAACTACAGATGCTCAGTCAAGATTGAGTGCTGCACCTGTGACACAAGATAATATGTGAGGGTAAACCTGGAGAGTAATTAAAACATAAATCCACCTAAAAAGTGTCTCTAGAGCTAGATAGAGTGCCAATTTGAACTAACAAAATATTGGAGAGCACAAGCACCAGTTGGCGTAGTGCGTGTATGCAACGCAAGCACTGTCTCAACACTCTCAACTCTTATTCTTTCCAAGTGTGAAAAATATCTATGCTTCTTCTATCAAAATGTTCAGTATAGCCCCACTGAACATCCAAAGCAACAGAACTTCAGCTTTCAGTCTTCACCAGTACTATATTTGAAGCACTGCTGTATGCCTCCTTAGGGACCAACTCCCCAGGTCCTAAGAAATCTGGTTTTAAGAATTGTCCATCATTTGCATAATGTGTTCTTCCTCTCTAGACTGAGAAACTACAGCTTCCTAAATCCTGCAGATGTGCCTGTTCCGCGTGACTGTGGAAGGCACTGAAAGATTTGTGCTTATCCTGATAACTTCTTTTCGTTGATAGTTCACTCTTGTAATCTCCTTTGCTTAGGAAGTTTCATTGCAATGTTTAAACATAGATCTTACCGACAACTACTTGAAGAACCTTTATCCAAATGGATCATAATGCACTTGTCAATGTACAACCAGTAGGGAAGAAATGAAACTTCAGTTTTAGAATATTTGGTTCTGGGACCTGCTCTTGCCCAGGATATGTCTGGGCCTTGGGCACATAGGATAGCTCTGTTTTCTGATACATTACATAGGGGAATAGGCAGCCACAACTGGCTAAAGTGAAAAAAAAAAAAACAAAAACAGCAGACAGAGACATATTTTTCATCTCTAATCACAAATATATTCAAACTTGTTTTTCCTGTGAATATCCTCCTAAACTGAAAGATGAAGAGACTGCAGTGTCTGATCAACAGTGGTCCACTTGTTTATAATGGGGTATTGCATGTTTTGAATTAGAATCAGTGATAATATATGAGCTGCAAATCAGTGGGACAAAAAGTCCTATCTTAATGAAATGTGGTGGTATCATGAAAAAAAAAAAATTAAAAACTAGTATTAAAGAAAAATACCATGAGAAGCCGGCTAAGAAAAATCCAATTTAGGACACAATGAAAGCTAGTCAGAGGCAACGCCAATGTTGAGGTGGGCAAATCTATATCTACTAAAAAAGCAAACGAGAGCTACATTCTTAAGGTTCCACAGCTAAAGACCATATCTCAGACAGGAGATGTGATTCTAACAAAGTATTCTGTTTCTGACACTGGGCAATATCATATGTTTAAAGCCAAGTAAGAGAGCAAAGGCAACATGTACTGACTGTGCCCCAGTAACACTACCCATCTTCCGGTAATCCGTAACATACATTTTTGAAGCAGAAATGATGCCACAGTACTTGGCAGCCCTCTTTGGCTTTTTCACTTGGGAATTTTTCTAAATGCCTTTTGTACCTATAGAGGTCTTGAGCAACCTAAATACCCTGTGACTGTGAAATCTGCAGCCTAACTGCCTCCTGTCGGAAAGGGTGATCCTTTTGTGGGTCGCCAGCCTGGCACCTGAAAGGCTTGCTTGCTACCCGTTTCCTGTACTGGGAAAGAGGTACAATAGGATGGTAAGTTAGTAAGGGAAGTTGCCACAGAATCGAGTGCCAAGGCACAGATTAAAGTGAACTGTGCAATCACGTGCTTTGGATACGTTTGATTTATGCATCTAAAGCCAATGCTTTCATTTTAACACCTGCATTTGTTTGCACTCACAGAGAAAGTTTGAGAAGTGAAACAGAGATTTCACATGAAAGTGGCAATGAGAAGAAAGTTTCAGAAATATTTCCTGGCAGAAGTATAGCTATCTGCTTAAAACATTCCTCAGATCAAATTCTTATTGGCAGAGGACAGCGGGCTGAGAGACAGGCTGTTTGGGAAATGACTAAGCAACAATGGCAAACTAAACTGAAAGTGCGATTAACCCTGGATGCCCTTACCCAATGATACAGAGAAATGCAAGATACAACTGATTTATTGTAAGAGAATTACAAATATAAATTACATAAACCACAAGGAAAATGTGTACTGTGATGATCACCAGGAATGCCTGGGCTTCCAAGCTTTTGTTATATTCCAGTGTGTATGGGAGGAGCATTTGAAATCATTCTGTAGAAATCAGTGTTATTGTGACAAACAAGGAAACTCGGTACCTCAAAGTTTTGTTTGATGGTGTGAGATCTTCATAACCTGTTTACCTGTTAACAGTGAGATACAGTGCTCAAATGTATAAATATATTGGGTAAGCATTTCAGAGCACTGTGCTAAATAAAGCGATATACTTCAGTGAATCCTAGCAGTGACAGGATGAGACAATACAACAATTTTGTCTTCTGAGGAAATCTGAAGGAAATTATAGAGTGTGAAAATACATGCTCAGAAGGTACAGAGTCAAGAGTTATCAATTTATCAATCACACACTTGCACTGTTTAATGAGAGTTCCTGAGACAGACTTAGCTGTGTGTGGCTTGATTCATTTTCTGTCATATTCTGAAAGAAAAGAAAGAATTCAACTAGTGTGAGCAAATTATAATTTAATTTCATCCATGTGACTCTGAAAATTAACTTTTAGTTTCCATTTTTCAGGGATGTATAGTATTTGCCCATGTAAATAGTGCTAATGAATGTTGTTAAACAGCCTTTCGATATTCAGTTCACCAGTTCATCAGGGACACATATATTCTATTTGAGGAAAGTGAAATATAGATCATTTCTGTATTACCATTATTAACATAGCAGTATGGGGTGTATATTTTGAACCTGGGCTAATCATTTCTGTTAGGGCTTGTGCTAGTTGTTTTTCAATGGAAAAATTCAAGCTGTTGATTTTAAAAGCTGTTCTTCACACTGAGTAGATAAGGATGCATAAAAATTCAAAATACTCAACATAACATAGCGAAATCCTTATCCTATTTCTAAATAGTCCAGTCAGATGTCACCACTATGTTACAGATGAGGTTCCTGTGGACATACAGAGGAGTTCAAAACAGGGCATAGACAGATTATAGGGGTCCCCAACAGATGTTCAGTAACAAATGGTTTATTTATTTTTAAATGAAAAACAAAAACAAAAAACAAAACCAAATTTTTAGCAAAATTGCACAATATTTTTTAACCAGAAGACCTTGTAAGACAAATCTTTAAAGTCCCATCCATTAAAGGAGGAGGCCAAATCTGCTGAAATAAAGGTTCCGTTGCTCAGGCAATATCCTATTCAACAACTTGGAAACAGCTAGCAGAAAAAAGCTTTGGTGAGATAATCCTGTGAAACACCAAGGACACATATATTACACTGGCTTCAGGTCATAAAACAGATTTCCTGATGTCTTGAGAGAAAATTATGTGTCTCAGTATTTTCAGGTACTTATGATCTTTTTGGGTGAATAACAGGGTTGGGTTTGGAGATGTTCTTGACGACATCCAAATCTGACAAAAATTATTAATACGGAGTTTATGCTGTGTGCTATTGAATTCCCTTGCATTCCCTTCCTGTAGGAGTTCACTGTGGTGTTATAGAAAGTAAATATTTGGAAACTATTCATATGGAATATCAGTGAAACTTCTGTTCTATGTTACACAAATATCCTTCCAAGGTTATTGCTTGGCAGTGTGTTGTTAAAAACTAGAAAAATCTATCAATATAAGAGGGGGGGAAAAGGAGATATTAATGAGATACTGAAGAAAAGTTAATATATATTTCTTTAACCCTGTAAATATGCATGGTGTTTAAAAAAATGGAAATTCAAGTTCTTTGGGCTGGGGACTTCATATAATTTTGTGTTTTCCCATTGTGTAGCGTGATGTTAGGCATTGATTGGTCTACAGCTATGACCACATAGGTCAGATAATACTAATATAAATGACAGCATGGCTGGACAATATTCTTCTTGTCTTCTTATAGCACAATTCTTAAATGTGTGGGAAATTAGTTTAAGACATCAGCAAATTCAAAAGGTAAGTTTTCCAGTGCACGGTGGATTTTATGCACAGGTTGTTCAGAACCATACCAGTTCTTTGCAATGTTAAGCATCAGTGAGCCAGATTTACAATCTGAAGTCTGTATTTCACCTCCAAAGGCAGTGGGACTTGTATATCCTTCACCATAATATTGTGATCTCTTGCTGGTTTAGTCAGGTATTTCCTCAGAGAAGCAGCACTTGTAAATACAGTGTATCTCCTAATTTATGGATTCTATCTGGCTAATGTTTTTCCACTCCTTTTACCATACACATACCTAGCAAGGGTTGCACTGCCTTTCAGTTAAAACAGAGGCCTGCCATGTCTCTGCTTTATTGACCTGCGGTAGGTATTTTTTTGTTGTTGCCATTCTTGGTTTCTACTGAGAAGAACAGTGCCAGGGTTTTTTTCATTTCTTTTCATTTTGGCACAGAACTGAAACACAAAAACCAATTAGTTTCATTAGCTTAAACCTGATAGCTAGTAGTCAAATTGAATACATTTTCATATTCTTCATATATAGTGCAGAAAGTGCACTATTATACCACATCCTGATCTATATAGAGGCTGAAAGAGAATTCTATCGTATCAGCTTGCCTGCGGTGTAATTAGATTGGCAGAAAAGACTTTTTCAACATATCCAAACAGAACATGTTTTCCCAAACTTATTCCAAAGCTTAGTCTTCCAAACACAGGAGAGAGATCATCACAAAATAAGTTCAAATGTACATGTAGTCCAAGGACCTCAAAGATATTAATAAAAGCAAATTGATTTGTTATTTATTAACTAAGGACAACGGAATATAATCTATATCTGAGATATCTGCCATGATTTCTTTCTTTATATCTATCTATCTTTCTGTCTGTCTGTCTGTCTGTCTATCTATCTATCTATCTATCTGTCTATCTATCAGAACTATACCTTTCAAATAATTTTTCATTTTATTTTTTCCTAACTGGGTACATATTTTGCTACTCATGAAAAGACAGACCCCTGAGGTGAAGATTCTATTTAAAACCATAATGTAGTATTTTACGTATTTATATTTATTCATGGAACTGACTTTATTTGAAGATCTGAGATACTTAGCTTTACAAGTACATAAAACTCCTGCACTTATGAATATTAGAAGTCAAATCTGTTTCTGGTCCAGGACTAAGTTTTGTCCAACCTTGTTGTAGTCCAGTGTAATTTTGATGCAGGAAAGAAAACATTCCTCTAGGAATTTTATTTAAAGAGTGACAGCTGTTTGAGGATACTTAGGTGCTTAGAATATCAAAACAAATCCTAGGAGAACTGGATTAGTGAGCAGAGGACAGGTTAGCAAGTCCAAACTAGATGATGAGTATAGGATTTCATGTGGTTCTGAAATTTTTTACATGGATTTTACATCTAGACATGTGCTGTCAACTTGCACATGTGTAGAATATTATTTTAGGCAGTGGACATTTACTTTATCTTTTGTCTTTCGTTTTCTTTTCATATCCAAGTTACCTTACTCCCCCCCAGCTGTGAATACATCTCATGCCACATTTTCAGCACCCTTTTAGTAGTCACCTTGATGACAAACATCTGCGATATTCCTGCAAAATGAATGTGTTATAATGACCCAATCAATAGGAAATCACTGCACAGACTACGATATTGTTGAATTAATCTTTTCATGTATGCCTTTCCAAGTTTTATGCAGTTTTTAAACATACATGAATTAAGCAGGAAGAAAGGGACACAATGTTATGGCAGTCAATATTCCATTAAAAAGAATCTCTACTAAGGCTTTTCTAAGTGCAGAATCAGTATCTTGTTTTGTACCATAAAATTTTCACAAAGTAGCCCTGTGAAATTCAAGAAAAACATATGCATATGTACACTGCTTCTGTGACATATGAACTAGAACCGGCAGAATTCATTGAGTAATACACTGAGATAATTAGAAAATATTTATTAATTTTATCATACAATATTTAGTGAACTGGGTGATGCCCACTAAAGCCAATAAAGACTATATTAAGAACACGTAAAGACTGTTGTGGTTTGGGCCAGACTGGCCACTGAGATGAATGACAGAAAGGTTTGAAGTCTGAAGAAAAACAAATGTTGTTCTTTTCTTTCAAAAAAGCGTAAAGGGCAGTGATGAAGTTAGAGATTCACCACTCCAACTTCAGAACCCAGAAAGATATGGGGGGAAATTGAAAAAATCTTGTGGTAAATGCTTGAAAGATAAAAACAGATGAACGGTGACATATACAGGTTCACCAAAAACATGGGGTTTCAAACCACTCGAGTTTCTCAAAGTGTAGCAGGCCTTTTTCATCAACAAATAGAAGAAATAGTCGGTAAAAAATATCTTGACTTTAGTCAAATTTTTTGACCATATCTTCCATGGTGTTTTCTAATAGAGTCTGAGAATGCTTGATCTGTTTATACATGTTATTCTCTGTTTGACAACATGCCTGGAAAGCCATAAATATGTCAGAATTAAAAGATACACTGCATAGGTTTCCTGTCTTGGATCTGGACTTATTCAGTATTTTATGAGTGGCATGTGTGGTCTAATAATAAAAGTATCCTTATTTAATTCTGTGGTGGGTTGACCTTGGCTGGACATCAGGTGCCTGCCAAGCTGCTCCATCACTCTCTCTCTTCGTCTGGACAGTGGAAGAGAAATATGACAAAAAGCTCATGGGTCGATTTAAGGACAGGGGGAGATCACTCACCAATTAACATCACGGGAAAAACAGACTCAACTTGGGGAAATTAATTTCATTTATTGCAAATCAAATCAGAGTAGGGTAATGATAAATAAAATCAGATCTTAAAACATCTCCTCCCCCCCCCAACTCCTCCCTTCTTCACGAGCTCAGCTTTACTCCTGATTTCTCTACCTCCTCCTGCTGAGTGGCACAGAGCGGATGGGAATTGCAGTCAGTTCATCACACGTTGTCTCTGCGGATCCTTCCTCCTCACACTCTTCCCCTGCTCCAGCATGGGGCCCTCCCACAAGAGGCAGTCCTCCACAAACTTCTCCAGTGCGGGTCCTTCCCACGGGGTGCAGTCCTTCAGGAGCAGAATGCTCCAGTGTGGGTCCACCACGGGGTTACAAGTCCTGCCAGCAAATCTGCTCCATCACGGGCTCCTCTCTGCACAGGGTCACAGGTCCTGCCAAGATTCTGCTCTAGTCCAGGCTTCCCATGGGGTCACAGCCTCCTTTGGACGCATCCATCTGCTCTGGAGTGTGACTCTCCATGGGCTGCAGGTGGATACCTGCTCCACTGTTAACCCCTATGAGCTGCAGGGGAATCTCTTCTCTCATGCATGGAGCCTCTCCTCCCCCTCCTTATTCACTGACCTTGGTGTCTGCAGAGCTGTTCTCTCACATAACCTTACTCCCCTCCTCCAGCTGCTGTTGCACAGCAGTTTTTTCCCTTTCTTAAATACATTATCAGATGTGTTGATGCCCTCTGTTGCTGATGGGCTCAACTTTGGCCAGCAGCACATCCTTCTTGGAGCCAGCTGGCACTGCTCTATCAGACAAGAGTGAAGCTTCTAGAAGTTTCTCACAGAAGCCACCCCTGTAGTTCCCCCACTACCAAAACCTTGCCAAGCAAACACAATTCAAATTCAGAGATAACAGTACAGATATGCTGGAGAATGAAATTTAAATATAAAGTTATCCTAAAAAATTTGAGAACTGGTCTGGCAAAGTGAATTCATCCATAATGAATTCATTGAGGGTAACTTCATGAACTGCACTGCTTTTATGATTCATTAAGTTAACTACCTGGCACAGACTTAGGCAGGATCTGCAATAACCGATTAGATAGTATGTAGAAAACGATTTAAGAACAATAGTGGATCAGAAGTTGTACACGAGTAAGCCATGCCAAAGTGCTTCAGCAAAAGTATATATTAATCTGGGATGCTTTAGCAAGGACAAAGGTTGATATGTAAAGAATTACTTCCAGTGTACTCAGTAAAGCCTCAGCTGGCACTTCGCTACTTTGTGCTTGAAAGGTGTTGAGAACTACAGGACAGACCTGTGGAATAAAGCATCTAGATATATAAGGGCTACAGAACGCATGCAAGAAAGGAATAAATTAAGTAGGTTGGTACAGCTCCAAATAAAGCAAGGAAGGATTCTATATCTGCAAGAACAGTGCGTGATTAAGATAAGTTGTCCTGGGATGTTGTGAAGTCTCTGACACTAAGAATTTTTAAAAACAGGACAGACAAATATCTATTAGGAATGACATGTATATAAATTCATTCGGGTAGGTTAAGTAGATGAAACATATGGTCTTCCCAAGCTTCTCTCCCACACTGGATTCTTTGGCATAATAGTGCCTTCTGCATGTCTTCTGAGAGCAGGAGCAAAGCTTCGTTGGCATGACTATCAGAAGGCAAAAACTGAAAAGTCACGCAGCCAGAGTCAAATACTAATAATCTAATTCCTCTGACACTGTCTGTGCTGCTTTGTAAATTACATAAGCATCCACTTTTAAATTATTGTACAGTGCTAGAAGAGGAAAAACAAAAACAACGAAAAAAAAATGACCACTTTTAAAATATTATATAGTGTTAGCACAAAAAAATTTGTAATCACTGGCAATTAAATATTCCTGACACATGGGTGTGGATGTTTCATGGTTTTTGTAAAAGTTTGTTTCCCAGTTCAGATCAGATACAGGTAACCGGGGTAATTTCACTGAGGACTTTTCACACAAGTAATGCATAACCAAAATTAAATGCTCAAGTGTCATTTAAAATGAAGATGTTAAATTTTGAAAAATCAAAATGTATTCAGAGGCAACTTGTGAACAGAATTCTTAAAAGACAACGTTCCTGAGACCGAATTTTGTCTACGAATGAGTAGTCCTTTTTCCCAAACTACATTTGCAAGCACGGAGCTCATCACAAAACATACTCTTTTGATTATAATAATGAGAAATAGCTGTGAGCCAGATCTTGAAATCTCTTCTGCAGTCAATATAGCATCTGATTGAGTATAATTGGTAAAAGATTCAAGATAATTGCCAGGTATGAAGGAGAAGCAGAATCAACTACCGCATGTACTTTTTCAGAAAGAACAGACTATAAACCTGGATATCACAGAAGTTCAAAGAGGGTCTAAAATTATACTTCTGCTAGAACACTGATTGGATATTCTGGGAATGTGAGCCAAGCACCAATCAGAAATTCATTCCAACCAGCACCTTCTTCAGATTATCAGATCAAACTGAAGTTACATTGAAATTCAATGTGCGTAACTGTTGCATTAACACAATTATTAGAAGGTGTTATTAAAAAATGGTCTATTTCATTTCAAGGTGTTATAACATCATTGGCAGCAATTGCCAAAGTTGTTAAGTTTATGACTGTGATCAACCGTTTCGAAGTAGATCAAAGATTAATAGCAAAGCTCATCAGAAGGTTGGATTCAACCATGAAAATTCTAGCTAGATAATGATAATGATTAGCAATGACATAGGGCAACAGGTCTATCAACTGTGATGAAGCATCACCTTTTATGAACACCGTTAGTACTCGGATGTTTTGCTTGGGAAACTGGAGAAGCCACTGGACATGCTTAAGGCCTTGTAAAGATAACCCCTTTTTACCAAAATCAGATAATCTAATCTGCAGTTTCAGTTCCACTCTGGAACTCTCATGTTCCCACAAAATTTGCAGAATAAATACAAGTGGAATGCATATGCTTATAGTTCAGTATGCACTGCCCTATAAATGTACCTTTCTTATTTAAATTAAACAGCTCAATGGCTTGGAAAGCATTTCAGTAGACTTTGTATTGTACATTAGTCAGTGAGGTTTCACACCTAACAGGGAAGGACATGCACTATCACATTTTTTTTAAGAATGTCACTGTTGCCACCTCTGTTAGCACAGAAAAAATACCTATTTCCTTCTGGGAAATTTATAAAGGAGCAAATAAACAGAAATTGTTGCTCTGACTAGGATGGGAGTAGCTTTTGCCATCATTTACAGTAAATGAATACATTGCAATGAATTGTAATGAACTGACTAAGTACAGTCTTCTGATTTCTTTCTGATGGAGAAGTTAAAAGCCAAGCAACAGACACAGCTAACCAACCTTCTTCAGCTTCTCTTCCCAGTGAGTCCTGGAGGGTTTTACCTCGATAACGTCTGCACATATACACAGGCATGCTTGCACACCCACTGCCACACAGGCATCAAATGCATGGCCAAGTTCTGCTTCCTGAGATAAGCACTCATAAATCAAAGTTAGATTCATTTGTTTAAGGATAGTTTGTCTAACAAGACTGAAAACACTGAAGTACACAGTTTACACTGAATGGATTTGGTTTCTGTTTTCGGGCTCGCCTACAGGTACTTTGTGGAAACTGCTCTAATATAAAGCTGAAAAAATTACATTTCAGATCATTCTTTTCAGCTCTTTATTACTTTTGAAAATAAGTAAGAAAATTGATCTCTTTCCCATCCCTGTAAAATGTTTATTTTGAACCAGAGTTTCTCACTTTTGGTGCAGAGGAAAGGGAATAGTGGATCTAGTGGCTAAAATATGCACAAGGTACCATTTTTTTTATGTGCCAGTGCATGTTACTTGGATCCTCGCTGCTTCTCTGGAAGGGCACAGATCTTCTGTAGGCCCTGTGGTACATCTGCTCATGCAGACATTTGCACAGTCTGCTTTTAAATTTTAAAACTATTCTGGTGTTAATTCCCAGAGAGGACAAGAACAGCTAACGTAGTGAAAAGACTCTCTTTAGAGATACAGTTTTTGTTCACTTGCCCATTCAAAAGTGGTGGTGACTTCCCTAGAAATTCTGGGAAGAATAAGGAATCAGAGGAGATCATTATTTTTTGAATAGCCTATTTTGAACTCTCCAGCTTCCCAGTGAGAGTTGAGGCACCATCTTGCTACACGCTGTACAAATCACTGTTTTACCACATCTACTCTCCTAACAATCTGAATTTTTTGATTGTATGTTGTTCCTAAACATGAGCCCAGATAATCACAAGGGTTTAATTTATTGAGAAAAGTCTATGTAAAACAATATGAGGTGATTAAAAGCCCTTACAAAACTATGCCTTAGTAAATATCTAGTATTATATAGATAGGCCATGGGAAAATCAGAAAGACAACCTACGGAGTGTCACATTTGATTTTGCTTTTTAATCAAGATATCTGTTTATTTTTCTGACAGTTATCTCAGTAGCCTGAACTGTCATTCATCTCACCATAATGAGAATAGAGTATGCTATTTTCACACATGTATGTGAAAAGCCAAAACACCCTTCTTAAGCACAAAAAAAAAAAAAAATGCTTGAAAAAGCAGTATAGTAGCTTCAAACACACGTTATACGTTATCTTACACTATTCACAAACCCATACATAAGTGCTATTCCATAGCAATATATAATTAAATTAAGATCTATTGCAAAAATTTGAAAGAGTTGAATTGACACTGAAATCATTATTGACCAGCTCCAGTTTTTAATACTTTTTAAAAATTATAACTCATGAGATATTCCTGTTTATAAAAGAGTTACTGACCATAGGCCTGATATGTTTGGAGGCTAAAAGCTAGAGAAAGTATTTGTTTAGATAAGGATATGGCTATTAATGAGTTAAAAAAACATTTCCCTCAAGATTCCCTGGATATGCTGAAGTACTCAATTAAAAATACAGATTTCAAGTAAAAAAAAGATGAATGAGCAAACAAAAGTGCTTGCCAAATTGGTTAAAGGGAATAAAAGGGTTTAAAAACTTTGCTTCTGAGTGCCATTATCTGGCTTTCTATTCTAATTTCTGTCCTCAGTTCTTTCTTCCCCTGTTTTCCATTCCTCCCTTCTTCCATTCTCCTCCCTGAAACTGAGGTACCAAGATGAGTTTCCATAAATAGACAGATAGGCTCCTTCCTGCCAAGAGAGTGATTAAAAAGGATAAATGTCTACACTTATGCATAGTTGTTTTTCTGGGAACACAAGATTTGCCAATATATAGAAATGAGTGAATAATAATATTATGGGAAATATTAGTCTTTTGTTGTATACATTTAAAAACAGATGACTTTTACATTATTTCATAGCTGTATCTGAACTTCTCCTTGTCACCCCATGTCTTTAATGTTTGTCCAGAATTTTTTCTATTTTCATCCAAAAAGAGAGAAGCAGAAGCCACATGTTTGTTGCTGGCAAACACTTCTGTCACTTAGACCTCAAGCATAAGAACCAGCCAGGCCAGATGGCATGGTTTTTAAAGGTACTGAGCTTGGAAGTAGTTTCCATTGACTTCAAAGGGACCTCCAGATATTTAGTGTACTTCACACATTTAGGTCAAGAGCTACACTAACAGCTTGAGTATGGAGATTTGCATATTCACAGTATATTCAGTGAGACTGTGCTGCAATTATACAAGTCCCTCTCCTCTGGATGGCTAACAATGATTGAAGACAATCAGAGTACATAGATTTTCACATTGTAAGGCAATAAAGGTGGTGTTTATAAACAGCCAGAGTGCAGGGGAAATACATAACAGGGAAAAAATGTGCAGTTATATATCATTATGCTAACTGTACAGCAATCTGGAGAATACAATTGCATTTCAGTATAACATCCAGTAAGCATTTAGTTTCATCATAGGCTATAAAGTATATTTTTTCCACCCCAAATTATATGAATTTTGGCAGAAAAAGAGGCATTAACTTCCACCTCAAGCTGTCAGAATTTGTTTTTTAAAAAATCAAATCATTTCCTTCTATGATAAGTCACAAGGGACAAATCTGAAAACATGCAAGGCCAAGTCTGAGTTCACTTACATCCCTTTCAACCCCATTAACTTCAGTGTATTGGCGAGGGTTGTGAGTTAACTTGGAATTTGACCTATGGAAAAACTCTGTTTCCAACATGTTTTTCTTTTTTATTTTTATTATGCATGTTACAGCATTTTTAGTCCATATTTCTTTATCTGAGAACTATTTGGAAGACACAATTTAATTAAGGACATAAAACAGAAATGACCCAATTAATTTCGTTTAGAACCCAGGATTCAAAATAATATGCATATCTCTAAACACAAGGCAACGTTCTCTTTCAAAAATGGCTTTATTAAATTACCCCACATTAACAGGAGCCTGTCACAAGCCAGAATGTTCTCAGACTCAGAAACAGTCTTTCCAGATATGTCTTATTGAGACACTCTCAAATACAAGCAGAAGGTTTTCTCTCTGCGGGAAGCACGTGCAGTGAATCCAGCACCTAATTCAGCCCAGGCAACACGGTGGAAAGCACATAACCAAATTTTCACAAACATCCCCAGACTAAGATGTATGAGCTAACCATGCCTTTCTGTCCATGTTGTTCACCTTTGCTGTTTCCACAGGATTCCCCAGGAACCACACATGCCATTTAAACACCATGACTTCTGTCTTGTCCTTCAGTTTATTTGCTGTACTCCAGAGCCGAGAGAGAAACAGCAACAGGCTGAGACTGAAAGTATTGTTCCCAGTGGAATTAGACTTTTGACAAACTATATTCTGAAGTTATACTTATAACTACTTATATTATTATTAGATAGAACACAAAAAAACATATGTTGTGAGATTTTATGATTGCGTGTCATATCTCAAGAATGTTTCAAGAACCTCTTTCTGTTTCCACTAATGTATGAATTTCTTTACAAAGCAACCCTACATAAACCTCAGCTGAAACTCCAGAACTCATCTGGTGTTTCAATTTCTCCTCTCCAGAAGTTAACTGGGCTACAGGCATAAATGGATAAAATAATCCTTTGCAAACTGCAGAGAACAGCGTCTAACAAGATCTTTGCAGCTATTTGTTTTTTGATTTATTAGCAATCTAAAAGACCTGTAAACATACTACTGCCTGTTCTTAACATTTGCAAAAAGGGACTTTTTTAATCTATTGTAGCACTGACAGCTTACAGTTTCTTATCCTGTTCCTTGGACTTGGGCCCACTATAAATACAGTAAACAGAGTCCCTTCTCCTTTCCCTGAGGGTTTCTCTGAGTTTACAATGCTATTGTGTTCTTTACTCGGCACACTTCTTTGGTTTAAATAATCTTTTTACTGCCTCCAGTGTTTTGAAGGTTGTGGTGAGAATTTCATTAATCATATAACTTCTAACACATACCTACACAAATGACTTTATAATATCATTGAAATTAGCTGACAGCTAGTAGCATAAATAGATCAAATGGGGGATTAAGTGAAAATAGATTTGAGACCTAGGTTTTAGGACTGTTTAAGTCATCTTAGTTACTCAGGACAGAAGTTCTTAAACATTCACTTCTTCTTTGTATTGTAAGCATGCACATCCAGTATATCCTATGGAAGCTTTTCAGAGAGCACAGATTTTTGCTCATAATTGCATATACCTCAGAAAGTCTGCAAAGAAAGACATTGCACATTGTACATTTCAAATTATTTGGAGAAACGTGCTGTTTCAAACTTCAAATTTGCAACTGCTTCCTCTAGAAATATTTAATATCATCCAGGTATTCGTTTCTGCTTCTGGAAATGACCCAGGTATGAAAAAAAATGTAATTACCCAAAATCTCTGTCAATGCTTAAAAACATGGCAAGAAGTCTCCTTTTTAGTTTGTGAGTTACTGGGCTTATAGATACATGTCACAGAGAAGTATTTATTTCTTTTCACTTCATCAAAGTGTCTGAACATTTTTCAAAGGTTACAGAAATTAAAATAAAATCTAGACTCTGTGCTACTGTGCTAGGTTTAACCAGCTTAAAAACTAGTTCGCTGTATTATTAGAAAATCTTGAGGTGTTCTGTTTTTCTCTTTTAAATGTCCTACATGAAGAAAGAACAAAGGAAAAAAAATGTTAAGTGGATGCAGGACCGAGTGACAGAATTTTACCTGAGAAGAATAAGTGTGATAAACAGTCAGGAAATTGTATAAAAAGTCAATTTAATATACTTTTACTTTTAACAGTGGATGAGTAACAAATCTTGCTGGGAAAAGGGATTGTTGCTGTTATTGCCTTTAGGCTTGTATAGGAAACTGAGGAAAAACTTTCCTAAAAAGTAGCTTGAGCAAGAGGCCCAGTGGTGTATTTTTTTCATATCATAGAATCACAGAATCATAGAATAGTTTGGGTTAGAAGCATCCTTCAAAGGTCATCTAGCCCAACCCCCCCTGCAATAAGCAGGGACATCTTCAACTAAATCCCGTTGGTCAGAGCCCCATCCAACCTGACCTTGAATGTTTCCAGTGGTGGGGCACCTACCACCTCTCTGGGAAACCTGCGCCAGTGATTCACCATGGTCATCATGAAATATTTCCTCCTTAGATCTAGTCTCAATCTTTCCTCTTTTAGTTTAAAACCATTAGACCTTGCCCTATCAGGCCATGCTAAAAAATTTGTCCCCATCTTTCTTATAAGTCCCCTTTAAGTACTGAAAAGCCACAATAAGGTCTCCCCAGAGCCTTCTCTGCTCCAGGTGGAATAACCCCAACTCTCTCAGTCTGTACTCATAGGAGAGGTGTTACATCCTTCTGATAATTTTTGTGGCCCTCCTCTGGGCCTCATATATGATACAGATCATTATTTTAAAGTGTAACATCAGTAAAAGGAAGTTAGATCTATGCCGTAAGGTAGATCTATGTTTTTTCTTGAAAATCTTCAAAACAGAAAAGTCATCAAAACAGAAGTGCCGTACCAGTCAGGTTCACTGGTAATTTTGCTGCTGCTCAATATTGGGGAAAGGCAATCCTTTTCCTATCTCAGATTAGACAGTTTAGCTGCAGCAACATGGGATTTCCCAGTGGTCTTCAATTTGTACTCCATCAGGAGTCATCTGTCAGCAAGTCCTTTATGGCAATGAATCAGAGTAACACCCTTGTGCCAAGACATACCAGGTTTGAAATGCAAAGACTTGTCTGGTGTGAGAAAAGTAATTCAGATAAACCCATTTATAGGGAAAAACTCAGCCTGGTGTAACAAGCCCACACAAGGTCCCACAGTGCACTTAAACCTCACTTGAATGAAATTTTAGTATGCGTTTCCTGTGCAATTGGTGTAGGAATGTATCTGTTACCGTCAAAGGCAAAGTGCAGAGAAGTCAAAGGTCCACAGAAAGCAAATGAAAATAAAGCAAAAGAAAACCAGACCCTGAGTCCTCCTTTTCCTGTCCAGACCTTCTCCCTAAACACTTCTGTACAGCCATGAGAGTTCAGGGAACTTGGCTCAGGAGGACAATGCTTTAAGCCCAGTAAAAAAGAAGAAAGAGTTTTATGTAAGCACTTAATCATGCAGTAAATGAGCTAAAGGACACAGCAATACGGATAGCATATCGCATATTTGTGTACCACCATAGTATAAAATGTATGCAAGAGATAATTATGTGAATAAAGAATGAAAATAGAAAAGTAAAAATAAACAGATAGTTTTTCAAAAATAAGAGTGCAGACTATTCTATAGAAACGCTAAAAGACAAATCACTTAATGGGACAAAATTCTACATAACATATCTAAGTTCCACAAGAAAGTTTTAAGAAGATTTTTAGTACCAACAAGCAAGAAACTCTATGGGTATAAAATAAAAGGCAAGAAACACAGCCAGGATGCCATACTCCTCTTTTATTATCTTAATGAATATGATAAGGTATCTCAAGTTACATAAGGTAACTACATATGACCTGCAAAAGGTGTCCAAACAGACTGTGGAATCTCCTCTGAGATATTTGACAGTACAAGATCCTGAGGAACCTGAACATGCCTTAAGTTAGATTTGACTTGAGTACAGACAAGGCTAGATGAACTTCAGGGATCCCTTCCAACCCTAACTATTCTACCATCTTGATCAGCCGAAGGGTCGGGCTCAAAAAGCTGTAGTAATGGGTTTGGCTAGGCACTAATGTGTTCCTCAGGGCTCAATTTTAGGCACAGTTCTCCTCAATGTTTTCATCAATGACCTGGACAAACATGTTGAGTACACAATAAATTTGCTGATGATCTTAAATTAAGGGGATCCGTTGATTACTTTGAGGGCAGAGAGGTCTTACAGGGAAATCGTCAAAGATAAAAGCGCTGGGCAATCACCAATAGTATGACATTTAACAAGGACACATGCCGGATTCTGCATCTGGAATGATGTAATCCTGGGTATCATATAGTTTGAGGGATGAGAGGCTGGAGTGCAGCCCTGCAGAAAGGGATATGAGGGTTGTGGTTGATGTCCTGGCAGACAAAAGTGCCAAATATATCCTGGCAAGCATTAAGTACAATGTAGTTAACCAGTCAAAAGTGATTGTCCCATTGTCACAATTGGTGAGACCTAACCTCAAGTACCATGTGCGGTTTTGGGCTCCACAATATAAAATTATATAAAAATATGAGAATGTGTCCGAAGAGGGCAACAAAGATGGTGAAAGGACTAGATGGCATGACTTCTGAGGAGCAGCTGAGGATACTACATTTGTTCAGCTTAGAGAAGAAGAGGTTGAGGGGTGGCCTCATTGCTGTCTACGACTTCCTCATGAGAGGAGGCAGAGTGGGAGGTGCTGACCTCTTCTGTCTGGTGTCTGGTGATAGGATGCGAGGGAATAGCTTAAAGCTGTGTCAGGGAAAGTTCAGATCAGCTGTTATGAAAAAGTTCTTTACAAAGACGGTGGTCACGCACTGGAACAAGCTCACCAGAGAAGAGGTCATGACCCCAAGCCTGTTGGTGTTCAAGAATTGTTTGGACAATGCTTTTAGATATATAGTTTATCTTTTAGGTTGCCCTTTGTGGGGTCAGGAGTTGGACTCAATGATCCTCATGGGTCCCTTCCAGCTCAGGGTATCCTGTGATTCTACAGTTCTATGATTCTGTTCTGTTTTCAAGCTGATTTTCACACTGAGGAATATTTTGATTCATCTCAGCCTCTCACCTTCAGTGTTTTCTGATGTGATAAATCCTATTTACTCTAACCAGAACTAAATTAGCTTAAGCAACAGTACCACTCAGATTCTTATCTTATTCCACCTCCAGTGTAATACTAAATGCAAAATGGAGACCTATCTGAACTGCGTAGGTATTAAATAATAGCTCTACATTTTGCAGAGGGAAGATGCGGTGTTGGTCCCTGGTAATGCATTTCACCTGGTCACTGTTACATGCAAACGGCAAACAGCCTCCACTGTTAAATCTCCATGTCCTCACGTGGCTGGAGGGAGTGGGTTTAGCCCAAAAGGTTCACACATGCTCTGCTGATATACCTCTTGAGGCACACGTTTTATCTACCTAGGGCACTGCTGTGCAACCAGATCTGAAGCTGGAGTCCACCAACACCCTTCCGCCGTGCACAGCAGCTTTCCAGAGGCAAAGCGGAGCTTTTCCTGCATGCTGGTGTTGGGCTAAATTTGGGAGACTGCCCCTGGAGGGCAGCTCAGCCTCTCCTCTTTCCTAAGGCCTCCTCAGTGATGCACGTACCTTGAGGGAGTTTACCTCACTTTGAGTCTCTCGTTCCTGGGGACAGATTGGATGTCTGTTAAAAATAGAAAAGATAAAAATAACTTGATGTTCACTCTTGAGTGTTGGGCTACACACCTGCTCTCACTGGTGGATAAGTCAAACAAGCATTTCAGGGTGCAGGGCAGGAAATACTCTGCAACCCTGCCATCGGGATTTACCCAGGGATGTAAAAGCTATGCGAGGGCTCACGACTCAGGTTGTATTACAGGTTTAACATTCCCTGAATTCTGCGCTCTCTCACCTCTCTACAGTGTCACTGCTCCAACAACATGCATGTCACTTCCTTAGCATAATTCATAGGCTTTTTCCGGAAAGTGAGTTTTGTAAGGTACATTTTTCTTAAATTAAGGTTTACACAGAATCCAGGTATCTCGTTTCCTGGGCATCCCATTAAAGATGCTGAAAACATCTGAAAAGTTCCTGCCTGCACCTGCAGAGGTGATGTTATTCATACTCCTATGACTATATATACTTACATATATGTAAATGCTCCATTAATAACTAAGGCATCAATACATGGGGCTCAAGCAGTGTTCCTACCTTTTATAGGACATGTATATTATGGCTTGCATTACAAACAGCTCCTTGGCAAAATACTTTTTAAGTAATACTGCACCATGAAATAGCTGCTGTATTTCATAGAATTCTAAAGAAATCTCCATGCTGTACTATGCATAGTACATACACTTAAGTCCTTTATGCTTGTAAAAGCCTCTGGGATTTTCAAGAAGAAAGGAACTACAAAAATAAAACTCAGCACTTAGAGCATCATATGATCACCTCAGAAAAAGCTATAACAATTTAAAATTTATTTTATCGTTTAGCTGGATCTTACCTCCCTTCATCTGAATCACTGCAACATACATTTTGAATGCTCATAGTTTGCTCCCATGCAAAATAATCCGGGTTAACCTGAACCAGCCTGTCACAAACAAGAATCTCCATTTGTTTAGGCTGGAGGTTCAGAAAATGAACACTGAATTTGCCAGTACTTTGTACAAAACCATACATAATTACTGAGGAAAACTGGTTTTCATCCTTGAGGATAAATTTATGTGACCTTAACTGTACACTAGGGCAACATTAGCTAAAAGAAATAAGTTTAACCAAAAAACAGGAGAATTTAAGGAGGGTTTGAAATTTATTTCAATATAATAAAGCCTGCTGAAGAGTCACCACCAGCTAATACATTATAATCATACGTTATTATGTGCTTAAGATAGCAGCATTTAGAGAACTTGTGTTCTTTGTATTATTTTAATCAGAAGATTTTAAATCATTCTACATTATTGTTTCAGCCAAATACCATGTCAACATCCACATTGATGTGTATTAAATGTGCACCTTATATTTTTACAATTACCAGCAGAACCTAGCTACATTATCAGCTCCATAATAAAGCACTCAGAGAGGCAGTTCATGTTGTTTCATTGCACTGTATAAGTTAACTGAAGGAGTGTAAATATAGTAAAAATATAACTAAGTGTACACAATTTCAAAGCTTTTAATTACAGTGGGACTTAAAAGAAATTTCTCAGTGGGAGTAAGCCTTAAGGATCTCACAGAAATGATGCCTCATACTTTATGAAACATATAATACTTTATGAAATGTTATCATCAGAGACTTAAAGATCACACTAGGAAAGAATGAGGTAAACATTTCATACATGGAGACTATGATCACCTTGTGTCTTGCATCAGAAAGATATGTACTTCATAGTTTGAATATAAATACTAGCATATTACATTTTTCTATTAAAACCTTCCATGAAGGGTTAGATAAATAAAACCACTTCAAATTACCTCTAGAAGGTTTTCATCTAGGATATCAGTTCAAAGTTCAACACAAATCGAGCAGTGTTAAAATGCAGTGGATATCAATCCAACACAGAAGATTGGGAAACCTGAAAATATCATTGGGGTTCAAAACACGTTCAAATTTATAAATTTTGCCGCTAAACTAATAAGGCTGTTCCCCTTCCCAAAGACTGTTATGCATACACCTCATTCTTGCCTCAGGATGGTGATGCCAGGGCCTTGTTAGTGAACTCATCATTTCTCTGCTGCCCTAACCCCCATAGCAATTAACTCTGTCTCTCATAAGATGTGCTGGAACACCTCTTGAGGGTGGCTTTTTCCCTTTCTTTCTCACAGATGAGCCTGTCACGCAAACGTGTCTGAAATTCCCACTGAGGAAATCCCAGGTGAAAACAAGAGTGAAAGTGCTGTGCAGAGTACATCCAGTGGATGTGATCAGCCTGGATGTGCGGCATCCATCCGTATAAACATGCAGTGCACGGGCACGTGTAGCCTTCACAGTAAGGCAAGTCTGACACATCCTGGGTGTGCTGGCCTTGCTGAGACTTTGCAGAGGAAGGCTGTCCCTCCCATGCCACCCATCCAGCCTGCCCTGAAGACAAAGCAGTTGTCATGCACCCACAGTAAACTGTCTAATACTGACCTTGTAAGTTACGTGGAAAGCAATTTCACAAGCCATCTTGGTATGCCTAGTGGCCAATTCCCCAGGCTTCCTGAAGTCACCACAGACAGTTTGAGCTATTGCTTTCACTGAGCTGAAATCCAAAAATTCTGGAAAAATTCCTCCTTTTTTGATGAGAAACAATTTCCATTGCCTGCTAAAAACCAATTGCTTACTACACGCTTAGTGCATGTAGGGCACTTTTAGTGTTAGAGTAACATCTCATCAATCTCTGTAAGCAGCTTTTCATCTGCTTCTGCTTTCGCTGATCTACTCTAATGAAAATAAATGGGGTATAACATTTGCCTTTTTGTTGTCTCACTCTGCATCTTCCCCAAAGCAAAACCTGAGCTCTTAAATTTTTCCAACTCAAAATGAACTTCCACTGCTGTAATGTCTGAATGTGCCTAAACTGAGCACATGCACTGTCTTACATACAATGCATATGCGCACGCACACACACACAAAGCTATTGTGCTGATGTAGAGGCTGTTTAGTGAAAAGAATTACAGGTCACAACTCTCTCTTAGTGAACACACGTCAAAGAACATTTGACATTGATGTACACATGCCTTAATAATGTAGGTATTTTCAAGTAATAATGTGTGGAACCTTGCCCATGATAAGTTCCTTCTATGCTTATAATACCATTCGGTTCCTCAAGACTACAAATCTGACTTTTTTCATTAGTTGAAGTTTCTTTCTTTAAGTGATTCTTTCTTAAACCACAATATTGTTTCAGGTACCACTGTTGCCAAAATAACTGTGGTCATTATAGAGGACTGCAATATAGCGTTTGTTGCCAACTGGAAGAAATTTTGTGGTAACTTTACATATAGCACTCAAATGATATTTAGGAGGTTCCTTTCCTTCCTAACAACATCTGAGGGCTCATAAGCCGTGCATAATAAACTCACAACAGATGTCAAATAATCCTAAGCAGTTATAGGGCCTCACTTAGACTTCTGCAACCAGTTCTGGGTCTTCTACTTCAAATAAAAAAAGATGTGAAACTAGCTATGAATAGGTAGGTAGATAGGTGGATAGGTAGATAGATAGACAGACAGACAGAAAACTCCACAGAATCATAGAATGGTTCAGGTTGGAAGGGACCTTAAAGATCATCTAGTTCCAACTCCATGCCATACATATGTATTTACACTTACATAAACACACACACGCAATTATAAATTTTATACATATATATATATTAAGCCATGATGAAAGTTTAAAGAACAGGGTGAACAAAGAACGGAAAAGGGATACTATTTTCCTCTTCCAAGTAGTGAAACTCAAGAATAACTCTAGGAAGACAAAGAATGTTTTCCTTCAGTAAAAGTAACACAGCCCTGGAAGACACTGCAAATGATGGTTATAGAATCTCCATCATTATATATCTTCTAGAGTCACTGGATGAAAATCCCCCAGGAATAAAAAATATCTCATTGATCCCTCTTGAGCTGGAGAATGGACAAGAATTTTATCTTTAAAATTATTTTATGACAAAAAGACAACTGTTCCACCAAGAAGATGGAAGTCTCTGAAGTTATTTTTAATTATTTTGATTATTCTGGCATAGATTTAAGAAATTATGTGTTTTGCTTACCCATTCATTTAGCTAAAGAAAGCAACATGGTCTCATCTTCCTGAGTCCATCAAATGTGCAAGAACAAATTGCATGAATATACTAGGTTTCCTTTCAGGCATATCTCTGCAGTACAAGAAGTGCCGTAACTCCAAGCTTCTGCAGAATGCTTTTTTTTTTACCTCTAGTAGAATCCCACAAAGTATGTTACTCTTTGCACAACCTATTTTTTGCTGCATCAGTGAAATCAGCAAGCCTTTCTTAAACTCTAAAAGAAAAAACAGAATATCTGTAACATATGTTGAATTTATCATTTCCAGAAAAGTTTGTCTTATTGCCAATGTGCCATACTACCAAAGATACGGCAAGTCCTAGAGTCTGAAGGGGTTGTTTTGTTTTCATTTTGTGACCTAAATATTTCTACTGAGAATTTGGGATTTTATGTTCACTGAGATGTTCCAAAATCTCTCTGCTTATTTCCTTCTCTTAAGTAATCGTAAAAAATGTATGCATGTTTTATCATATGACCCCACTAATCATAATCAGTCCTCCAAAGTTTTTCTTCATCTTTTTGTTTTCCTTATGAGCATTGGAAATCTGTAATGACAGAGTTTAATTCTTTGCAGTGGTGGAAGAAAGCCATCTGGCTAGGTTTCTACCAAGTGGAATGTATGTATTTACCAGTTTGCTATCTTGGGTACCGTGCCGAATACAACGAAGAGATAAAACTACTGCAGATAAACACCTATTCCACCCACAAGGTGTTCATATTAATCTTTTCTGGTCCTGCTGTTATCTGGCTAATTTGTTTTCCTGCATCCCTTCCTGATTTCATGACAGGAGTTTTGAATTACTTCTGAAAAATAGATTTTTTAGAGCAATAGCAACTGATGGCTGGTTTTCCTTCCAATCACATTGAATAAGTCTGAAGGTAGCATCTCCTCAAAATACTGAAGGGTGGTCTATATTCATTTTGCTTATAAAACATATGATCTGAATTATAACTAACCCTTTTGGAGTTAGTCTTACATAAGTTTCCATAAAGTCTTACAGAGATTATTTTTTCTTTCTCAATAACTTCTTCTGAATTATTCTCTTTACTTAAGGGACATATCTTTAATTGGCATCTATCAAATGAAAATATGGTGTATCTTTCAATTCAGTATTTCTTACACCAGATCGTC
Organism: Rissa tridactyla; assembly: GCF_028500815.1. Taxonomy (NCBI): domain Eukaryota; kingdom Metazoa; phylum Chordata; class Aves; order Charadriiformes; family Laridae; genus Rissa; species Rissa tridactyla. The sequence continues at coordinate 55,558,420 of NC_071497.1, forward strand.
TTTTGTTTCCTACAACAAAATATTTTATTGATGTCTAGTGAATATGTCTAGTGAACCCTTCCTACTCACATAATCATCCCCCATCTTTTGGGACACCACAAGGGAATGAAAAATCCATCGTGAAATTTTGGGAAGAAGAATAACCTGTTCGTTATCACTGTGGATTTTCACACCTAAGGACAGCAGTGTTTACTAGGGGTGTTACTTAGGAGAGTGCACAGAAGAGCGTATAAGTAGACAAAGTTTGTTACACTATAATTCACAGTGCCACTTAGACAATATTTCAGTTTGTTGCTGCTGTGTTGCTCCTTCACTATGTCATCTTTTCTGCCAAAGAGTACACAACTTCTGTTGAAAAAGTTCTGGCATTGCTGCCTCACCCTGATGCTCTTATACTGAAGATTTGCTGTTAGGTGTTCAGCAGAGACAGGTTTAAGTAAGTGTGCCTTTTGGATGTTTCCTGAAGAGTATTTTGGGCAACGATGCTTCCTCCTCCTGCACTCCAGTTCTTCCTACCAGGGCAGCTGGGTGCTTTTTATTAGTTTCTTGGTGGACTTGCTTTTAGTGTGGTCTAAACCTTTGCCACTAGTGGGAGCGTCTTGTCACATGATTAAGAGCAGTGATTAAACTTCTTCTCTAACAGAGACTGGAAAATTGTTATGCATATTGCATTAAAAGGCTGATCAGGCAATCTGGTTAGGATTACAAAGATAATCGTTCTTTCGAACACTTTCTCCACTGAAGGTGATCAGCAGAATCAACCACCAAGGAAAACACCAACAGATGTTCCTGTCTTGCATACAGTGACTAATTATGCCACTGCTATGCAGGTAAGTTGCTGCAGTGACACAAGCCTGTTCCTTTCCTTCTCATTGTCACTCCACCTTTTCACCAAAAAAATGCTACAGCAGCAGGATGCACTGCACAGGACAGCGACATCTTCCCCCTTTCTCCCATGAGCTAACTACATAAACGTATGAAAGTTGAACTTAGGCATACTACACCACAATGAAACCTAATGTTTGCCAGTAAACCTGCTATCCATCCAAACTCAACTTATCAGCCCTGTTTAGTCCAGTAATATTTACTGACCCAGAAAAAAACTTCATCATATAACATGTAAAAGCAGGAACCCTATATAGTTTGACTGACAGTTGAGTACACAGCAATAAACCTACCTTTGTTCCTCGAGTTCTGAGTTCTGACCTTTGCACAATTCCTGCTCCCTCTGTCAGACCTGTTAATAAGCACACTGCCCTGAATTTTACTTACACCAGTTCTGCCATCAGTTTAAACTCAATAATACTAGGTAGTCCTCGAGTTTATCCAGGAGACCAACCATGAATACAGCCCTAACCCTAACTCTGTAAGAGAAGTTGGATGAGGCAATAAATCCAGTTCACTGAATACTGCTAGGCTAAACTCGTATCTTAACCCCATCCTCAACAAGAGCTCTAGTGATACCTGACAGGTCCTGACTATAACAGCACAAGACTGGTCAAGTTCAACTCTAATCTGAGTCCACCTGTCCTTTCTTAATTGGCAGTATTGCTAGCTCATTGTTCCCTGCTAACCTAGTCCTGAGCTTCCTAACAGCCCCACCATTAGGTGGCTGGGTATCTCAGCCCTGCTTCATCTCACCAAAATTAACAAATTCTTGCCATGACTATATCCAATGTACTCCTTTTTGTCTCTGCCTCTGTACTAATCTTACCTATGTGATACCAGGCAGTTGTTAGATCTAGTAATAAACTTACTTATTGATAACTAGTGGATCACACAAAGTCCTGTTCCCAGCACTAGGCTCAAAGTTAATGTAGAATATCCTCCATATATTTAAGTCAAATTTAGGCATGCCATTTCTCTCCAGACAGTCCCTTGCTGCCACCTTGATGAAAGAAGCATATCTCTCTCTCCTCCTCCTCTGTTCATATCCTTATGTGATTCAGCTACAATCAGGAAAAGGAGTGGTGAGAGAAAGTGGGAAATACAGACAAATTTAGAGTTAAAAAAAGAAAAGGAGATTCTTTCTTTGTCCAGCCTCTACAAATGTAAACCATGATTTTCAGTCCAGCCTTCTATCTGTCCTACCCCTCTGAATAGCGTTACCAGCACATGACCAGAAATATCCACAGGGAAATAAACCATCATGATTTATGAAAATACTATGGCGGTAGGCTCCAAAAGTACTGTAATTCAATGTGATAGTTTTATCTAAACCCTAACACAGAGTCTGTCCTTATCCTGAATACTCTCCTGGGTGGTACAACCTCCAAACTTGAAAATTAATCACTGCTGTTCTAAGCCTACTTTGGGATTTGATTGTTAGTGGAACTCTTAAAATACATTATCTTCAAACTTATGAAATCTTATCACTAGATCAGTCTATGTGCAGCAAAACCTTACAGAAGCCCAACTCACATTCTCCTTTAAAGCCTTAATGGCTAACATTCTTCATACCTTTGGTAATGAGGCCAATAGCACTCTTTCTGTTATTCCACATGGTCTGTTTTATTGAGCCGGAAATGCAAAGCCAACTCTAAATCTACGATCACAACTACTATTGACTGGCAAATATAACCTATAACCCAAAAAAATTTGAGAGAAAATCTGTGCCCTTCTGGAGAAACAGCTGGAGGCCAAGAAGCAGGACACAAAGTGTTGCAGATGAAGATAGATACCTTTGTTTAGACAACAGAACCGAGTTTACACTCTCAGTGACAATCACATCTACTACTATGCTAAAGGTGAACCATGACTTTACACAATGCACAGTAGTAACACGGAATAACATTTCCTGCTTCAACCATGAAAATACTATCAGCTATTGCGCTATGCTTCCGTTTGGTCTCTGGTTTAAACTGTCATTTTTACAGACACTCTAGAGAAACTCCAGCCCTAACTCCAAGATTAAATCAGGTTCATTGATATTATGTGGAACACCGCTCCTAATGTTCACGCTAAGAAACCAAATGGTTCCTGTTCTAAATTTATTTTGTGGCATGCATTTCAATTGTGCTGATACTGCCACACTGTAAAATACACATCCCCAAAATCTGGCTCTAGGCAAAGGCTTCACTAGATCAATATATTCAGAGCAGTGACGGTCTTAATTTTTTTTACTCAGAAACCTAATGACCAATGACACATGTACTGTCCCTCCAGAGCTTGTCGTTTATCAGTCCTTAACCTAGGCTCACACAAAGTTCAATCATATGAATTACATGCCAAGCCAGAAATTTATTCACTACCACCTTAAACCTCATTTGAAATCTACGTTCAAATGCTGCATTTTTCTCTCTCATTTACTAAAATGCAATGAGTTTCTCATTTACTAAGATGCAACAAAAGCCTCAGACTGTGCTCACTGATACCTTGTGAAACACTTAGAAACACTAGGTCATACAGACTGGAGTAGACCATGGGAGATCTTTATTCAGACTCCCACTCAAGACAGGGTCAATAGTGCATTCAGACAGCTTACTCAGAGCTTTATCCAGTCAGGTCTGGAAACCTCCAGGGACAGAGATTTCAATCTCTCTTATCCTTACTGAGTTTTTTCCTAATCTCCAGCCTGAGCCTCTCATGTTTCAGCTTCTGCCTGCTGCCTCTTGCCCTCCCTCCAGGCACCACTGTGAAGTCCCTAGCTGCATCTCCTTGATCCCCTCCCATCAGTAGCAGGGCTGCTGTTAGGTGCCAGTGAAGCCATCACTTCTAGATGAACTAGCCCTAGTTCCACAGCCTCTCCCCACAGGGGACAAGTTCCAGTTCCCAGCATTGCATATCATATTCTACACATCATATTCGAGATGTAGTATAAACCAGGTGCCAACTGAAGGGGAATAATCATTTTCCTTGACCTAGTGAATATGTTCCTCTTGAAGTAGCCCAGGGTGCTGTTTGCCTTCATCACTGCTAGGGTTGATGTGGCACTTCAGGATTTGGTTTAGTGGTGAACTTGGCAGTGTTAGGTTTATGGTTGGGCTTGATGATCTTAAAGGTCTTTTCCAAATTAAATTAAAATGATTCTATGAAAATGATTCTAGGACCTGCAACACCTTCTCTGCAGAGCTGCTGCCAGGGCAGACAGTGTATGCTATTGCAGATGTGGTGCAGGACTCTGCATTTATCCATGCTGAATTTCATGAAACTCGTGTCTGTCTAGTCCTTCTGCATTTATCCATGCTGAATTTCATGAAACTCGTGTCAGTCTAGTCCTTCTGCTTGCGCAGCTCTGCTTTTGACAGTATTGACTTCACCCCTGTCCCTCGGTTGTTCAAAACTTGGTGAAGGTGTATTTCACCTTGCCATCTAGGCCATTGATAAAGAAGCTAAACAGAACACATTCTAGGATAGACACCTGAAGAGCTCTGCTTTTAACCAGCCTCCACATAGAATATGACTCATTAACCACTATACTTCAATCCTGATGATTCAGCCAACTTTTCATCTACATGGTAGGCCAGACACCTAAATCGTAACATGCCATCTTCATTACAAAGATTCTATTCTACAGGATACAAGGAGACACTAAAGTCAAGGTAGAGATCCTACAAGGTAGAAGACTGCTCCCCTCTCATCCACTTACATGGCAAATTCCTGGTGAATTCATGCTGGCTATTTCCAGAAACCTACTTCTGTTTCATGCATCCAGAAATGGTTTCCAAGAAGAATCGTTCTATAATTTTCCCAGGCGCAAGACAGACTATCCAGCCTGCAGTTCTCTGGATTGTCTATCTTGCAAATTTTGAAGATGGTTGCTACATTCCCCTTTCTCCAAACACAATGGAATTGGTTAGACCTTCAAAGGTGGTCAAGAGCAGCCTCACAACATCAGGCAGTTCTCTCAGCTGCATCCCGTTGGGTTTAGACTTGTATGGGGCAAGGTTTATCAAGAGATCCTTGACTCATTTCTCTTCCACTACTGGTAGCTCCTTGATTTCTTGAACATTTTTTCTAGGTGCAAGACCTTCAGAAACACCTTGTTGGTGAAGTACGAGACAAAGAAGGCATTATAAGCCTCTCCTGTCAGCAAATCATCTGCTTCAGTCAGCAGTTTGTTCTTTTACTGCTAGTTAGGGGGTAGAAGTTCTTCAAGCTGCATTTCATGTCCCTTGACAGTTTCAGCTCTAGCTGAGGTTTTGCTTTCCTAAGAATATTTCTTCATGGTCAGGAAATGTTTCTATAAACTTGAATTATAGTCTTTCCTCACTTCCACCTTCTGTATACATATTTTTGCAGTGCAGTTCAGTCACAAGTTCCATGTTTAGCCACACCAGTCTCCTGATCAGGTATTGTCCTGAATGTTGGGATAGACCCAGCTTGAACTTGCAGAGTGCTGTCCTAAAGAACTGAGCTCCTTTTTCCTTCAGAGCTGTAGCCCAGTTTCCTGAAGAACTAAAATTTGTTCTCCTGGAGCCCAAGGAATTCTACTCTTCTGTTTGACTTCCTCACTTTTGTCAGGATCTTGAAATCCATTGTTTGATGTTCACTACAAAGTGAACAAAGCTATCACTGACCTTACTTTCCAATACCAGTTCCTTCATTCATCAGTCACATATCCAGGACAGCATCACCCCAAACTGTCCCACCCAAAATCTAAGTTAAGAAGTACACTTGATAGATAATTGCTTCCCCCAGAAATGTTTGGGGCACTGTTTTAAGAATATTTTTCTGTCTGCCTTGGTGGTGACCTACTTTGAACGTTTTATCAGTTTCACACTGAAAACCTAAACAGCTTATTCTGAAGTTTTCGTTCAGCATATTCACAAGTGTCCCAAACTTGTTCACATCACATTAAGTTTAATTGTTTAATAAGTAAGGCAAAAGCCATGCATGCAAGCAAAGCAAAACAAGGAATTCATTCACTGCTTGCCATCAACAGGCAGAGGTTCAGCCATCTCCAGGAAAGCAGGGCTCCATCATGCATAATGGTTACTTGGGAAGACAAACACCATAACTTCGAATGTCCCCTCCTTCCTCCTTCTTCCCCCAGTTTTATTTATATTGCTGAACATGCCGTCATATGGTCTGGGATATCCCTTTGGTCAGTTGATGTCAGCTGTCCTGGGGGCTCTGTCCCCTCCCAGCTTATGGGATGCCACCCACCTTCTTGTTGGCAGGTCAGTATGAGAAGCTGAAAAGTCCTTGGCTGCTTAGCAACGACTAAAATATTAGTGTTTTATCAACATTATTCTCATCTTAAATCCAAAACACAGCTCTATAGCAGCTGCTAGTGAGAAAATTAACTCTATCCCAGTTGAAGCCAGGACAATCACACCGTGTTCCTCCGATTGTCACTTTTTGTTTTATTCCTGAGAAACCTCATGACAACTTCCCACACTTTTTCTGGGATACATTCACAATGCCACTCCTAATGTTGTGCTGTGGGCATGTTTTTGTTGCTTCAGGAATTCTACTCCTTCCTATGGCATTGATAGTCTAAAGTCTCAGTTGCAGACTTGCAGCCTCTCTCTAAATATGGGCTTCCCTATGGCTCAGAAATACCTTATATCATTTTCCCTTTTTTGTCACTGAGAACCCAAATGGCTAAAATCCTCTTTTCTCTAGGGTAGTCTTTTCAAAGACCCTCTTACTCTCATGCCTTAATTTTCTAATTTAATCAACTTAAACCATAACTGAACCCTAACTCTAAATTTCCACAAGACTCTAGACACATTTAAATACTTTGTTCTATTCAGTGAGAAATCTAAAAGTGTTTTTCCCACACTTTCTTTCAGTTTTGCTTCACCACTGAACATCGACTGTCAGTCCAAGGAATTTTATCACTTTTTTATCAAGATACCTGATGCCAAATGTCTCAATATTTTTTATCTCTTTTCTACAACCTTCTTATTACATAGCCACAGTTTCTAGTTTATTCATCCTTAAACTGAGTTTAGTGGCACTGCTATATTTTCACTGAAATACTAAACCACAGCTATTCTGAATTCATTTATGGCCTTGTCTGAAACTCGTTGTTGTTGGCTTTTATAGATCCTAGTACTTAAAGCCCAAATCTTAAGTCTTGGTTGAGGGTGAACTCAGTAACACCGCAGAGAAATCTGTTTCTCATTTTATCTTTGAAAAACCCAATAATCATGGTCCTAAATGTAGCTTGGTGTTGTCTGCCAGTATGCTTTCACTGTAGTTCCGTAGCTTCAGTTTATCTAAGTCATAATCCTTACCATATTCCTAAACAAAATGATAATCAAATGACATCCCTATTGTGGACAGAGGACAACTGAACCACCAGTGTTCTAACTTTTGGACTCCATTTCTTACAAGTTTATTTTTAGTGTAAAAAAATTCTAATCACTAAAGGTAAAACATAACCCCTGATTTTAATGAGCTTCAGTTACAACATCTGGGACATTATTCATCTTTTTCTAATGAGAAATTTCCTTCTGTAATATGCTTTCCCACAGCACTGTTGCTGTCAGTTCATAGTTACACTTTATCAAACGTTAATTCCAACTGTAAGCTTCCACTAGCTTCACTGGTGTTCTCCAAAGGTCACTGCGAATTTTCACTACTGAGAAAGCAAACAGCTAGTATTCTAATTTTTCCTCAAGATCTGTTTTAAGATTACTTTGGGATCCACTTTCAAACAAATATTCTCATTATTATAATGTAGTTTACTAAGCTGTAGCTTCATGATACCTGATAGAAAGATGCTCCTGGGTCTGACTCCAAGCACGTTGAGTTTCCTGTCTTAAAATAGCTTCATGTCTTACTTCAAAGGGCACTTCTACATCGTAACAAATAGGATGGTTACTCAGTCCTAACATGTATTCCAGACCTTGGATTTTAAGTGGAATTAATGAAATCTAATGACATTCTTAATTTTTTCACCGAGAAACTGAATCACCATTGCCTTAAAATAACATTTTTATTTTATTTTTTATTTATTTATTTACGTACTTCATTTTTCACTTTTAGTCTACCAGCTAGATGCTTAATCAAAACTAGGAATTCCTGCAAATACAGGGGAGGAAACCTCCCCAGACAGACAAAGAGATACACAAACACACATACACAGACACACACACAGAATCCAGCCAATACTGGATACATAAAAGGCTTGAACAATTATTTGATCAAACTCTGTTGCTTTGAATTTCAGCACTGAATGTGATGCAGAAACTTCTGCCACTCAAGCTCTAAATTAACACAGGTGAGCTATTAAACTAACGGAATAATACTTCAGTCTTTTACTAGGAATTCTACACATTTTGTTGCTCTACCAGCAACAAATCCACACCTTTGTGGGAACAATTTGGGATTGCCTAGAGATGACAGAAGTAAAAAACTGAGACAGTCACATAGGTTTCAAAACCAGAAATAATAGGTTTCTGACAATAAGATTAATACTTCAGTATTCTGCGACTCTTTTCATCTTATTCTTTGCTCAGATGAGCTGTGACATTGCTAAACCAAACCTTCACTAACACAGAGATCACCATATTTGACTTCAATGTCCTTGAAGGCAAGTTAGAAGTACAACATGATAAACCATTTCAGCATTAGAAATATAGTTTGCGCTTACATTTTATTTCGTCTTGAGCCTTTCAATACAAAGGTGAGAAATCATTTCCTAGGAGATTTGGGTTTATGATCCCCTATCTTTATCTTGAGCTACCCTATCTTACTCTCTTCACTGCCTCATTCTGTGGATTAAAACTATTCTGATGAGTGACTGATAAAGGTGATCTAACAGTCAGAATTAAGATTCAAAAGAAAATATGCAGCATATTCCATCAATGAATTCTACAATTTAGGTATATAAAACCATGAAAAGTAGTTATTTTGAACCATTTTCAGACTAATTACTTTGCATAATTTACCGTATGTGAGCATTCCTATAGCAAATAAGAATGATTTAAAACATTCATTTTGTTTTCAAATTAACTGTTTATTACAATCTGTTCTTTCCATCTCCATTTGACCTTCACTTTGTATGCATCAGTTTTCCTGTGCCACTGTGATGTCATTGTGAGATTACTTCAATTACCTGTAAGCATGCAAAAGATATAAGACTTGGTTACATGCCTGCAAAGACTCTGAAGTCCTCAGATATGAGATTGCATTTAATCTTCTTATGCATCCGTACTGGTAAACGATACTCTGAAAAAGCAAACTTTTAACTTTCAAGAGTTGCAATTATTACACAGCACACAACTGATCAAAAAGCTCTGAGATCCCAATGAGAAAAATATGCTTAATATTTAAGAAAGTGCAATATAGTATGTAGGTGACATTTGAGATGGGATAGGAATGGTAAGGTTTGTCTCATAAATCATTATAAACTACATTCAAAAAAACAGAGGAAAAATTCAATTTTATTAAAATGCATCTCAACAGATAAACCAGAAGTTTTTTAAAAGAAAAGTAAAAAATTCAGAGGAAAGCAAATACCGTATGAAAAGTTTCACTTTGCGGATTGCCAAATTTTCTCTTCCTGATCTGTTGTGGCATAGAGGTTGATGTCCTTTTGTTTATATTTACCTTATACTGCCTTACTACAAATTTTTGGAATGAGCACGTCCTCAGGTAATGCAGTTTGTACTTTGAAGCACCTTGTACAGAGAAAGAGGAAACTGAAGTCCATGGGCTGGTGCAAGAAGGAATAGCAGAGGGGAATAAGGACTATAAAAAGAGTTTGCTTTGGAAAGTAAGGATCTCATCATTGTGCATTCTAAATAAAACATGGATCTAAATGCATGGTAACCCTGCACTAACTCTTCTGTTCAGCAGGAGAAGGTAGAAGCACGGAGAGTGTTTGCCAGTAGTTAGTCATATTGCTCACTGCATTTCTGAGAGGAGCTCTATGACGAGCTGTCTGAGAAGTAACGTTCAACAAATCTAAAGTATTCTATTTTATGAAGGAAGGACTAGATTGTATTACAATTAATAGAGAGGTTTTCCTTAACTATTTTTTTTTTCTCACTCTGCTGGATGGAAAGAACTCCTACATTCATCAGGCACAATATATGAAAAGGTCCTTAGAAGACTGATATTACAAACTTGGAACAAGCCCAAGTGCTGTTATTGTTTGCACTACACTTGGCTACTACACTCTTTTGGCTTCCTTGCATATAATGCCTTTGTCAAGCAAAGACTCAACTGATAAGAAACAGAAGAGAAATCAGCTCTGAACATTATTAATTACTGTTATATTATGTATTTGCACTTCTACCAAATTGTTAAAAATAAACCTCTAGTATTCCTTTCTGTGCTGCTGGGGCAAAGTCCTCTGATGGTATATAGAGTCCCACCTTTTTGCTTCCGCCATTCAGCAAGGCTCCTCTTGTCTCTGCCTTTGTGATCAACTGCCATGAACGGTTTCCAGTCTCACTGAATTCTCCTTTAGGAGAGATCCTTAGAGTCTTTTCCTAGCAAGCAACTCCTCACAGAGGACTTGAAATTGATTTGTCATCCATTTGGATTCTTTTTCATATGTTTTGCCCTTTTCTGGTTTGAAAAGTTTTTTCCTACTTCCCCTTTGGCTTAATCAGGCCCCTTTAAAATTCATTACAGAAAAGAACAAAAGAATGCAACTAAGCATAACCATGCTAAATCATCCCAGCAGCGGAGCATTCAGAGACGAATTGGTCTGAATTAGTGCCTTGCACATTTCTGTACTGCCCAAATGCTCTCATCCTTTCTTTACTTTCTAAGGAGAAGTAGAAAAAATGCATCAGGGAATACTATCACGAGCAGTAATTGTTACTTCTAATGCATGCTTTTTTCATTAAGTGTTCAGCTTTGGCAGAACATGGTTGTACTAACCTCCTATTCCAAAATATTGGAACTCATATGTAATTAAAAATGCATATTTATTATTAGACCCATTATTCCATTAATCAAAGTAGGTAAGCAAAAAAGAGAAGATCTTAACCAGTGGGAGGAAAGACAAAAGAATATTTAAAACACTCTCAACCAGCAGGAGGAAAGACAAAAGAATATTTAAAACACTTAGGTACTTTGAAATAACTTCAAGAAGTTTAACCTTAGAAGACTAAAAACGGTCTATTAAACTGATAGAATCACCAGAGAGTCACTCTGAGATCTCCTAGGGAATGAATAAGACTAGGAAAAGCCAAATGTGCTGTCTTTCTTTTAAAGGAGACAGAACTTAGGTAATTAAGTTAATTGGAATACCTGGAAACATTTGAGAGTAAATAAGCTATTAGTAGGCAACTGAAACAGGCACACTGAGATGAGTTACAGCGGAAGTAGATTTAGTTTAAAAAAAAAAAAGCCAAATGAAGGTAGTTTTCTTACACAAGATTCTGAGACCTGGGAGTGTTTAGCCTAGAGAAGAGAAGGCTCAGGAGGATCCTGATGAGGGTGGAGCCAGACTCTTCACTGTAATGCCCTCTGGCAAGACAAGAGGCAACGGGCACAGCCAGAAACACATGAAATTCTGCTTAAGTATGAGAAGACACTTTTTTACTGTGCAGGTGGTCAAACACTGGCACGGGTTGCCCAGAGAAGTGGCAGATCCTGTCCTTGGACACATTCAAACTCACCTGGACATGCTCCTGCACAGCCTGTTGTGGATGACCTTGCTCTGAGCAAGGGTGGGACTGGTGGATCTCCACAGGCCCTGGGCAGCCTCAGCCACGCTGTCATCCTGTGACCTGATAGAATAACAAGTTTCATGAATATTAGTAAGGTTTCTGAAGTTATTTTCTGTGACATTCTTGTAAACAAATTAAAGCAACAGGAACATAAAGAAAATCTTCTAACATGAGAACAGAATCAGTACTTCCACATTCAGTGGAAAGTCATTAATGTTTCACTGAAACAACGGATAGACTTATTTAATGGGTTTCTGTGGAGGCTTGATTTGGGCCTGCACCTAGTTCCTGTCTCATAGATGAATTGAGTATAAGACAAGAGGGTGATCTCATTACATAGGAAAACATATTGGCATAAAATGTAAATATACTTACATTCCATATTCAAAACGAAAAAAGCAAGGCTGAAAGATTATAATTGCAATTCCAAAAGATGTTGAGAGCTCAGAGAAACAACTTAAAACTAAGATTTAATTCATTAGAAGTTCGTGGTAGTCCCTTAGAGGGGAACAAACTGCCTGGGAAGCAATTCTTCAGAAATTAAACATAGGTTATATATGACTGCAAGATGAACTCCAGTTAGCAAAGACCTTCTCTCAGGTAATGTAAACATTAAGTTGGAAAGTATAAATAGGAATACAGAATGCAAGATAAATGAATTAACTCTTCCACACTTCTTCGAATTGGTAGTACTTAACCTAAAGCATTAGAGCCATTGATTCTGAAAGACAAAAAAAAAAAAAAAACACTTTCTTTTCCATGACACCTTGATTAACAGGGCTGTCATGATTATTCATTTTGCTTCTTAATGCAAATATGGAAAGTATGAACTTGCCAGTACGGATTTAGTATGCAAGCAATTTCTTCATAAAATCTACTGTGATAAAAATGTAAGTCTTTTAATATTGCCTCTAATGTCCATGTTCTGAGCTCTATAAGAATAATGAGTTCTGTATTATAAGATGTATGTCTTTGCCCTTAGAATGATGCTACATGAATGGGACTTCAGAGACTTTATGTTCAATAATCGTTTATTACTGCTCAGTTTTGCATGCAACCATGATAAATTTTGCATGAAGAAAAGGCAAAAAGTTCTTTCTGGAATGTAGTAAACCCCCCACCTTCTAATTTAAAGAAGCAAAATTATTTTTAAAGGAATACTTATAATTCACTGAAAGGTCTTTTTGACTCATTTTTTACACCACAGAAAGCATTTTTCGGCTGTTAATAACAACGGAAATATGAGGAAAAATCAAACCAATTGTGTCTTTTTGTATATTTTGGCTCAGTTGTACCATCCTAAGCTAAAAATAAACAGCTTCTGATCATACATTGGTGCATACACTTACCAAGACTACAGCAGAGAAGAAATGAAGTTTGACAAATACATGATACTGTTGCATATGATAGCAGGGCAGTGGCTTCTAGGAATGTTTTCTCACTCTTGTGTTTGTGTGGTGACACATTTCCATTCATCAGTTTTCTGCTTAGAACAGTGATTAGAAAACTTTAAAGTTTTTACTCATCATTAAAATAACAATAAAAAAAGATAATCTAATAATTTACCCCAAAATGGGAAAACACTTTCTTCCATGCAATTTTTCTAAAATTTTAATGTTGACTGCTGAATTATTTGGTTTTTCTGTTACCCTGTTCCTTATATCCTTCAGCATCCACGACTAAATAATTCTGAAACTGGTACAGGAGACTCTGAGAAAGAATGAGTAACTCATTGCTGGGTGGAAAAGAGCAGGACTGCATTAAAATGAACAACAGAGTCATTAGAACCTCTGGATACAAACACTCCTTCTGTCCCCATACAATTAACACAGCACTGCCCAATGATGGACCAAATTCAATCCTGGTAAAACTGTTTTATGCTGACAAAGCAAAATCCTTAGATTTTTCTACAATGAAACTTAGGACAGGCTGAGAGAGTTGGTGCTGTTCAGCCTGGAGAAGAGAAGGCTCCGGGGGGACCTTATAGTGGCCTCCCAGTACCTAAAGTGGGCCTACAGGAAGGATGGGGAGGGACTCTTTATCAGGGAGTGTAGTGACAGGACAAAGGGTAATGGCCTCAAACTGAAAGAGGGTAGATTTAGATTGGATATCGGGAAGAAATTCTTTACTGTAAGGGTGGTGAGGCAGCGCAGGTTTCACATATAATAACTCATCTGCAGCCACTCTTTCCAGAATAGTAGGTTTCCCAGATGTGGGACAATTAATTTAGTAAAAGCTCAAGCAAGGATTGTGAATATAGTTTGAATATAGTTCTGGTAGTTTAAACAATTACCACTCCTGTTCTCCAAGGACAGTTACTGAGGGTAGCAAGCCAAAGAACTCTAAACAGAGCTGACCCATTGACATGGGTGTTTCCAATACACATATTTATCTAGACTAGTTTAAAATTAGGCAAACCCTTTCCATGAACAAGCTATGCTTGCTGATCTTTATGGTGCACCCTGAATTCCAGCAGTCAAAGACAGAAATTAAAGATGTTTTTTAAATAAGTATTTTTGCCATCTCAAAAAAATAACAAACTTGCTCTACATTTTGATCTGTTCTCACCTTTTAAAGTATTGCCATATACAAATTGAATTATGAGGATGTAGAATTCTTGTAAAGAATAATGTAAATATAAAAAATATGGTTTAGTCTCACACATAAGTAAGAAAGGATTGCGTTCACCTTTCACCTTTTTCTTTTCTGAAGACTTACTTGTGGGAATTCAAAATCCACTGATGCTCTGTCAATAGAAATTAGAAATACCTAATAAAATGGTCTTTGTGAGGACAGACCAGCTGCTGGAGCTCTGTAATATATCCAGAATCAGCAAGGATGTGGAATAACGCAGCTGTGCCTTTCAGTTGTTTTACTCAGTTATCACTGATAACATCTATAAGAGAGGAAACAAACACAGCCATCATCTGATTTTCTACAATACAACTGTGTGCTTGATTCTTTCCTGTCTCTGAAGCTGATCCATGTGTCCCATGGAAAGATGGGAGAAGGGCATGTTCTAGTGGGTAGGGCTGTTGGAGCAAGTTCAGAGGAGGGCCATAAAAATCATTAGAGGGCTGGAGCACCTCTGCTATGAGGACAGGCTGAGAGAGTTGGGGTTGTTCAGCCTGGAGAAGAGAAGGTTCCTGGGAGATCTTATAGCGGCCTTCCAGTACCTAAAGGGCGCCTACAGGAAGGATGGGGAGGGACTCTTTATCAGGGAGTGTAGTGATAGGACGAAGCGTAATGGTTTTAACCTGAAAGAGGGTGGATTTAGAGTAGATATTAGGAAGAAATTCTTTACTGTGAGAATAGTGAGGTACTGGAACAGATTGCCCAGAGAATTTGTGAATGCCCCGTTTCTGGAAGCATTCAAAGTCAGGTTGGACAGGGCTTTGAGCAGCCTGGTGAAGTGGAACCGCCCATGGCAGGGGGGTTGGAATTAGATTATCTTTAAGGCCCCTTCCAAACCAAACCATTTTACTGTTCTGTGATTCTGTGATTCTATTTTGTTTCTTCTATTCTACACTTAGATTCCTTTCTCTGTTCCACAGAAATGAAGAAAACATCAATCTTTTCTTTTTTTGATAGCAAGGGAAAATGAACTGGTTTTTAATATGCAATCACTCTGTGCATTTCTGAGCTGCACAGGGAGCTGTTTTCAATCCCAGAGGCACAGTTCCATCTCAAAGTTAAAATGGGTTACCAAAAATGAAATAAGAATATTGTGATTTTTTTAAATCTAAAAATCCTATCTACAGCTAAACAAACTAGAAACAAATGTTCCATAAACAAAACAGGGAATTTATAGCTGAGAAAAATTTTTGAAAAGCCCCTTTGTAAGGACACTAGTCATTCCTAGTGATAAAAAGAGCCATCTGAGATAAAGCACTGGAAAGCCTGCCCATGCAATGGTCCTGAATGCTAATGAGCATTGCTTTACGTAGAGGACAGTGCTGAACTTCAGAAATGAGGCAAATGATTCCTCTCCATTGCTGCTGACAAATATTTCAGCCATAAGACCTGATTAAGTACTAATTGCTGCCCGGCAGTGAATGCTTTCTGTGGCATCTTGAAATGAAAATGAGGATGTGTAACCAACCAAGAAATTCACTAGCTTGGCAATGACCTGTTCAGAGAACCTGATGGACATTTAGTGATACTTTTAACTGTTTTCATGCTGCAGTATTTTTAGTTTCTCATCATCTGAATGGAAAGATTCTGTAACAGAAAAACCTTTCTCTGACTGGTTTGTTTAGAATTTCCATAGAGTAAATGTCATTCCAATTTTGCTTATTGTTTTGAAAAACATTTTGTCATATGTAACATAATATGAATCAATATGGCTTGAAGAAAAAACATTAATTAACCACTTTTTTTAATTAGTGCTTATTAAATATTCCATCACACAAGTGTACCCAAATAGCATTTAAACTCAAATATACGAGACCTTTAATGAGTAGGTCAAATTACCTACTGTAGATAATTCTTCTGACAAGTGCAGTTCACTTCTTTGTTCATAAATCATTCATGAATCCACCCCAATTATATATACATAAGTTGGGAAAGATACATGAGTGATTATAAATAGATATTAACCATCCATGGGCAAATTCTGAACAGATTATGCAAACAAATTTTGGCTGCTGAGTCGTTCACATAATGGTGCCTCCATCTGTTCCAGGCATTTCAGTTAGTTACATGGAACATGGGACTATTGTTTCTGCTTTCCCATAAGAGGACAGGAAACTGATGCAAGGCAATAAAAGAACAGAGAGAACAGCAAATATTTTTGTCCATTGCAAAATAATCTGCTTCCACCAACTTTAATGTAAGAAACTGTAGTTCTCTGAGCACTTCAGTGTGCATTTCTAAAATTATCAGAGCAAAAATGCCTGTATTTAAACATTATGGAAGCATGAGAATGCTTACATAGAGAATTTTAAAAATCTGAACCCATTGTGCAGCACAAATAGGTACATAATCTGTCCAAACCAACAAATTACGATGCAGTTCATTTTCAGTACATTCTTTTCATCCTTGGTAACATCTCCAAATTTCCCTGCCTGCTCATCCCTTTCCTTATTGTTGTGAAGAACAGTATTTCATGACACTCTGTTATGTGTCCTTTTTTCATAATCTTGCCTTTCAGCTTTGGAAAAAAATGTACATAACAAAATGTACATGACTAAAGTAGATATATCTTTCTGTCTCTAATTTCTCAGGAGAGTGTGTAGAATAGTGTATTTCTTACTTCTCTAAAGCTGATTCTTCTCTGGATTCTAATGTTCTAACATTAATCAATTTCAGTTTGCAATTTCTATTCTACGTGTTTCTGAAGGTAGAAGGTTTTCCCAAGAAAGTCCTGTGTATGTTGAACTGGTGTGACATTTTCCTCCCACCCTGGCCTTGGCTTCCTACCTAAAATTTGGACTTCCATGGAAAAATAAATCAGTTATATTTCCTGGAAAGCTAAGAGAAAAAAAACTCCACCTATTCTGTCAAAATCACTCTGAAAATGAGGCGAAGATTTGGAAAATTTCCATACTGAAGAAACCTATGACAATTAGTTGCCTGTCAAATGCTGACATTGCAGTGGCCACTTTTATTTAACATAAACCAGAGAGACCAGAGAGAGTGACGATTTTAGTTTTAAAGCAAATAAGCAGCTACAGAAGACCTGCTCACAAAGATTTGCCATGGATTACCATTGTAATTATCATTTCTCAAATTCATATAGTTTCATTGATATGTAATGATAAACAGGAACATGTCTGAAACTAAACAGCCAGCCACATACTGTCATAAAATCTCTGAATGTTTTCCAGCCTTGGCAAGTTACACTTGTGACTGACTTGATCTTGGGTGGGCTACCATCCCACCCGTGGGCGAGGCTGGAGGAGGTGGCTTCCCAAAGTTCCTCCAGTTCCGTGATGTTGACCCCAGTGTGCTATTCCTACTCTCCATGAATTTGTAACCATCCCTTCAGCTGAGAGACAATAATTCGTTGTGGAAGTGCATTTCAGTACAAAGTAAAACAGACCTATGTAAAGTGCTGCTAAAGGTAGTTTTAGCAAACCTGTTCCACTTTGCTCTGAAATGGACTAGAATGCTCATGTCATCAGTTATCAGTCCCCATAGCTGAGGCTCCAAAAATTTCAAACAACTGAAGGGTATTAATGAATAGCCATAGGGAAATGACATCTTAAATTGCTACATCTATTTCAAAAATGAATGTACGACTGTGCCCTAAGGTTCTCAATTTCAAAAGGATAGATTATGAGAAATTAAGAGTACTGGTTGGTAAAGACAGCTGCACTGACAAAAGTACAAAAACAATCTAAAATTTATACCCCAGCCAAGGGGAAAAACTTCTGTGGAGGGTTTTCAGACCTAATTAGCTAAATAATCACTTCAAAAAGGATATTAAGTGCAAGTAGAATGACTATAAAGACTGACATAAAGGATTGTTCAACAAAGAAACACTACATTTTAGTCATCAGAAAGCACGGGGAATGGCTAAAAGTCAAGTTGAAACACTCTAAGAAGGAGATTAAAACAGAAAAGAATTGTTTACAGAGAAGGCATAGAACATTCAAGTAAGAGGTTAAAATTAAGGGTAACTTAGACAAGCTTCAAAAACTAAACTAACAGTTTGCCTCAGTTTCAGCTAGGCTAAGTGCCTGAGTGTGGTATGAAAGACAGGAGAACTAATAAAAATGAAGAAGAATTGCTAAAGTATAGAGTGGAAAACTATTTTAGATAAAATATAATGCTGCCAGAAGACTTTAATATAAACAGGGCATTGAAGAATCAATCCTCTACTAGGGATAGTGGTAACTACTAAGATACCCTTACTTGTACGGACATCAGGGACTCAATAACCAATTTCAAAAAGAACAGTTTCCCTCAAATGTGTATTTGTTAGAAAACTTAAAGATTTTATGATGTTCTCATAGCTTCTTGTGGTTCATGTGTATTTTTCCATATGTGCGTAGGTAAAACTGCAAGTCTCCACCCATAATACAGACTGATATTAATTTTTAGTTTCAGGTACTTCTTTTCAGGTACTTCTTTTCTTTGTAGAGGAGCTTGGTGTCAAAAGAGAACAGGGAAGGGAAGGGAAGGGAAGGGAAGGGAAGGGAAGGGAAGGGAAGGGAAGGGAAGGGAAGGGAAGGGAAGGGAAGGGAAGGGAAGGGAAGGGAAGGGAAGGGAAGGGAAGGGAAGGGAATCAACACCTGTATGCAAACACGTATTCACAGAAGAGGTACTGAAGGAATATCTGCGCTGAACAACATGAACCATGAAAAACACATCATACTATTCATAGTTTTATGCAGAAAAAGTGGTTAACCCCAGAAATAATAAATGTATGGTATTGAAGGTACTCCTGTTAACTATAGTTATGCTAAGATGCGGATTACAGGGCAAAATGCAATAACATACTTGCTGAAAAATACAACTGTTTTAAGAAAAGGAATGGTCAAAGGACTACTAAAGAATGAATATCTTGTGATGTCCATAGACTTATACACATACACTTTAGATGGGTATCCACATAGCTTGGCAATTTCTTTTGGGGGATATTAGTATCATAAACTAGCAGGTTTAGTACATTAATGAAGCTTTCTTTTATTTTAGTGTATGCAATCACTTTAACAATGTAGCCGACATAAAAAATGGCATACCTTAATTAGAGAGCCATGGTATATAGAGCCCTATGCAAGTGAATTTAAGTTCTGGAAAATATCCAGTACCATCTCTAAAATTCCTCACTATAAAATTGTCTATAAAGAGTGTTTGGCCTAAATAAGAGACAGCCTGTGAAGTTCCAGACAAAAATTTCTAAATAGGGGTAGTTTAGAAACCAAAGTTTAATGGAAAGACTATAAACAAATAAATTTAAAAATTGAAACCTATTAGCAGAAGCACATAGAAAGTGTGCCTTTCAGCATAAAATCAAATTAATACTGCTGGAACTGTGGATGTTTGTGGATCAGTGAGATAATGAAACTTTTCTCTAAACCACTTTTCCCACGATCCATTTTAGAGAAGTTCTATAAATGGAGACCTTTTGGCTGAAGGTATCATATGAGTCACATTTAAGAGTTGGACAAGGTTGTTGTAATTTAACTGCACATGCTGTTGATTATCTCTTAAAATAAGGAGTGTCTCGGAGCTAGCCGATCAGTCACTTCACTGATGTCTTCTTAAAAGCAGTAGGTCTAGTAACAGCAAAAAACTGAGTTTACCTTCCACAGATATTCTGATCAATATGAAGTTTAAGCAGCAGCAGAACATGTACTAATCCACTAAATCTGAGTATTTTAGCACTTAACATTGTTGACCAGTTCTAGAAGATTACTTAATTTGTAAATGTTAATATAACTTTGCAAGTGTACTAAGGAAATGGAAATAAAACCAGACTTTTATGTCTAAACCAGACCAAAACATTAATGCATACCTGTAATTTTGATATCAGGAGCATAAAGTTGATGGAAACAGGTAGCTGAAAGGGCTGAAAATGAGTTCATATTCCTTACTGTGAGTATTGTCACTTCAAATACAACACTAAAGATCAAAATGCATTACCATCTGAACACTATCCACTAAACTGTATGAAACGAGCCAGTGGATCTCAGTTGGGTTTTGAACGGCTGTATCACAAGTGCAAAAATTTGCAGAGACATGAGGATGAACAGCCCTGAAAATTATATTATGCTGTAGGCATTAGAGACAAAGTTTCCACCATATCAGTGACTGAGACGTGTCTGAATTGAGCACCCTGTAGGTCTGGCTGTCCAATCAGTATTTCTCACTATGAGTAAATTTATTTTCATGCAAACAGTTCTTGTACCTACTTGTCAACAGGAGTATGTTGCACTTTTGGAGATGTCACACTGGTTTTACGTAATAAAAATGGCATCATAGGTATCTCAGGCGGAGGTAATAGATAAAGCACTAATCAATATCACAGTGCTCTGTTGCATTTTCAACACCTTTAACCAGGTATTCCAACAGAAGCCATGGCTTCAAGCAAATAAGCCCAACGTGATCACAAAGCAAACTAGAAGTCTTCTATGGCAACACACATCATAGAAAGAACTTGCTGGAAATGAAATGTGACAAAAGGGGGAACAGCAGCTCCAAAACACTTCCAAACAGAAAAGAAAAATAGAAATAAACAGAGAAGTCAAAAACTGGAAAAAACAAAAGGCTCTTTCTGTCCTTTACATTATTGTGTGATAATTACATAATGATTGCTGTGTGGGAGTGTATTTGTAATCAGAAGGTTTTGTCAGCCTGGAGGACGAGCTTGGGCACAAGTTTGTGATTTCTAGAGACCAATTGCTAAATTTCTGATTCAGGTCATATAAGTGGAGATAAGTTTGTTGACCTCCATGCTAATGGCTATTTGTACACATCAGAAAACACATCTAGCTGACAGAAATGACAGCCACCGGTCAAGGGAAAATTAGCAAATACAGGTCAAATCTGAATGGCACAGAAAAGAAGAGATGAAAGCTTGTACATTATTAACTCACATTATAGCAGAGTCTCACAATTGTGCCTTTCTATCATGTTTACATTTATTCAAAGCTATTTATAAGGAAATTGCAAAGGAGCATGTAGGTATGGAATAATTCTTAATATAAAACTGAAGCTTTATGAAGGCATACTGAATATTCTAATCATCAAACACTTACACATATGAGGAGCACCACAGGAGTTATATTCTAACTTTTTAAAGAATCCATTTTTAAAGAAGGGATTAAATATAACTGTGTCTGTGTGTATATGGATTGTAAACATATGGACACTGATGACTGAGAAAGCCTACAGGAATGATAGACCACTGCATACACATGGCTATACAAAGACAGCAGGAACACATGCTTAGCAAAATGTATGTCCTCTAAGGTGTCTGGCACATCCACATTGGTCTGAAAGGTATGGTTTGTCATCTATGGCAGATCCACAACATTCTGAAGAGCCAGCTCTAACCAGTGGCACACCCTGGTGCATCTGAAATGTCCACAGACACCTACATTTGGGGAACTGAATCATGTTTATTGAGGCAATGACACTTGATGCAGATTTCATGGGTATTATAAGCTAAAGTTTTGCCAATAGCCTTTCAGCACAGTGTTGGAAAATTTACCGTTTATAAAAAAATGTTAGTAAAAGACTATACCTAACATGATAATTATAATAGTAGATCTCTTCATCTGCATGAGGTATTTCAGACATTTTAATTAAGAACAGTGCCAAAAGCCTATGAATAACTCTATCTGTTTGCAACACTGGAGCCCTCAACACAAATAAATGTTTAAACATAGCAAACTTCTTTTTAATAAAGGTTTCAAAGTGGTTTAATACTATTCTAAGAATTAGAACAACTTGCTGTGTTATACAGTCCAACTGTAGTAGAAACATTCCCACAGGAACGAAGATTTGAATGGCCTGCAGAATTATTATTAAAATGTACTACTAAAAATTACACTAATGTACTAAATTCATTTTGTGAGAGTTTTTATTTTATAAGCATTTTGATAAATATTTGATATTCACAAAGGTATTTGTGAATCCAGCATAAATCCTCTCTAGAATGATAGTTTCATTACCACCACTGTTACAGTACCTTTCTGAAGAACGAAAATTCATGTTAGAATATGTTAGAGCTGCAGGCAAATGAGTAGCCCTTTGACCAGAACCTGGCACAAGATTACACTAGCTGAAAAGAACACCAAAAAATGCAGGGTGCGACATAAGAAAATGCTGAATGTAGGAGGTAGCAGTGTGAAAAACTGACAAAAGTTACAGGCTGTGCCGTGAAGGATAGCTAGATCTCACAGGTCATTAATGGGAAGTTAACCCACCAAACTCCAGAGTTATCTGGAGGGGAGCATTGGGGACTTTCTAGTGGGTACCATCTTGAAAGACCAACAGTATTAGTAACTACATCAGTAATAACATATAAAATTAAGATTGCCTGGATAATGGTACCAAATAACAAATTTGGATAAAGATGTATCTGAACTGTCACGAATTGAGAAGAGTAAGTAGGGATTGTTTACTTGGAAGGAGACTGGTGTGGAAAAGGAAGGTACAAGGGAGGTCCAAGGAGGTCAAAGATAAAGGAAAAGGGAGAATATGGTATGCCAATCATAAGAGTGGTGCTGCCTGGGTTTACTTACCAGGAAGAACTGAGCTTGGTCACTGCTGCTGGGGGAAGATAATAAACCCAACCCACTTCTCTTATTATAACCTGAGAATCAATCCACTTCCATGTTCAGGAAGACCAGAGCAGTGGTGATCAGGGTAATTTTCCTGTCCAGCAGGGCAGCACCCAGAAAGAAAGACCAAGCATCCTGGTATCACCATGTTGATGCCCTTTTCAGCTCTTGTGACATCAGAAGTTCTCCACCACCCATTGAAGAGCAGCTATTTTCTTGTCACTATTTGGAAGACTTCAGTTCTCTAATAGGAAAGCCCAAGCAAATGATGTCAGAGCTACATTATATAGGCATATGTCATGTAGAGGAAAAAGTAAGAAGCTAAAGGCAGACATTCACAAAATGAACTTAATTAAAAAAAAAAAAAAAACAAACCAAAAAAAACCAAAAAAAACCAACCACAGCTAAAAAAGTCATTCCATTACCCGATAAAACAAAACAGATTGCCTCCTGTGAACTGTGTTATTCTACATGTGACTAATTTTGGTATCATTGTTAATATTTGTAATGAATATTCAACTCCAGTTGATTAGCATCTAAGCATTAGTGTAGGATTCAGGATAGGCAGAACATTCTATCCAGTTACATAAAGACTTGGACCAGGATCTAATGGAACAGAGTTTTACTGCAATTCATACACAAATATAGCTACTTTACTGCAGATTTACATCCCTGTATAATGAAGAATGTCTGAAACATTATGGCCTAGTTTTTATAAGCATAATGTTGCACTTTAGTATTAAGTAAAAACAATGCAAAGGAATGGTAAACTTTATATACTGCTAAGGAAGTGCCTCTGTACCAGAAAGTGTTCCTCCCTACAAAGAGGCAACTGTGTTCTTTCAAAGTGTTGGCATTCATGGAGGGCCAACATCCACCCCACTTACAAGAAGGTCTGTTGAAACTGTGTTCCATGCTAATGGTAATGTAATTGTCCCTGTCTGGAAAACAAAGGGGTATGTAACTCCCCTTTGTTTACTAGGGCAGAGCATCGGGAGAGGTGAAAGAGTGGGAAATAACTTAGGCTGGCACTGAAACTTCGAAGTTATTTAGAGCAAGACAAAGCAATGAGCTTTTGGGAAAAGAAAGATACTAATATTTCAAGACTACATTTAAACATCTGAGGGAGGCTCCCATTTTCCACCACTCCACTCACTCTCTTTTCCATTCTAAGACCATGTTAATGCTTCTTGAGACAATTGATTTTCTTTTTTTTTTTTTTTTTGTACTCAAACATCACCCTTCAGCTTGAAAAGTTGCAGGCAGTATTATTGGAAAACATGGGCCATATCTAACCTTAAGGTGTCCCCATACAGGTCTCAAGGGATGGGCTGTAGCAACAGTAACAACAACAAACAAGAGCCGTATTTATGTCTTCCAAAGAGAGAACCAGTGACAGACCAGAAAGAGGAAGGATCGCCATTGCTGGGGCATTCTGTGCTTGGTAGAATGCGTAAAAAATAGAAAAAAGGCAGAATCAACGAACCCCTACCAGCTGTCCAGAAAGACGATAATCTGCTAGTGCAATATTGTGACAAATGCAGTTGGAAAGTGGGGAGAACTGTTTGACTCCACACCTATAATAATGGTATTACTTAGCATTTATATAGTATGTCTCAGCTGCACAGCTAAAGCTCTTTACAAAAGATAGGGATCATTATCCTAATTTTGTATTTGGGAAATGAGTATGCAGAGAGTTTAAGCCAAAATTTTAAGAGTTGGCTCATTTGGGGGTTCTGAAAAAAAACAAGGGATCTGATTTTACAGAGGCTCCAAGCATCTGTAACTTCAGTTAGAATGGCTGGTGGCTGCAGGTGCTCATCAACAAGAAAATCATGTTGCAAATGCACCAGGTTGAAGACTTCAAACCCCTGTACCCCAAATTAGCGGATGCTTTTGTGAAAGGCAGACTGGCTGACCTGCCAAATGT
The DNA here is from genome assembly GCF_028500815.1 of Rissa tridactyla. NCBI lineage: Eukaryota > Metazoa > Chordata > Aves > Charadriiformes > Laridae > Rissa > Rissa tridactyla. Next base: position 55,583,172 of record NC_071497.1, read on the forward strand.
TGCTTGTAAAACTGAATAACACAAACAGAATTGAGGTCTCCAGACTCCCATCCTATATAGTACTATAGATTGAAATACAGTACCTTCACTTAAATAAGCTCACTAAAATTTTTAAAAAATAAAAATAAATAAAACAAAAAAGACTTAACGAGCAGATGCAACGGAAACTTACGGAAATGTGTTTTGGGGTGGTTTTTTGCATACCTAATATCAAGAGAAAGAGACTAAGTGTGAAGCGTAAAGGAGACAGAAGGCTTAATTTAGGATGAAGGATTTACTCTATAATTTATAATGGGAAAAACGGTAAACTGCAAGAACATAGCAGTAGCATGGTCAGAATATCCAGGCTGAATGACTTAGTATAGCTCCCAAGGGCAAAACAACTGCACTAGCAAGGGACTAACAAGATTTTAAACACAGCCTAGCTCAGGTAAAGGACCAAATTAGTGTGACTAGTTTGGCTCCAATGTCCAAGCCAGTTTGATAGGAGTTGGATGAATATCGCATAATGTGGCATATAGGTATCGCTTAATGTTTACAACAACTGTATCACTATCACCAGACAAAGAGAGAAAGAAAAGGCGACATTTGCTGAAAATTAATGAAGCTGAGCTCACTAATCCCCTCTTAGATTAGAGACTTCCAAGTATCTAAGGGCTCTGGAAAAAAAAAATGCAATTATTATATAGAAGGCTGGGTCCCAACAAAATTTCCAACCCTGTCCCTATAATAATAACTACTAATGCCCTTGCTACAGTTTGCATCTGTTCCAGTGTGCAGCTCACTACAGAAAAAGCTTCCTCTTGAGAACAATCTCATAAGGCAGAAGCAGCTGCTCTTGTTCCTCCTGCTCTCCCTCTTCAATTCTTTAGAGTCGTGTCACTAAATTTCAAATGATAAGTTTGCTTTATTACTTTAGCTTTCAGTGGAGTTTAGGGACAAGTTGGTAGCAAGACCTAGACTTCATACTGTAATGCATGAGAGGACAGCCTCGGAGCCAAGGCCCAGCCCTGCTTCCTTCCAATCTTAGAGTTGTTTAACTAATAAAATTAATTTGCCTTTTTAAAATTTAAAATAAAGACAAGATGTTCCTTTTTTTTCAGTAATCTACATTGGCAAAAATGAAGGGATGTTATTTGTATGCTGATTTGTCTGGTGAAAAGCCAAACTGCAGATAGTTTGGCCTGGTGCCAGTCTGAGTTGCTTCATTTCTTCTTTTCCCTAAGCTCAATACAGGCAAGATAGCTCCTGTGCACCAGTGGCTGGGCCAGAAATTTAAAGAACTGGAAGTGTAACAGAGAAAGTCAAGAAGGGACAGACAGCAAAACAGCCAACTTACCATGGTTGCTGCACCAGGCCTGACCTTAAAGTGTATTGTTAATTTCCTATAACACCAATAATTATCATCATTTTTGCAGTTTTACAACTTCTTTTTTTACACCTAGAAACAGTTCACATTTATGTCTGCTGACATTTTTTTCCAGTTACTTCTCAGCAAGGAAAGTGCAGACTTAATAAATCTACGTGTCCACAAAATAGTGGGTATACAACAGATTAATCCTGTAACACACCATCAATTCTCAGCTTTACCAATCAATAACTGAACTGCAAAACACAGCATCTATGGCTGCAAAGTCCTGATATGCTTTTCTAAGAGGATATGTTTAGGTGTCCTCAGAGCTTTGAGGTAGATGTGCCTGGCCAGGGTCTTAAGCCTCTCAAGAGTCTGAAGGGCTTCAAAGCCAAAAAGCAATGATGTGTTTGAATAAAAACTAGAAATCTAACCTTATGAGAATGATTACAGGAGACAGAAAAGAAGAATAGTCCTTCTTTGCAGCTCAGCCACTTCAAGTTGAAGCAAGTCCTGCATGATGCATGGGTTTGTCCTACCTCTCCTGCAGCCTGACTATGCTGCTCCTTGCTGCATTTGGCTGTTTCTCCAGCTCTGTGTTTGAGTTGCACGCTTTAACTCCTGCTGTAAATTTCTCATTTCCTTTTGTCTATTGCATCCAGTGTTCTCCAAAATCTTCTGTTCCTGAACAGGTTAAATAATTTTTTATGAGAAGACTCACTCTTTTCCTTTCATGACCCGGTCTCATTAAAGGAACATAACAAAGAAAATTAAAAAAAAAACAATCAAGACAGGCATTATCCACCCAAAAAGGCAAACTATAGAGGAGAGATACAAGGCTTAACAGTTTTAGATACAGCCTTTGCCCTTTGGCCACAGAGTTGGTGTAGGTTGTGCCTGCATTATTGGCTGGTCTATGGCACAAAGAGAGAAGGACTGTGATTGGATTTACTGCAGTCTGCAACGTTTCCAGGACTGCATGTTTACAGAGCCTCTTAACCAGCAATTAAGTTTGGACTGGTATCTGGTCCTCTGTGCATACCATTCCAGCATATAGGCTAACTGCAAACCTTGCATCCACATGACAAACAGGGTGCTCTGGGCAGTTCCCTGTTTTCAGTCTTTGATCCTACAGGGGTGGCTTCTGTGAGAAGCTTCTACAACCTTCCCCCCATGTCTGATAGAGCCAAAGACAGACACCTCCAAGACAGACCCTCCACTGACCAAGGCCAAGCCCATCAGTGACGGTCGTAGCACCTCTGATAACGTATTTCAGAAGGGGAAAAACTGCTGTGCAACAGCAGCTGGAGGAGGGGAGTAAGGATATGTGAGAGAATCAGCTCTGCAGGCACCAAGGTCATTGAAGAAGGAGGGGGAAGAGGGGCTCTGGGCACCAGAGCAGATTCCCTTCCAGCCAGTTGTGAAGACCATGGTGAGGCAGGCTGTCCCCCTGCAGCCCATGGGGGTTAACAGTGGAGCAGATATCCACCTGCAGCCCATGGAGAGTCCCATTCCAGAGCAGATGGATGCGTCCAAAGGAGGCTGTGACCCCGTGGGAAGCCTGGACTAGAGCAGAATCTTGGCAGGACCTGTGACCCTGTGCAGAGAGGAGCCCGTGATGGAGCAGATTTGCTGGCAGGACTTGTAACCCCGTGGTGGACCCACACTGGAGCATTCGAGCCCATGAAAAAGGGAGGAGGGGAGAGAAAGTGTTTTAAGATCTGATTTTATTTCTCATTATCCTACTCTGTTTTGGTTGGCAATAAATTTTAAATTATTTTCCCCTAATCAAGTCTAGTTTGCCCATGACAGTAATTGCTGAGTGACCTCCCTGTCCTTATCTTGACTCATCATGCTTCATTTCCCCTTGTCCAGTTAAGGAGGGGGAGGTACAGAGCAGCTTGGTGGGCACTTGGCATTCAGCCAAGGTCAACCCACCATAGGGTAACAAAAGATCACATTCATGTTCTTATGTAGTAATGAACACAATCTGATAGGAATTCCACGCGTTTTGCAAATCTAAAGATAGACAATAGGCCTTTTTGCTGTGACAGGACAACTGGATCAGCCCCACGCCCCATTTGCTCGCAATTAAAACCCCACACTCAGAAATAAACTTATCAAAACTCTATGGTGAGTCAGTCAAGTATTTGGGTAAAGATCACCCATTTCATTCCTTTGGAGGAGAAACAGATCTAAGGCACACACAGTACTCACCTGAGCTCCTATGACAGAGCTTCTTGGCAGAATTTCATCCTCGGCATTTCTGGATCAGAATCTGATTTCCCTGTATAAAACAGATCATTCGTTTCCTTTCTGGAAAATGTTCAAGCAAGACACATTTACCAAACTGCTTTGTTCTAGCAAATCTCAGAGAAGATTTTGAAGAATGGATGGTTCAGCACCCTGTGGAGAGCAACAGCTGCTCCATGGTGCAGCCTCACAAGGGAGCAAGGAGATTCCAGACAGCCATGGATGGAAGTTCAGTCTGGCCAAAATGAGATATCTTAAACAATAATTAAGACACTTATACCTCAAGCAGTATTAGGATCTTTAATGACTACAAGTTGCTAAGATACTAGGTCTGGACATAAACTATCATCCAAAAAACAACATTTGCTAAAACAGATGCCTTGCAAAGCCCTGCTGGGTTGGGTGCAGTGTTACAGAGACAGAAGTGGTGCAGTTAAATTGCAGAGACCCATCAGCCTTTGGAAGCTTTAATACCTAAGCAGCTATTAATTGTGACCTGGCACACTCTGTATGCGTATTAATGTGTTTGTTACTATGTAATATAAATCGCTTATTTTTTCCTTATGTTTCCTAAGAATTACTTATAATTTATCAAGTAACTGCCACTAATATTTATTAATTTTAATTACAGAACCAACATATTTCCAGGGAAAGATGTCATCCATAAATATAAAACTAAATATATTGCTGAGTACAGGAAAAGAAATAGTATTTAATTACCAGCAATTGCTAAAAGTAATTGTCAAATGCTAACCACCACTACTACAAATCTCATGTAAAATGGAAAAATTCATGTGTTGCTGCTAATAATTTAATTTACTAAATTTACACTTTTGCACTCTACTTAGAAGAGAGGATCAAATAAATGTAATCATTCCTTTACACAATAGAAGCTGGGTGAGTACAATACCTCCAGGCTGCAAAACCAGAATAAATAACACTCCAGCTGAGAATGATAGTTCATATAAAGCTTGAATATGTCCTATTGAAATCAATATAGATCTTTGATCAATTTCTCTGATCATTTGAACAGTAAAACTCATCCTACAGAAACCATCATAAGCTAGTACTTACGACAATAGGAATAACTGTTGCTAGTTGAACATCAAAAATAATAACAGCAAAAATAACAGCAGCAGCCTTTGATCATTTTAATTTTGTTACATCATTTCAGCTCGGACAGGAAAAGTCTATAAGTCTGTATGAACTTCTTTCTGATGTTTCTGCTGGAGTTTGAAAGAGTACCCCTTAAGCCCTCTGAGCAAGGTTTCCATCTGCTGTGTTACTAGAAATACTAAATAAGTACTTACCAAGTTGTGCCACTGGTGTGAGAGAAAGGAAATGAGAAAGTCAATTTCAGAAGTTTAATTATGTATGTGTTCAAAATCCTAGCAGTCAGTTACTCCGTCAGATAACACATTACGTTGTTATGAGAAGGCCTGTATTTGTGTGTCCTCCCAGTCAAACATGCTTTTCGTGTATGTCATGACGGACAGGAGAAACTGGATGGAAATGAGGAGATAAAGGGAAGGTTTTTCACTTTATGGTAAATATTATGACACAAAGGATATCACCTGGAATTTATGAGAGTGTGAAAGACAGGAACCAGATGGAAAGCAGTGATGAAACGTAAGGCATTTCTACCTCTACGTCATTGATTCAAAGGCAGCCACTCAGTACCAGTGACTCGTGAAGGTAAAAGCAATGACGCACCTTTACTTACACCACCTCAGGAATGCCTATGAAATTATCTCACATTCTGGATGTCATGACTGGACCCCTCTTGGGAATTTCAGACCTCAAAGGCTTGTGGGGACTGTAGGAACCAGACTACTTTTCTCCTACAGATAGCACTTTCAAGCCATCACTGAGGGCACCAATCTTGTGATGTATCTGCATGTGCATTATGGAATCATGGAATCACAGAATTTTTCAGAGTTGGAAGGGACCTCTAGAGATCACCTAGTCCAACTGCCCTGCTAAAGCAGGATTGCCTGGAGCACATTACTCAGGACTGCATCCACGCGAGTCTTGAAAGTCTCCAGAGAAGGGGACTCCACAACCGCCCTGGGCAGCCTGTTCCAGTCTGTCACCCTCACCATAAAGAAGTTATTTCTCATATTTGTTTGGAACTTCCTATGTTCCAGCTTGTGCCCGTTACCCCTCGTCCTGTTACTGGGAACCACTGAAAAGAGTCTGGCTCCATCCTCCTTAAACCCACCCTTTAGATACTTGTAAACTTTAATAAGGTCTCCCCTCAGCCTTCTCTTCTCCAGGCTAAAGAGTCCCAGCTCTCTCAGCCTTTCCTCATAAGGGAGATGCTCCAATCTCTCAGTCATCTTTGTTGCCCTACACAGGACTCTCTCCAGTAGTTCCCTGTCTCTCTTGAACTGGGGAGCCCGGAACTGGACACAGTATTCCAGCTGTGGCCTCACCAAGGCAGAGTAAAGGGGGAGGATGACCTCCCTTGACCTGCTGACCTTACAGGTACCACGTTTAGGAAAGACTCTAAAAATGAAAGGTTAAAATGGAAACATTGTAACACCTTTGCTTTTTCTGCGGTGAAGTAAATTCGGTTTATGAATAAAGCTCAGTGCCTGCTATGCCTCTGTCCTGGTTTCAGCTGGGCCACAGTTAATTTTCTTTATAGTGGTTGCTATTTGTTATGAAAGGAATGTTAATAATGCATATCGTTTTAGTTATTGCCAGGTGATGCCTATATTTTTCAAGGACTTTTTATGCTCTTTATATAAAAGAGATTGGCCAGGGGGCAGATACTTGTGATTGCTGCTTGGGAAGATACCAATTCACCAAGTGGTAAGACTAACTTGTGTCATTATTATTAGCATTGATATTAATATTAGTATTGTTGTTGTTGCTATTTTCCTTTTCTTATTGTTCTTTTAAGCTGCCTGTATTCCAACCCACGAGATTTTTTTTATTCCCTTTCCCCTCCTTTTCTCTCTCTTCTCCCTGTTCTTCTGGGGAAGGGGTAGTGAGCGAGCAGCTGTGTGATACTAGCTGCTGGCTGGGGTTAAGCCACAACAGCGCCTCAAAGAGCAATGTACAAATGTCAAACACAAGTTTCTTCCACTTCCAAGCAAAATCCAAGATACCATGTGAAACAATACATAATTACTAACAGTATTTGATGGGATGGTACAAACATCCAAACAACTTATGCTATTTAAATCAATCATAGGGCACTCTTCAGATAAGCTTTCCAGGCACATGTTAGGAAAAGCAAACACAAAACACCTTGTCTCTTTTCTTCTGAGGTGCTGTGAAGTTCATACACTGCAGTCATCTTTCCAGACCCTCCCATATCCCTTGCTCTGCTCTTGGAGAGGAGCAAGAGGTAAGAGTACTAGCCTGATTTCCTAAACTTAAACAATCATGTTGTATCTTTCTGCTAACTCTCTCTTCCCCATAAATTTTCAATTTAGAGGCCAATTTCAATTTAAATTTGCAGAAGTAGGGCTCTCAAAGATATTAAACCCCTGTGAATTTCATGAAAATGGGATAACTAGAAAAGACACGCATATATTGCCGTCATCAAGGGAAAGAGCACAGCATGTTTTTTAACCTTTTTCAACATCAAATAATCTACCCAGGAGAGCACCACAATTAGTAGTACCTGGTCTCCAATGTGTTTGTATCTCATGGTGGACTGACACTCTGGTCAACGTAACTGAGGGTTATGACAGGAGCTCAGCTCTTATTAGCCACAGGAGAATCCATAGTGGAGAGCACCACTGAGTGTTCCTTGACTATGGCAAAATCTTCCATGAGCTTATGCCATTTATCATACACCAGAGAATACGTGTCCGAGATGTGCTCATGCTGGCAGCGCTCATTGTTGTGGAGTCTCTAGCATTTAATAAAGTGGCAATGCAGACTGAAGCTCATTTCCCACAGAGTATTCATAACCTCTCTCTCTCATTCTGACACTCTTTCCCTCCTTTCTTCCAGGTAGAGTATCAGATGTTTAATAAAGCATGAGCTCATCTTGCAATCATAGTATACTTGAGTCGAATTTGTCCTTCAACGAGGAGAGGAATCCACAAGAAACCTTACCAATTATGGTTGCTTTTTTAGGGAAGTCGATGTTTCCAGGGAGCTGAGCATCAAAAGTGCTCAAGTTATTACACACAAAATAATTTATAACATTGTAACATTTATAATGATTGTAATGCTACACTAAGAAATCAGAAAGACCTGCGAACAAAATTCCACTTATTTCTTCTTTTCAAAAAAATGTAATTCCTATGTTAAATGAAGGCCCCAAAATTTCTGAGGAACTGCACTTTTCATCCTAAAATCCATGCAGTTTACAGGACACTGTATATTGAGTATACTAATACCTTTGTAGCTTGAAACACTTAGGCAATATATATGGCCTGCATTTCTTCTCACCTCTGCACCGTATTTTTTATCAGCATAATACCACTCACTACAATAAAATCATCCAGTTAAATGAGTGCACAATCAGGTACCTGTGTTCCTATATTGATTTGATAGAACACGTTATTCATCCACTAATAATCTGATTCAGAGTTTGAGAATCCTAAGGGTTTAACTATGAATTCAGCCACGTTGACAATAACCATGCTGCTAAAGACATGTAGCTTCATTTCTTTTCAGTTGCGTATTATGAAATTAATACATTTCCTATTTAGGTATGATGAACACTTATTCTGTTGCCAAGCTAACTCTAACTTCTGATAAATGTGACAGTTCAAGCAAAACATTCTGAAACTCTGCCAAAACCCTGAATTGCAGAGAATGCAACTTTATGCTTAGAAGAATTCCATTAACTTTTGTCTGGCTTGTTTTTTTTCCCATTTGTTTTCAACAGCCACTAATAGCAAAAATTAGAAAACAGAACAGGAAAGGCTATTCTCTGAATATGTTTGACCTGATTTAGAGCTAGAAAGTACTTAAAGCCTTCCAAAAATCCTGAAATTTCACCAGATGTCTATGCTTTTGTACAGAAAACTAGATATAGAAAACTCTACATCAGGTTTCTGGCTAATTTCAACTGCCATTGGAAAAGCACATAACCTTGAAAAAAAAATTAACAACAAAAGAGAGACTTCAGCAATCAGGTGAAGCACTTTACACACATCCAGCAGCAATCTGCAAACTTTACTTATCTAGCACAAGTCACATCTGTCCATCATAAGGGGAAAATACTTGACAAATATGACTTCCACGACACACACAGATAAATTTACAGAGTAGTGACATATACTTAGCTTCATTTTTTCATTTCTTTCTGGAAGACTGAAACCAAGAGGATAGTGAAGATCCACTATGAAAAGTTAGTGGCTGTGGGACAAGTAGTTTGGGATTGGGATTTAAAAAAACAAAATAAAATAAACTAATAAAATGGAAAGTAAATAGACTAACTGAAATTGCAAATTTTCTTAGGTAACATGCTTCCCGAAGGCATTGTTGTGACATTCCATCACAATACTACATAGTAAGTTGTACATTTTCTGCTGCCTCCAAGTTGAAGGACTCAATAGTTTAGCACAGCCACAGAATTTCACAACTTGAGTCAAGACATTCACAGGATCAGCTCCTAAAGGAAAATTTTTTACTTCTTCCATTTGGGTGTGTCAGTGTGTCAGGACAGGTTTAGCAGTCTTTGCATGTAAACCATGGATTAACAAATCCCTGTACAAATCGTAGCCATGCAACAGCACAGGGGTAGGTTTCACAGTACATATCTCCTACATTATTGTAAAAATGAAGTGGATTTTAGATCAAAAAGGTTTGTCTTCAAACTTGAGTTGGTAATCCACTACAGAAAGTAAATCCTAGCACTCTATGTCTTTGCCATGAAAATGCTTGGGATAAACACGTTTCTGAGTGAGGAGTCTTTCTCTCATGGAATAAATTTAATGGATATATCCTCCACCAAAGTATGTTGGTTTAAGCTACAGCACTGGACAGTCAACTCCGGTACTGGTCATGAGAACACCAAAGGCAGGGGAAAAAGCAATAAATTCCTACAATGCACGTGTAATCACATGCTATCATATAAGTCCTCCTTTCCTGCCAGCTAGCAGCAGTCACCTCACATAAGCAAAGGCCCAAGGAGATCTTTTCAGTTTCCTTGGTCTGAGGAGGTCCCAGCTATGATTCGTCAACAGCCCAGAACTGAGAAAATTTTCAGAGAAACTCAGGACATCTTTATGTAGCATAGTGAACCAAGGTGAGCTCTTTGTCTGACCCATGCCTTGACCCACGCCTTGACCCACTTATGTAGTGGGACTTCAGTGGCATCAGGTAGAAGTGGCTTAGACTGCTCTGGAATGCAACAAAGCCTCTCTTTATGGTGACTCCTGTTATATACTCACCCATGAGAGCAGTGGGGCCCGACCAGGCAAAGAAAGGGTAGGGATTACAACACAAACCTGGTCATCTTTTTGGCCAGGGCAAGGGACAGCCTGGTCACCTTGTAGCCATACTGACAAATCATGGTGAGGAGCCATCTGGGTCAAACAGCTGTCTGTATAGTAATAACAATCCCCGACCTCAGATGTGTATCCTCCTGGTCTGAACCAGACTTTTCAGGAGCCTATCTCCTTCCATGCACAAAACCAAAGGAAACCAATCTGCAGACTTTGGTGCCTTACGTGGCCAGCAGATCAAAAGAGGTGATTCTCCCCCTCTACTCTGCTCTCGTGAGACCCCAGCTGGAGTACTGTGTCCAGCTCTGGAACCCTCAGCACAAAAAGGACATGGACCTGTTGGAGCAGGTCCAGAGGAGGCCACAAAGATGATCAAAGGGCTGGAGCACCTCTCCTATGAAGACAGGATGAGGGAGCTGGAGTTGTCCAGCCTGGAGAAGAGAAGGCTCTGGGAAGACCTTATAGTGGTCTTCCAGTACCTGAAGGGGGACTATAAGGAAGCTAGGGAGGGGCTGTTTGCAAGGGCACATAGCGACAGGAAGAGGGGCAATAGCTTTAAACTAAGCAGGGTAGGTTTAGATTAGACATTGGGAAGAGTTCTTTACAATGAGGGTGGTGAGACACTGGAACAGGTTGCCCAGCGAGGTGGTGGAGGCTCCATCCCTGGAGACATTCACGGCCAGGCTTGATGAGGCCCTGAGCAACCTGATCTAGTTAAAGATGTCCCTGCTTACTGCAGGGGGGTTGGACTGGATGACCTTTAAAGGTCCCTTCCAACCCAACACATTCTATGATTCTATGTTACCGAAAAGTCTACACACCTCTCATTTAGCCAACCCACATTTGTAGATGACATCCTTTTCCTTCACCTTTGCTAAAAGAGACCTCCTAGGACGATACTCGCAATTCATACCCAGCAGTATATAAGCACTCCAGCTTCTGGAGACCTTCACTGTTTTTTTTCACTCTATTTCCTGCTGTTTGCAGGTGGTATTCTATGCTGACACTGTGTCTGAAGTTTACATAGTTAGATCTATACAATAAAATGTATACATTTATATACATGTAAACATATACATGTATACATCTAATATAGTATTTTGTATACATGTAAACAGGTATACAAAAACCCAAGATTAGAAAGGACAGGTTTAGCAGTGTTCACATGAAACCATCCAAAACTGTCCTCTACAAAATGAGAATATGTACATTCTGATTGACATAAGCTTGACAGATTTCCACCATTACATCTCATATACTGAAAATGACCAGGCTTTCAGCTATTGAAGGCAGTCAAATTGAAACACACTAAGGTCTCCTGACCCATTGATAACAGCCTACATCTACCTGATAATCTGACTGTACAGATGCCACTCTATAAAATTTTTTCTTTCCATTGATACAAGAAAGATAAAGGACCCCCATAGGCATCCTGGATCGTAGAATCATAGAATCTTCATGCTTGGAAAGGACCTTTGAGAACATAGAATCCAAACATACACACACACAAAAAAAAAAAATACAAAAAAAACCCCAACTACAATCTCTGTCACTAGAGCATGCCCTGAAGTGCCAAATCTACATGTTTCTTAAATACCTCTAGGGATGGTGACTCAACCACCTCCCTGGGCAGGCTGTTCCAGTGCCTGACCACTCTTTCAGTAAAGTAACTCTTCCTAATATCTAATCTAAACCTCCCCTGCTGCAACTTCAGACCATTTCCTCTGGTCCTGTCCTTAGTCACCTGGGAGAAGAGGCCAACACTCACCTCTCTACAGCCTCCTTTCAGGTAGTTGTAGAGGGCAAGGAGGTCTCCCCTCAGCCTCCTCTTCTTCAAGCTAAACGTGCCCAGCTCCCTCAGCCTCTCCTCATATGACTTGGTCTCCAGACCCCTCACCAGCCCGGTAGCTCTCCTCTGGACACTCTCTAGCACCTCAATGTCCCTCTTGTACAGAGGGGCCCAGAACTGAACACAGTACTCGAGGTGAGGCCTCACCAGTGCCGAGTACAGAGGCACCATCACTTCCCTACTCCTGCTGGCCACGCTATTCCTGAGACAAGCCAGAATGCTGTTGGCCTTCTTGGCCACCTGGGCACACTGCTGGCTCATGTTAAGCTGGCCGTCCACCAGCACCCCCGGGTCCTTTTCTGCTGGGCAGCTTTCCAGCCACTCTGCCCCAAGCCTGTAGCATTGCTTGGGGTTGTTGTGACCGAAATGCAGGACCCGGCACTTGGCCTTATTAAACCTCATACCGTTGGCCTTGGCCCATCGATCCAGCCTGTCCAGGTCCCTCTGTAGAGCCTTCCCACCCTCAAGCAGGTCAACTCTGCCACCTAGTTTGGTGTCGTCTACAAACTTACTGAGGGTGCACTCAATCCCCTCATCCAGATCATTGATAAAGATATTAAAGAAAACTGGCCCCAAAACTGAGCCCTGAGAGACACCACGGGTGACCGGCTGCCAAGAGGATTTCACCCCATTAATCACAACTCTCTGGGCACAGCCATCCAGCCAGTTTTTAACCCAGCAAAGAGTACACTTGTCTATGCCATGATTCGCCAGCTTCTCCAGGAGAATGCTGTGGGGGATGGTGTCAAAGGCCTTACCAAAGTCCAGACAGATAACATCCACAGCCTTCCCCACATCCAGAAGGTGGGTCACGTGGTCATAGAAAGAGATCAGGTTGGTTAAGCAGGACCTCCCTTTCCTAAACCCATGCTGGCTGGCCCTGATCCCTTGGCTGCCCTGCACTTGTCGTGAGAGCTCACTCAAGATGATCCTCTCCATCATCTTCCCTGGTACCGAGGTCAGGCTGACAGGCCTGTAGTTTCCTGGATCCTTCTTCCAACCCTTCTTGTAGATGGGTGTCACATTAGCCACCCTCCAGTCATCTGGTACCTGCCCTGTTGACCAAGATTGTTGATAAATGATGGAGAGAGGCTTGGTGAGCTCTCCCGCCATCTCCCTGAGTACTCTTGGGTGAATCCCATCCAGCCCTGTGGACTTATGCGTGTCTAGGTGCAGAAGCAGATCACTGACTGCTTCCTCCTGGATGCTGCAGGACTTTTTAGGAAAACGTGACTGAATTATTATATGCTGTGATTTTGAAATCAGTAAGTAAATAAGGAATGATTAATCTTTCTGGCAAACCACTAGTCTATACTTAATTACAGGCAAGGTTGCAATGTCAGATAAAACTAAGGACATGTAAAACCTGTGTATCAGACCTGCTGGCATGGTTTTATGAAACCCGTATAAATTTACACGAGCAAGTTTCGTTCTATGTCATTTGACTGTGGGTTATAAAGAACAAAGAAAAACACAAAAGTCATGAATAAATCTCTTAATATGTTTCCACAGGGTTAATGGCTCTTCCCAGTATCAAGAACAGCTGTGAGGCTATTCTGCAAAGAAGAAACATGGAAAATTATGTGCAAAATACATTTTAATCATTCAAGTTCAATGATTCTCTTACAATTTAAAAAAGGAGCTTCACATACCACAAAGGGGCTTTTCCCACTCTTCTTTGACATACAATTAAAATAGGCAGATTTTCTAGTGGAGTAGTAACACAAGATTTTATTTGACTACTCTGCTTGACACTACAGTGAAATCTTAACTGGAAAAAGTAGTAATTTCCATATTTTGCTAAGCTGATATTTACTGTGCTCATTTTTGCTGAAAACATTTGATATGGTTAAAACTCGTTTCATCTTGCAACATAGTCTCTGATGGAAACCTTCAAGTTTTGGTTTCTGATAATAACAAATCTCAGTGCATTTTCTTTTGCTGACCCAGCCTTCCTTTCTTCCCCAAGTACTCTGATCCCTGGAATGCATTTTCCAGCACAGAGTTTATATGAACAGAAATTAAATCAAGCTTTCAAATCCTATGTGGCTTTAGAAATCTCTATGGATTTTTGTGGTTCCAAAATGATAAAAAGCAAATCATTCTATTCTGAAATAAAAAGGTTTTGAGGAGATTTTGAAAGGAACAACCACAATAACTGATGTAAAAGTTTTACTCAGTCTCAAAGAATAGAATACCAGCTATGTCTGTTGTATTTTATAGTCTCCAGACAGCTTTAATGTGTTATTAAGTTACCTTGTACCCATATTGTATTAATTGTAGCAGTGCAGTAATTTACTGTCTTGCCATGCTTAACATTTTAACAAATTGCAAGTGGTCATTAAAACTCAGTGGTTTTAGAGTAGCCTTGAAGGTGCCCTGTATTAGCCTGGGCAGTAGAAAGCCCCTGACCAAGACCAGGAATTAATTTAATGTCTACTTTTATCCACCTTTATTCCCCATATGTGCTCTGGTTTTGAAGGTGGAGACATACAGCACTGGAAAATGCACTTCTGCAGGACTTTAACACATCCCTGTAAGTAATACCACTCTAAGTAACTGCCTACGCAAAGATGGACAGAAGCACATTTTAAAGCGACTGGTAAAGACAAGGCTGGTGTATTTTGCAAAAGCTTTTCATTTTTAATGAGCTATTCACTTTCTGTACTCATTTTATTTAATAGCTTAGCCTTCTAACTCTCCCTTCTCTCTGGTAGTGAATTACTTTCCAGAAATAATAGGAAATTTTAAGCATCATCATGTTGCTGGTATTGTCACTTGAAAATGTGGGTCGCCATCACCTCATCACCCCATCCTGGTTTGCTCATTAGTGGCACTCTGTATGGAAAACCTCTAAAGATCATTACCACTGTAGTCTAAAGCCAATGTGCCAGCATAATGAAAAACAATTCAGCAGTTCCCCATGCTCTGTTAGTTGTGTTTGTCATAAATGAGTTGTGGAGATTTGGAGTGAATGATCCATATCATATTGAACCGTCCTTTTTATCGCTGACAATTGAAGGTGACTGAAAAGCTGGGTCAGTGTCAGACTGTATCTAATTGGAAACCTTTCCTCATTAACGTTCGATGTTGACTTGTATTAGTTGATGAAATTAGGACCACAGTGGAATGGATTTTATTACACAGAATGAGCTGGTTGAGCTCTCTTCCATTTCAATGTTTTTTTAACCCCACCCCTGGCTGCTGAGAAAGGAATCCAGAAGCAAGGGAGTTGCGAGTGATGCAGGATTAAGAGGAAATTGAGTAAAAATGTCAGTGCTGCTCAGGAAATTGAAACCATGTGCATATTTATGCCACATTTACTTCAGCAAATCTTTTGTGAAAATACTTCCTTATAGATCATCTGGGCTTGTTTTGTGAATTTGAATCAGAAGTAGGAGAGAAATGTTTCCCAGGTAAAAGGGAAATGGCAAATTGGGGGGGGGGGGGGGGGGGCAGGGGTGGGGGGGGGGGGGAGTGCTTGTTTTCTGAAAAACAGCAATAAGGAAATTTTTTTTTCATGGTTTAGACAGTCAGTTTTGCAATAAGAGAAATGCAGCACTCTCTTAAAAAGTACCCACATCCCTGAATAACCCATTTTCTTGTTTATCAGCTGCTGCAAAAAGCTGTTAATTGAAGGAAAACAAGACAAATCTGTAACACTAAAAATGTTAAATATAACTGCTTAAGCCTACAGAAAATATGCAGGGGTCATGCTATAAAGATAGACAACACATAACATACTATATTTTTCAAAGACATTTTATGACTTTAAAAAAGCAGTAATATCTACAGATTCATTTTAGGATCAAATTATTGCAGCTAAATTGGTCATGGGACAGTCTGATATAGGATCATGACACCTATAGATGTTAGGCTGAGGTAAACTCTGTTATTACAGAAGAATAGGGTGGCAAGGGATGTTTACTATGCAGTCTTGCTATCACAAAAACTCCATTAAATGATCTTCTCCTCAAACTCACAACTCCTCTTATATATAGTATTTTTTCTTTTTAATTTCAGCAGCAATATATTAAAATTGAATACATAAGGGAAAATCCTGCTCTCAGCTCCTTATAGCATACCCTTAAAGCCCATAAGTCACTGATAATTATGGACAGAACCTCAGAACATACTGGAACTGAGAATTTTAGATCTAAAAAGAGCAAGGTCTTTCCTTCCAAGCCACTTGTATGAATCGCTCAGAGGATTTTCACTTCCATCAAACTCATGACTCACGACTTTTTGACTCAGAAATTTTTCCAAAAATCAAAAACATATAAGTGGACCCAAAAT
The DNA here is from genome assembly GCF_028500815.1 of Rissa tridactyla. Classification (NCBI taxonomy): domain Eukaryota; kingdom Metazoa; phylum Chordata; class Aves; order Charadriiformes; family Laridae; genus Rissa; species Rissa tridactyla. Next base: position 55,599,343 of record NC_071497.1, read on the forward strand.
TTCACTTACTTCTGTAGCTCAAAGGCATGTCAAAACCACCATGCAAATAGCTTCGTGTCTGTGATCTCAGAAATTCTGCTTCTGCACAAACAGTTCCGCAAACAGCTTTCAGCTCTCAAAAATTACTCAGTCAGCTTCAGACAGGAGTCTGAGCTGTTTTGTTAATGTGTCCTTTTTTTGTGTTTAGCCAGAGATTGATCCATCCTCACTAGGTTTTGTAGCTATGCTAATTTGTAATCATAAGCACCATATTGTAATCATAAATGCCATATTATAAGAAGATACAGAAAACTGACAGTTTAAATTGCAAAAGAGAGAAATAAGTCAATCATAGACCAATATCAAATGTTCTTTTAATAATACCTCAGTAAAAGATTATCTTGGTATGTTGTTGAAATGTTTATCTTGGTCACATTTTCCTTACGGTTATTTTTTTAAAAACAGAGCTAATAAGTTTTGGTACATCTTTTAGCACAATAATATTTTTACATTCTAGAAATGTATAGTATGGGATTTTAGAATGAAAAAATCTGTTATTGTTGTTACTGGAGAAAAAGTAATAGGCATTTTTCATCTGTCTTGTAAAACTTGAGAAAGAGAAACTTGCCCAGTATTGTGAGAAACACAAAATATAAATAAAAAAAATTATCTCATGTATTGGAATGACAGTCTCATAGGTTATGCCTAGCTACCAGTGGACAGAATCATTTCCACTTGTTTTGAATCAAATACAATACATAAAGAAATCACTTTCAACTCTCTTTTCCTACTCACGCATCAGGAGAGTAAGATTGATACCAGTTGCTATTTTGCTTCTAATTCTGGTGCTACTGGGCTTAAATGGCTTGCTAGATTAATATTTTAATGTCAAAAATTTTCCTCTAATGATATAAGAAAGCTTTGTCCTAGCTTATAGAGGACTTCTTTGGCTCAACATAAAAAGACAGAATAAGCAATCATACAACTTTAATATATCCCCCCACAGCCAACATCTGGAGTGTGATGAGTATCTTGCGAGATCAAGACAGTGTTTGGAAATTAACCTTGTTACAAAGAAAATCTTTTACACCTCTCAACTTCCACAAAGTATTTAAAACAACTATGGTGGCATTTAAATTATGATAGAAACGGGGGGAAGAGGAAGCAAGAGAAAACAAAATATTAAAAATAAATCCAAATGTAACATGATTGTGTGATAGAAAGATCTGAGATTTCCACAAGTAGGTGAAAATAAACAACTGGCACAAAAGTAGGAAAGAGAATTCTATGCTTACAAAATAGGGTGACACCCAAAGCAGAAACACAGGCTTTACTAAGAACACCAATGTTATAATTAGTTGTTTAAAATCATTGCTTTGGAAATTGCAGGTACAGACACATCTGTTTTGATTCTTTCTGCCTTTCAGATGATTCCAGCCTTCATTTGGATACGACTGTATCTGTTTACATATACAGGGTCAACATGCTTGTCTTGCTCAAATCCATTAATAATCTCTCCCGGTTTTACCTCCACTGTATTTATGAACTCTAATTACTAAGGAAACATCAGACAGAAACCCAATGACATCCAAACTTGGGAAGTTACTGGTTAAACTCACATGTCTTTCTTCCCAAACTGTCTGTCAATGACCTTTCTTTTAAGGCCTCAAACACTGTTTAAGAAGAGCTGCAGACATTTTGTTGGCACCAGACTTGAAATTCATAATGGGCACATTATTTGGACACATTATAAAATAGCATCATCCATCTAACAAATGAAAAATTTTTAATGGGTGCACTCTTAACTATAATAATTTGGAAAAGACAGACAGCAGCTGAAACTGAAGTGAGAAGGTCATTCAATGAGATTTGTGACTTTTAAGCTCCTTTTCAAGTTAGTATAGGTAATTGGACTTCATGATCTTAAAGGTCTTTTCCAAACCAAATGATTCTATGATTCTAATTCCTACCTACAGTTCCTGTTTTGCTGGGAGCTTATAGCAGATTTTTTTAATTTTTTTCTGGTATGTAGGCAAAAGCAAGAACATGAGTACTTGATGCTTTGGGTGTGATTAGATTTTTTTCTTGGCACCACAATTTCTAATATTTTACACTTAGAAGTAAAGCGTCTCTTGGTCACTAAAGGTCAGGGAAAAGGAGTCACAGACATCAAAGCCCTACCAATGGATGTTTGCAGTCAACCAAAGCGAAAGACAGAAAGGACGTGGAGAAAGAACAGAAATTGAAATAACTCTTTCCAATCTCAAAATACCTGTGTGTCAGAAAAGCACTTCACATGAAGCTCTACCAAGCTGCTACATTCATAACTCTCTCTGTTGCACAGATTCTAGTAAAGTTCACAATAAAAAGTGTATTGAACCAATATATTACTGTTTTCAGCACAGGGTACGCCATTCATGAGCTTTTATTAATTTCTCCCTGTAAGTACTTTCTTCTTCTTTTTCTCATAAGGAAGTTTGATGCCTTCTTTCAAAGAACTGGTTTTTGCCCAGGAACTGCTAGCACCAAAGCCTGTAACGGTAATGCAAGAAACTGCAGAAGTACACGTAATAGAAGACATCTGTGTCATACATGTAGATGTCACAGATATAAGACACAACAGTCAGGGTTGTGGGACATTAACCATCTTCTTGATTCATTAAGTTACTTGCACCTCAGGTGTGTACAATTGGCCAGACTTTCGGAAAAAGGAAGCAAATGCCTCTATTACCAGAATCTTCTTTATATCAAAGTTACTTCCACTCCCTTTTAATACATACATTTGATTAAAACCTAAGCATTAGTCCCATTTTAGCTCAGGAGTCTGACTAGCTGTTTGCTGTATGGGAAAGAAGATAAATGAACATTCAGTCTCAGCAAAGACAACCTTGTAAGAAAAGAGTCCATTATTATGAGTACATACATGTTTTAGAAAACCAAACTGTCTGTGGGAAAAAGCAGCCCTTTGACACCCAGAAACACGAAAGAACAGGCTGCCCAAAAGTGAATGGTGGACAGAAGATGTGAGATCAAAACATAATGATAAAATGATTGTGACTGGGAAACTATTTGCTCAACACAGTTAAGTCACCATTTAAACTCTAGAGAAAGCACTCTGAATTTTAACTTCAAGGGTAACATTATTAACAATGTTGGTAATATGCTAAAAATAGCTTACCTAGTTATTTTACCTAGGGTTTTTTTATGTAACCCAGTTTTCTGGAGCATCCTACCGACAAGTCTGACCTGCTCTGATGCGGTTACACAGTGTCTGATGAGTAACTTCAGGAAAATATTATAATAGTAATATTCCCGTGTTGCAAATTAATAAAAAAAATGCTGCTTTTTTTTTTTCCAACTGATATGTTTGTTGGACAAATGTTCACTGTTGCAATGATATTGCAATGGAGTTTTGCTTTCTTGAATTTTACTCAGAAATACATATTATGCCCTCATCTGATTGTCTTAATTTTGCAGGCAACAGAACTCTATCTGTATGGCCCTTCTGTGGCACATAAAGATGCAGCTGCTATAAATCAAAGAAATGGTGACATTACTGAAGGGAGAGAGAGCCGCATGTAGCATTTTTTCTGACCTCTTTGCCAGAGAGTCAAGTCTAGAGTTTAATGAAATGAAATCTCTTTCGAGGGAATCTGAATGAGGCTGCCTCTGGAGCATTGTTCTGGGGAAATGATTTCAGCTGGCCTCTGAGAAGATTTACACCTAGGTCTCCAGTGTCAGAAGCTAAGGCAGGCTGCATTCACTACCTGGAGACCTTCTTATCACTTCTTATCCTAAAGCCAGGAGCTGCCTCTGAAATTGCTTGAAGTAAAAATGTTTCAGAGACAGAAAAAGATATAAACAAATTAAAGAAGAGTCCAAGATCACTGTAACTTTCCTATCAATAAAAATGTTAGCCTACCTAGGAATTTTCTGACCATAACAAGGAAAGAGATTAAAGTTATTCACTCAAAAAAGATCAAAGGATGCAGTAAATTATTCTCTTCTTGCTAATACTAATGATTACTGTTTGTGTTTTAACAATTCTTATACTAGACACAACCTTTAGTCAGAAAACTGTCCTCCCTGTAGTAAACTGAGACAGCAATTTAAATTTATTTTTCCAGTATAGTTTTCCTTATGAATTTGGGCATTTTTCTTCAAACTACTACCTCCGTTGGTAAGATAGCAAATTTCAGTAGACAACTCGGTTATTGCTTAACATGATTCAGAACAGAATTTATACTCAAGTGACTTTCTTAATTATTCAACCAACTAAACTATTAAAAATGCTGTCAAAAGGAGTTCTGTATATCTTTCACGAAGATAAAGCAACAGGTTCTTTTGTCAGATCTTAGCTTATGGTAATATTATGCCTAAATTAAATGTTTTGATGTATATACCAATCTGCTAAATATTAAAAAATCACAACATCACACAGCAGTGTAAACATTTATTTGGTTAGTCAATCTTTTAAATCACACTTTTTAACTGTTCAATTGACACTAAAAAAAAATATTAATATTTCGGGTATTCAAACTTCTGAATACAGTGATTTAAAAGGAAACTACCAAACCTCCTGATCTCCATTAGACAGAATCACCTATTTTTCTGCAATACTGTAAGTGGTCTGAACTCCTCACCAGAGAATATAGGCAGAAAGGTCAACAATTATGCAAAATAAATAATGGGTTTAGAACAATCACCATATCCATCTGCTGCAAAGTACGCAGACTCTATAAGTCTGCCTGCCAGGTGCAGGTCTCTTTTCCCTGTGGAGATGACCAAGACCTTTCAGAAAACCATGCAGTAAACAACGTTGCTAGAGACCCAGGGAAAATATGTACCAATATGTTTGAAAACCTATGGGCCCTAGATTAAAATAATGGAAGAGACGGTTATTTATTTTGACAGATCAATTTTATTAATAAATAAATTATATTTATAAAATACTACGACAATTATAATGTAAAAATAATTACCTGAAAATTTCCCAGGTTTCTTTTTGTTGGATGAATCACTGACATTCTGCCCTCATTCACCTCCGCTATTCAAATGTTCCAGTTTCTTGTCACTGAATTTACTTGTATAGTTATAAGTACACATATTGAGACAATTAAACTCAAGCTACCATCACATTAGAAATACTATTGCCCTCTTTGAAGGGCCAAAACAACTATTTTGTGACTTGTGTGTTCATTTTCTTTGTATTTTGAATAATCAATTTCACAGAGAGCTCTTCATACTGCATCTGCTGCTTTTAAAATTTGCCAGGAAGATTCATCAAATACTTTTGAATAACCATATATCCAAAGAAGAGTGGTTCAATTAGGAAATCATATCAGCAGAAGGTTTTACTGAGATTATTGGTTAAATCCTGTCTCCTATAATCTCCATATAGCAACAGAGTGAACCCACAAATCTGGACCTCTCTCCCTCCTAATAAACAACTCCCTGAATAATCCTTCCCTCCCTTACTTGATATTTTTAACTTTCTGTATTCAGAAAAATGAGGAACCATGGGCAGAGCGTAACATATGGTACGTGGAGCTCTGCCAGTGCTTCTCTTATTTAATTTGAAATATCCTTCCTGCTGTTTAAATTTTTGGTCAGCCTTAACAGTCCTCAGCAATCCTTAAGAATCAGCTGTAGTGCATTAGGAAATGAGTCCTTAAGTACAGTATAAAGCAGTGTAGAAACCCACCAGATACGTTATTATTTGTATTTACTATCAAGAACCTAAAGGTAGGATCTACAAAAGAATAAAGCATGCCAAGGTGCTTCTCTAACCAGGAATGGAACTTGAACTGTCTATACAGTTCAAGATGCACAGAATTACAACAGCAGGTTTGAAAAGGGTGCTTTTCTCTTTCTGCAGCTGCCAAGCATTATTGGAAATGGGAGATGAAGCTAGGCAGAGGGGAGAATGATTAGAAAATGTTTTCCTGACGTGTTACGGCTAGTCCTCTCCCTGGCTGCAGGATGAGCAGCGAATGAAAAACCTGTAGAAAGCCAGACCCATATATCCAGTGTGCCTGAAAATTCAACTTTCTTTGGAATTAAGAGACCAAACCCTTGCAAGGCAAAAAGAGGGAGCCTTATTTAAGATTAAATACTGGAGAATATAGATACAGAAAAGCCCTGGAGAATCATCCTATTACCATCTTGAAAAATTAAATTAAAAAAAAAAAAAAAGAGACAGAGAAGTAGCACAGACTCACGCATAGATCTGGGGACTGTGTTGGAATACCATCTAAATGCAAACAGAAGTAAAAAGTTACACAAAGCAGAAAGTTACCTAGAAATGTGAATACAACTTTTTCACTGAGAAGTCAGTGCTCTTACTTGGCTTGGTTACAAGCAAAAGCAAGTTTCTGGTATTGCGTGAGCCTGCAGTGTAAACACTAGCAACGCTCCAGCGTGATAATACACCATCAGTTGGTCTGTCCTAGCAGCCTAGGATAGAGAGACCCAGTATGTCAGGGAATAACTGGGGTGGATTTAGAGGTGCTGGAAGAGTGTAACAAGGGCCTTATATGGTTTCTCGGGTTCTTCAATATTTCTGTATTAGTCTGTACCGGGTGTTTGTGGACCAAACCCACTGTCACAGTCGCTGAAAGTAGTGGCCTGTAGGATTTCCACAAACTAGAAGGAACAGGCACAGCATTTTCCTGAGGTGAAAGACTAATCAAGGGTAACCCTGGCTTCCCTTTAGAGTCAAAGAACAATAAAATAAGCCGTAGAAATATAATAGGACGAAAAAAAGAAAATAAAAAAAAAAAAAGAAAGCACAAAACTCTCAGATGATGTTTTGGCTGTGTGACTTTCCCCTGGCTTCAGGATGATGAAAACAAGCTTAAATGCACCCAGGTCTATTTTTCCCCTAGCCAGAAAATAAAGGTCTCAGAGCTAAAATGTCACAATGCTTCTTATTTTCAATTTTCATGTTGTAGTCAAAAGCTGAGGATGACATTTTATCTTGAACTCTCATAGTTGCAAGAAAACAAAGGAAAAGCACAAAGGTGTGAGGAATTAAGGACAAAGTATCCCTCAGACTTGCCTCCACAGTTCCTGGATTTTGGTTGCTCATGACTGTTACTGGGCCTTGTGCCACTCTAGCCTTTGGAGAATGCGATGCCCATGCTGGCTGCAGCTCACCTCTTCCGCAGTGCCATCCGGGTAAGGAGCACTGTGGGTTCCTGGCCTTTGACCACATGCACAGATGCTTCTAGCTGCTGTGTCAGCTTCTTCTACCGTCAAAGTTAAATTTTCTTCCCAACAGAAAGCACTAACGTTCCCCTCTAAGTGTCCCCAGGTTATATACTGGGTGTTTCATTAAATTAAATTAAATGCACCTTAGACACTGTGATTATAATAATTTTCCTCATCACTTTTAGAGTATTGCACACAGTGAAGATCCTGATTAAACACTAATTTGTTTCCCTGAAATAAACAAATACATGTTAAGATTTCTTAAAGGTCTGACTTTCTCTCACAGACAACAATACTGGGGACAATTTTTTCATAAGCAATTACAATTTTGATCAGTATAGGTATTACTTGCCTTTTTCATCTCCAGTAGGTTGAATCCCACTCCAGTCTTTTATAGTAATGTCATTTTCTGATAGTGGGAATGAAGGAGAGAGTTAACTCATGAATTCAAGCCACCAGAGCAAGCACAGTGCTAAGAGCCACACTCATGCTGATAATCCAGGAAGTAAGCACAAGCAATTTAGAAAGGGTCAAAGGCATTATTCCTTAATGTTAACAGCCTTCACTCTGAGACTGAGACGAGACATTGTGACAACTATTACTATTGCTCACTTACACAATTTTGGGGTAAGGACTTTAAACAAGCCAAAATACTACAGATTTATTATTACTTTTACATTTATGTAAATTATTTGCACTTATGTCACATTTGTTTTTTTACACCACTGTAGTAGACATAAAAAGTCTTTGTATGCTTTTAGCTGGTTAGGTTCTTCATGTAGTAGTTTTGACTCTCCATTCTTTTGTATAAGATGTCCTTCTGTCTATTAGTTACTATTTAGACGCAGTTGCTGTTATAGTTTGAATAGAAAATCAGGCCCTTATGCTAGTAGTAAAAGTTTTCTGTAAAATCATTTCCAATACCACTTTTCATTTTTTGAAACAGTTTCTCACCTAAAATACAGAGATTTTAGACTAGATAGCATGAGAAAGAGGGAAGAAAAGGAAGAGAGAAGCTATTAAAATCCTGATAAATCAAGATACAAGTGGATATACAAGGATAAACAGAAAGATAGAGCATGCCAGGGTATTTGCTCATCACTAAGCACAGGCTTTTCACAAGGATGATTAACTAGCTGTTACCCATATTGCGTGTTCGCAACCATTTTCCCCCATTTCCTCCCTGCCTCAGTGGAACACACCACATGCAATTTTTCCATTACTCTTCCTCTTTCTTTGTTTTTTCTTTTCCCCAAGTCAGGTTTCCATATCAGGATAGCATGTAAATCTGACTACATAACCTTAGAGCAAAACTCAAAACAGAAATGAATGTAGTAAAAGTGATGCATACCACAAGGCAGTCTTCTATCATTTGTTTGCCATTGTGCTTTGTCATGGAAAAAAAAGGGAGGATAAAAAGAAGAAATGGAAAAGTGTTGTCAAGGTCACCAATATTTCTCTGGTGCAGTATTTCCCCAGGTGAAATTATTTTAATTTACAATTTTGCAGAGATAAAAAAGGCCCTGCTGTGAAAACCACAATATTCACTGTAGCGTGTGGTGCTGATGAGCTCTACCAGATGATAAAGCAAATTGAAATCTCACATTTCTAAGACCTTTTGTTAGTGGGGGGAGAAAATCATGTGAAGAGTTATAATGTAGAAAATGGTATTGCAGGGCTGATCTCACTAATTTTACAATTCTGTTATGTGCATAGGTTATCATACTAATTAGCTTCATCTGGAATATTAGTCATCTTAATAGAGGGCTTTCATGATTCCTATTACTTCAATTCTAAAGCTTGCAGTTTGATGGTTTCAGACTGCAATAAAACTCAAATCTCACAAAACAGATCAAAACTGGATAATTGGATTTTTAAACAAACCACTCTGCTTTAGGCATGCCACCAAAGGGAAAATAACACAAGAGAACTATACAGTAGTTCTCAAATCCAAGTAAATGGGAGGTAGATCCCAAGAGGCAGAAGAAAATCTAGCATGTGCCAGTTACTCCTTCCTATTTGCTTTTTTCTTAGATTCATCCTGCAGGGTGCTGTGATAACCTATTTCTCTAAATATGTATCTAGAGTTAAATAGAGTTAAGTTTTACCAAGTCATGCCACCAGCGATGAGTAGCTCTGACAGCAGAAAGCAAACACTAGATTTATTTTTTTCCTTGGTATTAAGGCATGAATGTGGCAACTACTCAGCAACGAAAACATGTTACACCTCCACATGTGAAAAACAGATTCCTGAAAAAAACACCTTATCTGCCAAACAAAAAAAGATCCCTTTCATATTTTCAATGACTTCGCTTCTTTTTGGTGGTGTTCCCAAGAATATTCTAGCAGATATACCTAGCAGCAAGCAGTTCAAACAAAATTCAACACTTAACAAAATACTGCAAAGGTCATTCTAAAATTCAAAGTGTTTTTATGGTTTAAAGTTAAATCAAAAATTATGAAAAAAAATCTTATGACATGCTTGTGTTCACTTAGAAGAAAGTCTTGAATATTTACATTGACCTATTTGTGGATCATCTGGTTCCAAATTAGCTGTGAAAGCAACAAATGACAGTTCCAGAGGGGACTTTTATACTTCTTTTCTAAACACCCTGTCACCATTTGGTAACACCTTCTTTCTTAACCTTTTCATTTACTCTTAGACCAAGGCTTAAAAACTCAAAAACAGAAAGGCAGCATTAAATGGCAAACACTTCATAAGTGATTTTGTTACAATTATGTAGACTTTACTGACAGGAAGAATAGTTTAAAAAGAAACCCCAAACTCTCTAGACAGATAGATAAGATACACTGTAGGTTGTTTTCTCTTTCCTTTCAAATTCTCTTTCATTTGATAAAGAATTATCTTTTGTTATGGTGGCCCCACGTTTCATGAACTCCAAAGAGTTTAGAAATGCCTCATCTTCAAGACAACTTACGTGTTGAGCTACATTCTTTATTGGAAAAAAAAAAAGAAAAGAGAGAAAATAGTTTTGTTTTGTTGGGCAATCAAAAATACAATAGAAGCAGTGTTCAGAGCAAATAATTTCTAGTTCAGCAGAAGTTTGGAGGGGATCTGGAAAATTCTCCTCTACTTCGATTACTCTACTAAGGCCATCATGAGATAAGTTTGAGGGCAAAGGATCCCCAAGGTGCTGTATCATGAATAATTTTTGTTAATGCAGATACTTTCTCCTAATTATTTTTCCAGGGCAGGAAATAGTGATTTTTCAAATCTATATTTTTGTATTTTCTTCAGAAAAGGTGGTGACTTTAGGATCAATTTGACTCTTCCAAAAGTGGAGTAACTTCTACAGGAAAGAAGGCAATTCCTTTATGAAAATGTTATACACTTACTGCTTTAAAACAGTTTAAGAAAACCTCAGACAGTAACTTTCTGCAGGCTTCCGGCAATTTTTGTAGTCAATGTCCACTTTTTTACAGCTATACTAATAGGAAGATAAATATTTTCTCAGCTAGAGAAAACACTAAAAGAAACGAAACCTCTCTGGTGAATCCCTGTGATCTCTCTTTCAGAATAGAAAGGGGCACATGCCAAATAAAGGCTTAAAAACTTTTTCAGCTATATCACTGTGAAATAAAGGATGAGGCAAGGGAAAAATCATAAGCAATTGTTTTGATCTTGAGAGTATTAAAATCTCTGGAAGGGACAGAAAAGAGCCAGCCATTTGAAAATAAAATTTTCCAGTTGGACTTATGGTATTGTTCATTTGTATGACTTTATATGCAAGGAAAGGAGTCAAAAATAGTGTTTGGTTTGATCTGTCAATGGAGGCTCGTAACTGAGCATGCTCATACTGCTTTTGGACTTCTGATGTGGTCAATAAGACACTCAGTGTTTCAGTTCACTCATAGGAATCCTTACATCAAAGGGAAGGCCTGATGTTGTGTTTTGTATTAAATGGGTATAGCTGTTCTTGTCATCACTGGAAGGTCTCCACAAAAAATGTGTCTGAAGGACACAAAGATATTTAGCTATGTTACTATAAGAAGGTGGTTTAAGCTTCTTCCAGACTTGGGTGATCATAAACTTAGTATTCTCTTCAGACTAAGGTATTTGGTCATGTTTATGCCACAGGATGAGATACAATTCCAAAAAAAAAAATGCCCTAAAAAGGTGGTTGTTGGAAGCTAATAGTTTTATTCTGGACATACCGTATGCCATGTAAAGGACTCGTATTTGTCAGCTGGATTGTGCAAATAAAACTGTGGACTTTATTCTCTAGAAATGGTATGGAAGTAAGTCAATGAAAACAGGAACAGGGGAGTTAGAAGTAAAAACAAGTCAGCGGCAATTCTCTGCTTAAATGACCTCTGAGTTTTCAGCTATCTATCAATCCCTGCTTCAGGAGGTTTTGCACAGTTTCCTGTGAATAACATAGAGTGAAGAAAAATGGATAGCCCTGACTTCTGAAAGTCCTAGATATTTCTCAGCTCTGTTTAGAACTGAGAATACAAAGTTCAAACTTTTTGCAAAAAGACTGAAAAAAAAAACCAAAAAAACCCCACTTAATAAATCTTTCCCTGTAAAGGTTTGTGAAAGTGGGAATACAGGAGGCTGAAGATCCAAATATTTTTATAGAGAGTGGGAAAATGGAAAATATTTGTAAAAGCTGGACAATTAACCTTCTTTCTCAACCCTGGGGAAGAATATTCTGCTTGGATGATGGGTAAAATATGCTTGTTATCGTCATACTAGTTAAATGTGATCAAACATAGGAAGATGTCTATCTTTGCAACTGAAGAGAAGGGAACTGAAAAGTTAGTTTGCTTTTTTGTTCAAAAGGCCTAACCTCAAAAGGTAATCAGTGTCCTTCACCCTCAAGGGACTGGCTTAGCACACTGCTGAACCAGACACTAATTGCTTTGTTAGATTATTTAATTAACCCTGAACAAACTCTCTTAAGGGATGCAGCAAGGGACATTTAACCAATCTCTCCACATGAAAACTTTGACTGGTGAAAACTGAGAAGGGAGAAAAAACGGCCCCACATGAAATTACACTGATGGCATTTTGCAGAGTGAAACATACTCAACATAGTATTTAATTAGCACAGATGTCATTTCACCCACCTATTTTTAGATGAATTTTAAAAACTTGGGAGTAAAACCTGTTTTCCTTGGGATCCGCTTTAGAAAGTGACATTGTTTTCCTTTCTCTTATTACCCCATCTATTTTTTACATAAATTGCTGCCAGCAAGAGGGGTAACAGCTGAGGAAGAAGAGATGCTACAAATGTTAGCAGGATACAAGTGTATTTGTTTCAAGTGACTTCTCAGGACAGCAACAGCTGGCATTGTAACTGGCAGAAATCCACTCAACAATCTCTGAAAATGTGGTGCACAATGAGGGGGTATGAGAATTAAAGTGATTCCAGTTCTGACACAGAGCAAAGGAAAATAAAGCCCAATGGAAGTCTATCATGCATTAGGTATTTTCAGGCTGTGCTAGACAACTGCTTTAACTGCAAACATCAGCAAACACAGCATATACTTAAGCACAGTTCAGTACTGAGTCTTACTAGAAACTACCCCCAAAAAGCTGGTTTAGATTCAAGACTTGGAGAAAAGGAAAAAAAATCCAGGCTAAGAAATGTGGTGTGTAATTTACCTCGTCTGAGCAGCCTCATATGTTGCTGAGGAAAAATAAAGTGTTCTAAGATTTTTAGTCTAACCTTCGGTGTTTTTGGCAAGGACTTTGGAAACTGTTTCTTAATTTAAGAATGAATAAAACAAACATGATATCATACTAGCCATGAAAGCTACTGTAGGATATTTTATTGGATATGGTTGGTCCAGCTGAGGTGAACAGTTACAAAACACTGACATCCATGCAGGAATGAAGCCCTCTGTAATCTGAAAGTTTGCACAGCTGCATCTTTTTGGTAGCTCATGACATATCTGCTAAATTGTAACATCCAGTGTATGGGTCTTATTTGAACATTTTTATTAAGATATTAAGTCTACTCACAAATGGCCAAGGAAACCATGTGGTGTGCACTTTGAAATCTGAGGTCCAACACACTTTTACTGCTTCCTTCTCTGGATTCTCTTTTCCTTCATATTTCACTGCAGAAACCAAAAATGACAGTATCCCATAGACAGGGTATGTACCCACTGTCATATGATTTTGAAAGGGATGTTTTCATAACTGCATTTTTTAAAGATTTTATAGCACTGTGAATAACAGCCTCAACTTCTGTTAACATGAAAACAGCAGGAAATTTAGGGGTAAATCTCACATTATTGAAAAAAAACCCTTCCTTCAATTGATTGCAAAGGTATGAAAAAAAATCACAAGAAGAAGTATTTGCACAGGACAGTCAACCCAAGCAATGACATAGCAAGAAAGCAAGTATTCTGGGCAATACTGAAATATCAGGTCAAGGGCCCTGACCCTAGCATTGTTTTCTGTTTAAATTGAAAGGGTGACAGCACGAGTACCTCAGTTAACCTCAGTTCTTATGACATCTCTCAGAAAAATCTGCTGCTATTAAAACATAAGCACTTCTTTAGGGTTTCAGTGGTCAAAATTACTATCCTAATTGTCTTCCAAAAATCTGTTGGAAACCAATTTTGGTAACTAGATGGAATCCAACAGACTGATCATAACATCCATTGTGAAATATGTTTATCCTTGCATGAAAATCCCCTTGCTATTGGACTCAGATGTTCCTGCTGCCAACAAGCATGGAAGCAGTTGAATTGTGCCTATGCCAATCAGCAGATGACCGGGCATTTTTGATGAATACCATTCCCTTGTTCATGAAAAAAAGGCAGAAATAACAAACACGCTATTGGACTTTTTCTGATGTCCAGCCATGGCTACAGGCTCAAATAGGTCACCGTGAGAAGTCTTTGTGAGGAAATCAGATATACCAATTCAGCATCAAACCCTATCTGTATTTTGCCAAGGAGCACAAATTAAAGCAGCCTAAAGGTTGCCTTGAATTCTGCTGGCAGAAAAACTATGGACACAAAGGCGTTTAACGGCCTTTTTTATGCTCCCTTTCCCAGCATACATTTGTGCTTTCCAGCCAAACCCTAGTATCCAACTTATTAAATGTGGAAATGGTGGTAGGTAATGGAAATTTTTTTTTTGTAGTTTGGAACGAGATTTGACAACCTATTCCCTCATTGAAAGATTTTTGGCACACTGCAGTTTACAAGAAAAGTTTGTATTATAAAATAAAATGCTGCTGTGGTAATTGACTGTAGTGTAAATATAATTTCCTAATGTATTCCATGTTTCTGCCAACCTTATTTTTCTGGCTGGTCTTATACTTTATTGGCCATTAGAATAGAATATGGAGAGTGTCCCTTATTACTTCACACAGAAAGATATTTCAAATTTTGCTGTATAAATCCTGTGCTATCCCAGTGTTGCTTCTCTGCTGCAGCTCAGTCATCTGAATAAGAAATAAGCTTCTGCCAGTGTTAGGGTTTAACTAGCAATGAATTTCACTTTATTGTGATATTTATGAAAGCTTTTAAAAATGTGGTTAAGCAGAAACCTTCCATGTGGCTTCAGTCAATATTTCTTGAGGAGGAGGACTTAAAAAAGCTGAGGAGTTTTATGTTCTTTCCTGATACCTCACCTTCCTCTGCCTTTCTTCTCTTCAGCTATTTCACTGAATCCTACCTTAGTGTCACAATCACCATGGAAAGTTGTTTTTTGCTCATTCAGCTCCTTTTTAGCAAAGATTGCTCCACGTTGCCTGTAAGATAAGCAAGAAGCTAGGAAACTGGGACCAAGAAGCCCCAAGCACAATTTCCAGACCATTGGAAGTATAGCAATTATTACTAGTGGTATAATAGCTGTGAGAGTTGTTATTTGACTTTATCCAGTTGCAGCTAGAGCTCTTAAGAACCAGTTTGTAAACACTTCCTTTGCAGAGGATTGTTCCTTGCAATTGACAAGAAACTGTGGCTCTCCAGCAGAGTTTTCCAAACCACATCCCCCTCCTTTTCACAGCAGGAAATTGAGTGTGAGAAGAGGATAGAAAACATTAGCATGGCAGGAAAATAAACTGTGTTTGATTAATTACCTATAAATGTAGTAGAGGCTGCTGGCTTGGGGCATCTTCTGAAGCATCTTGAATTGGCTAAGAACTCCTAAGTAGACAGTAAGACTCAAAGGTGTCTTCCAGGGCAAGATCTTCCAAGGTTTAAATTCTTTTTGGAGAGGAAAAGTTTTGATAATCCAATATCTGAGGAAAAATGAAATTTTAGGCACAGTCTGGATTAAGTAAAAGTTTTCTTTTTCCTCAATAACTCTCTTCATTATAAGCCTCTTAGACAGCCCTAAAAAACAGGATCTGTTTTCCTGAAGTCTGTCTTCCGAGGGATTTATCCTCATCACTGGATTTTCCATCCTGCTTACTCTTATCTGCTCTCTCTGTGCCCCACATGTACTGTACTTCTGCCTGCAGCTGAAGAGGGCTAGAAAGTACCATCCTAGTCTTCCCAGGACCTGCATGATTGGGAAACTCCCGTGAGCTGTGAGTTGAGAATGAGAACCCCTGTGTTATGAGGTGTATATACAGGATCTCAGTATTTAGCCTGTAGAGGGAATAGTTTAGCCAGCTGGTTTATATGTGGGTATGAAACCCTTTCCTAGTTTTGTTCAAAAATGCAGTGGCTGTTTTGTTTTGTGCTTAACTTGGCAACATCTACTTTATGAAAAGTGCAGCCTGAAGTTGTCTATCACAGCAGGACTCTCAGAGGAGTTCAACTGGGAGACTCCTAATACACCAAATCCCAAACAGACTTCATTGTGACATGTTAATCTAACCTCTGAGCTTGTGTTGTAAGAAAACTTTAGGTGCCACCTAGCTCCTAAGAGCTACAGAGACTGCAAGACAGATCACAGGGCAAAGCAGTCCTATCAGCAGGTCGGTGTGCTCCAATGCAGTCCTTCTTTCAATGAACAATGTAGCTCCCTGAAACTACAATTTCAAGGACTGAGATCTCTTCATTGCGTTGCATTGTACCTTGTAGACTGAACATGCCAGTTCAGATCAGTTTCAGCTCAGCTGTGCCTGCACCACATGTTCCACAACGTGAAATATACCACAACTTCATAGACAGAGAGTTGCTATATTTTTTGATCTAGCCTTTTATAAATACAAGTTCAACAAATTTAATTTCGCTCCTGCTCCCTTATCACTAGAAGGCAACTAAAAACCTGGGCACGTGTTGTTTTCAGCTAACACAAACTTTCATTGTACCAAGAATAAATTACAGAATAATTTAAATTGGAAGGGACCTACAGAGGTCATCTGGACCAACCTCCTGCTCCAAATGAGATTAGGTTGCTCACAGACTTGATCAGTGCAAACTGCTGACCATCATGTCTTGGTTTGAGACAGAACAAAACCAATTTTTTTTCAGTAATTTTACTTTTCGGTTAAGTCTTTTCTAACTGACTGCACTCTCTGAAAATCACAGTATATTTTTCAGACAGTGTCTGCGTCTAGCGGTGCTAAGGTCTGATGTTTATAGTTAATACCAAGAAATGGTATGGAGAGAGGTTCTTGCTTACACTTATTGCTATAACAACCAAGGTCAGCTAACTTTGTTATGTGCCACATTGGAGGGTCAGAAGTGGAAGAGTGTAGAGGCATCACATCTGTGGGGAGAAGCGGACAGGACAGGTGGCCCAAAACTGACCAATGGCGTATTCCATTCCATCTGCATCATGTTCAGTATAAAAGCTGAGGGATCCAAGTAGTCAGCCTCTTTCTTCAATGGCTGGTGTCCGAGGAGGACTCTCTCTGTTCATCTGCCTTTGATGAACTGATGATCCTGATCCGTGCATTCCTGAATGTATTTCCCGAATCCAGTTCCCATCTGCTGCTAAGTCCAGTCCCAGTTCTTGCCAGTGATGTGATCATCAGTTTTGTATATATTTGTGTATATTTCATTATTTTCTTATTAATATTATTATCTTTTCCTTTTATTGGTAATATTTTATTATATCTGCTTTAGTTTTTTTTTTCCAACCCGTAAGTCTCTCTCTCTTAGTCTCTCTCCCTACCCCTTCTGGTAAGGGAAAGGGGTTATTAGAGAGCATCTGCCATTCATTTAGTGGCCAGACCAGTCTAAATCTTAACACATAAGTACAGTCAGACTGTGTACCACTGTAGCATTTAAATGTGGCAGTCTTGATGACAGGGAAAAAAGTCACAGAATTTAGAATTCACTTCGATTTAGATTTGTTATATTTGCAATGCTAATAAAGGTTAAAAGCATGTAGCTGAAAGTCATATATAGGTCTAGATACAACTTTGAACTTATGCTACACACCCGAAGTCTTTGGAGTGCTTTAGAAAATTTTATGCATTTCCAAGAGGAAACTTAAAAAGTGATATAACCATAAACTGATAACTGCAGAATATGAGACAGAAAAGAATAGCTAAAAGGATCCACAACAACCTGCAACTCTTGTCTTAGAGAAGATAGAAGTTCAAAATGACAGTGATCAAAACAGCCATAAAATATGGAAACAACAAGAACAACAACTAAAGATTTCAGTCATATCAGAAAGGTGAGGTGTCAGGACTAATAATCTTGGAGGAAAGACTTGTATTTTGGGTGGTCTGTTCTAAGCTCAGTCTTCTCCATAAGCATAGTATCAAGACAAGTGACACCTCCGCATCAAAGGATTTCACTGCAGAAAGTCAGTAATGTCAAAGTAATCTTATGTAAAAGATACCTGACCGGTACAGTAAGTAATTTTCCGGACTATAAAACAACACAAAGCAAATAACAAGAGAGCAGCTAGCACCAGCTGATTACTGGGAGCAGGCACTGAAACTACAATTTTGCATACATGCTTTGCTTTTCTTCCCTGAATCCTCTGGGATGCATCGCAGAAAGATGGAAAAAAATTGCCTATTGCAACAATATGTTACCAAAAGAGTGATAATCCTGTGTATTTTAAAAGCTGTTTTATTCTGAAACACTAAAACACATTCCTGTTTTTCCTGCTTTAAGAACACAAGTAAAATATCAGTGACTCTTAAAAATAAAAGTATCCAAGGGTTCAGTTTGCTTCCATGGTGCACATTTGTGTTTCTGTTGTTATCAACAGATTTTGGGTTGAGCTCTTTCTCATTCTAAGTGCTCCTAAATTGGAGGAATACCCTAACTACACACAAAGGTGAGAAAACCACCTGTAGTATGTATTTCATTTTGTACGCTTTCTAAAATGTTTGTAAAACAAACAGAAACAGAAATCTCAACTGGAAGTGCAATAAAATGGAAACAGAACAGATAGATGTTAATGCGCATTTAAACTATCCAGAATGTCACTGATGGTGTGAGTATTACAGATAACAGTAAGGAATGAGATAATTACATAGCTGAAAAGATAGTTGCTATCTCATATCATGAGGCTATTATAAAGGCAACTTCAGTCTCTCTTTCTTTCCCAAAGGAATATGCACACAAAGTGGAACTCATCAGGTTAAGGACCAAATAAAATCAAGTGCCTCGCCTGCCATTTATAGCATCTCCCCCTTGTGGTAATCGTCGCGACTTCATTTGCTAATCCAGCGGGTAATTACCATTATACCAGAACAGCACATACTTTAAAAGAAATCGTTGTTCAAATGATTTTAGTTTAATTCTGCTAACGATTCCTAACCATACCCTTGGATCTAGCCCTTTTCTAATGTACTCCTTTCCAAATATGGCTGCAACTTAACTGCAACAGTTATTCTCCAGTTTCCTTGGTGTGTTTTTCTTTTAATGAATTACACAATTATCTCATTTTAAAATAGGCAGTAGGTAGGGCAAGGCAGTTAGAGTCAAATAGTTTGTTATTTAAACACTGCTTTCCAAAAATCTGTGCCTGCAGGCACTTGCTGTAACATTACAGTACACTAGAGCCTAATTGAAGAGCACCTGTTGAAGCCATGGGCCTCTTAAAACAATTTATTACTGTATTCCTGACTAAAATATAGTCATAAATATAAGGAGATTCTGCCTCTCATTTAACTAGCCCATAAAGACACGCATATCCTGGAAGACAAAAACACTGATGGATCTCAAGCTGCAATGGCATAAAAACTTCTGAATGAATACACGTTTGTGCACAGACCATAAGTGGTATTACATATGTGTGATGGATATAGCCAGAAGAAAAAGACCTGCAAGAAAAAAATAACTGTTGAAATATGATTTTAGAAATGGTATTTAAAAAAATACCATTTTTATGGTCAAGAAAGTTAAGTATTCGACAGATGTGCATTGGACAAATAATAGAGAAGTAGAGCAGTATCTTATGTAAGTAGGTTCTACAATACAATAGGCTTAATAAGGCCTGCAAAAAATAATTCTGAAAGGTACAGTGGCTTTCTTTATGTCTGTTGAAATTAAGAATATCATATTAAAATGATGAAAAGACAAAGATGACTTCTTGGTGAAAGACCATAATGGTGAGACAGTAAAAAGAATAATTTTTAATGTCTTTCTTACACAATGGTGGAGGGAGTTAAGCAATTGTGAAAAGTGTCGGAAGCTACATTTAAAACTCCTCCCAAAGTTGCATCTTGTCCCTATGTGTATGTGTTTTCCACAAACACAAAAATAGCAGAGTGAAGATACTGAGAAACATGTGTGATAACGGGACTACAACGTGAGATGGGAGCACAACTCCTGTTTGGTGGGCATAGAGTTTCCTAGGTTTTAAAGTGTCTTGTATATATATTTTGTTGCAGCTGAGAGGCCCTTGTGCACATCCATAGGGTTTTCTGCACAGTACTGTTCATTTGCAAAATACTTTTATCTAGTAAATTCAGTAAAGAAATATGGGTAAAAATTTCCCCGGAGGGCTGCATTAGCTCTTCCTACAGCTCTTTTATATTTTTATTTTCTTTGTTTGACGCCTGGACAAAGAGTGCCCATGGTGAGAACTTTACTTAAAAAATTACTTATGAAGCAAGAGATTCCAACAAAACAGCACATTTAATAAATACTAGGAAATGTGTTCTCTGAAAACTACCCATCTATTTTTTTTCCTATGAGTCAAGGAGAATGAGAACCCTCCTTCCTGTTGGCTAAATCCATGATTTTTCACTAAGACAAGTATGCTTGGGCTCTAATGAAGAAGAGAAGCTGCCAGAAAAAGCCTTTGTGGCTTTCCAGATCAAACATACACTGTGAAAGGTAATTTAAGAATGGACAACTTTACTTTAGAGCTGCAGAGGATCAGGTCTCCAGACCTTTGCTAAACTCCTCTCTCACTGACTCACTCACATCCATGCCCCAGACATGTCATTTCTCCTACTGACATTCAGGAATTCTGAAAAGGCGTGGTTACCTTCCTCAGATGTGCCTCCTCAGAGTATATCCACAGACAAGAGTACTCTATGTTGCCGAATTAAAGCATGAGTTGTACTTTTTAATAGGTTAAAAAAGCAGTCTTAAGCAAACCAAGGAACTTCTCCTTTAGCACTTATAGCAAAACAGAGATGTCCATCTTGTAAATGGGCATTAATTACTGCTTTCTGTATCTCCTGTTTTATGTTGCACTCTTCCTTTTTCTTTTTGGATTCAGAAAATTCCTGCTTTCCCTGTAATTTTTTATACATGGATGAAGTACTTTTGTCCCTGATCACAAAATATTTCTAAATTACAGTTTCTAAATTGCAAAATTTCACAGCACACTCTCAGTATTCCTTGAGTAGCACGTATTTTACTTTTAAACACTTTTTCAGAGAGAGGAACTGATGGAATCCCAGTTCTGTCTTTGCTCTCATCTAATTCCCTTTTCCAGCTCCTACATTTTTCCCAAAATGTTGGAGATGGCTCTCAATAGTCATCTTCAGTCATGTTCTGGGTTTTGCAGGAGAGATCTGCTACACAGCTATAGAAGATGCGCACATGAGCACACACAGAGAAGAAACAAAGGGCATCTCAAGAGCCCTAACACAGAAAAGGAATATATCACTTCTGTACATTTCTGCCTCAGCATTTAGTAGTTGATATTGCATTTTAGGACATGCAAAATATCTATGAGGGCTTAAATGTTTGCCAGGAATGCAGAAACAAGTCTTTTCATCAGTAGTAAAATTTCTTGTTTGGGCAGTGTTTCTTACGTCATGTAATCCAGTTATTTTTATATAGTTTTAATTATTAGGGTTGGCAAGCAAATGATCCTGTTAATTATTTAGACAATTATTTAATTTTCTGTTTACTGCTAGTTCTGTTTTTCTACTGAAATGGAAAAAAAAATCAAGCTAACATTATACAGCCATTTAGTCTGCACGATAAAGAATGCCTGAAAAACTGAATGATCTAATTGGCTGGTGTAAAACAGCAGAATTCACCACTCAGAGCTTATTAGCCTATTCATTTAATTAAGATTATGCAAATTCTTTGACAAAAAGTAACATTTTATAATAAAATTGCATTTTCCTATTCAGACATTCCACTCTTTGAATTGTACTAGAGGATGTTCGTTTAGGACAAGCAGCTTTGATCATGAATATGCACTTATTCACGCCCTGCCATGTCTTATTGATTAAACAGGATATTTTCCCTCTTGTTAGAATGAAGTTGCAGTTCAAAGGTTTTAGAAAAACATCCACTATAAGAAATTGGCAAAGCAAGTGTGTAGTGCACTACAGCCTCCTGAGAATTGCATAGCATTCCTTCTTCCTGAGCTTCTGTGGGGGTTATTGCTGAAACAAATGTGTGCAGTATGTGTTGTCATTGAAA
The DNA here is from genome assembly GCF_028500815.1 of Rissa tridactyla. Taxonomy (NCBI): domain Eukaryota; kingdom Metazoa; phylum Chordata; class Aves; order Charadriiformes; family Laridae; genus Rissa; species Rissa tridactyla. Next base: position 55,621,282 of record NC_071497.1, read on the forward strand.
TTTAATAAATATTTGAAAAAAAAGTCTGCTAGAAGACAAACGTGCGCTATGTCAAATGCCATGAAATCAGCAGGCAGGTCTCCATCTGTCTATTTATTTTAAAATATCGTGAAGTATTTCATCCACAATTTGCAATTTACAAGTGAAAGCTTTGGCTCGCATCTCCTAACAGGACTACTAACCCTTGCACTATATTAAAGAAAAGCAATCCCAAAATCTAGTAAAAACCCACAAATCTCAGAGACTTGTTATATGAAGTAGGGATATCTCTGATGGTTTTTGTGTATAAATTTCAGTAAAGTTGTCTGTGGGCTTTTTGCAGAAGTAAAGGATACAAAAATTTTCTCTGTTTAGATGAAAGGTTTAGGTTTGAGGGTGTTCTTCCCCCCCTTCAGCATTTTTTTGCTTTTTCCTAAAAGCTCTGTGTGATTTAATACAGTTCTCTGAAGCTCTCAGTAATAATTCCTCCTATGGCAAGTTCCAAAATGGAAACCAAATGTCTCCTGAGCCTCAGATAGAATGAGCTGAATAATAAAATAAAACAAGGCTTTGCACTCACAAGCAGTCTCTAAGGGTCCCTAAGCATTTCAAAAATAAATGAATTCTCACAGCACCTTAGCAAGGTGAGTAAGAACAGGAGATAGTAATGGGATTATTATCCCCATTTTGCTAATACAGATACCAAGATAGTGAAGTCAAATAACCTGCCAAGCTTGTGGTACATAGTCAAGAGAAAGCAGATCTCCTGACTCCTGGTTCTGAATATTAACATAGTACATTTCCAATGGCTAGCCAAAGTTTGCTAACTTCCAAACCTTATGAAATCTCTCCTGAGGTATCGTGTAACAACCAGAAAGCTAGGGCACGATCCAAATTGCGTTAATGTTAGTGGGAAATTTTCTACTAGAATAAACACACTGTTCCGGAGATTTTTCTGAGCCTTAGTCAACCCTAATGCTACTAAATTGAAATAGGTTTTGCCACTTCCTGCCACGCTGCCAGAAAGTAATCTAATAATTGTCTCTCTTGTCGGGTTTGGGAATCACTTTTCTAAGCACTGGTCAGAGCAAAATAACCGAGTTCTCAAGAGCATTCATGTCCTTGCACCTGGCTCTGAGTGCTGTGGGTAGGCAGTTGTTACTCTGGGAGCCTGCAGGCCATGAGAGATGCTTTTTTCTGTATTGTCTTTGAATACAAAGAAGAGCATTTTTGTAGTGTTAGTCATAGATGTATTCATGTATTTTATGCTGGCTTCTCACTTATAAAATAGTCACCAAATAACACATTTCATGAGAGCTAAGAGTGCCACAAATGAAGAGAAAACAGCGGCTAATTTCAGAAACGGATCAGCCTTGCTCTACACCATTCACTTTTTAATATCTACCCCTTTTTCTGTTTGGGCTTCATTTGTATTCTCTCTCTGTGCATGACAACGTTACATGAGTCCAGCTCAGAGGTAAGAGTGCCACCTATTGAATCCCTGGCAATATTTGTCATCATCTACAATGGAAACAAAAGCTTACACACCATTTCTTACGATGCCTTTGCATATAACAAAAAGACAAGCAATGTCTTCCCAACTGAACCCAAGACTGTTACGTATTCAGAGCAAAAAAAATCCATGATAAAGATTATAAAAAATAGTGTCTCCCTGACAAATACACCTTCAAATACTTTTATTTTTTTCAGAAAAGCAGGAAAAGGCAAAAATCAAGATACAGATAAAGATCAAGTACTTATGGTAAAAAAAAAACAGTGCCTCTAATAAAAGAGCAGTTTGCTTAAAACAGTTCAGTTATAGTTCAGAATAAGTTTGTCTCCTGACTTGACCCAGAGAGAATTTTTTCCCCTCGTCATACTGACTAGTCATTATACTAATTAAATACTTTACTAAGCCAGGGTGTGCTAGATGTCACCTTGGAAACACTTCAAACAGTATTGAGTAATATAAAAGCTGAATATAAGGCAGCCACATTACAGGGTTATATTACAGAATGAACTAGGTTTTCTTTTTTGGCAGCAAAATTGCAAAGACAGTGCATATTTTTAAAAATTGCTGGAATCTCTAGAAAGTGAGGAAAACCAAAAAGACTTACAAGAACAGGGATGTTTTTTCCACTTTATTACACTTGCATATGAATTGCATTTTCCTGGCATCCTGAGCAATGATGACATATGAGAAACACATATATTTTTAGAAGAGTTGTGTTATTGTTGACTTGGGTGTATATACTGAGTTTAATCAAGAGAAGTCCTATCCATATTATATGCTTCACTTAATCTGCACTAGCTAGACAAATGAACCATTTCCTGAAACGTGCAGAAAAAGAATCAGACGAGAAAATTATCAGAAATTCCATCAGTACATGAACACTTATCTCCCCTGACCAGGGAATAAATGCGTGTAATTTATTTTAACTTTCACTGAAAGAGTCCTTTGTTCCCTTACCTTTTCTGAGCCATGGTGCAGTATTACTTACTGTTGTTCCAAAGCAGAGTTTGTGGATAGTGTCTGTGTTGCTCATCTGAGAGAGAGCTCGTGTGATTAGGAAACACAGCGTGAAGAGGAAAAACCAAATAGACGCATTCAGTTTAGCTGCAAACAACACCCTGAACTAAACAAATCCCGATCACTTTTCAGGATCAGTCTCTCTTTAAGAGTGATCTGCTAAAAATGACAGAGGGTGAATTCCGGTAGCACTATTCCGGTGTCAGTGTAAGCATTGCTTCCATAAGATAAATGCAGAGGGGAAAAAAAATGCTCTGAGGAAGCCCAGAAGGAGAGATGGGAGTAAATGTGCATGTAATTATTGCCCCCAAATGACTTCAGTGATGATTTGATAACCTCATGGTAAACAGGCAAATATGAACAGCTGTCACAAACTCCGGAATCTGAAATAACATGACAGAGGGGTGGTTTCTCCCTCAGTATGCAAATATATGTCTGCACAGGGCAGACAGCTACATTTCCCCAATCCAGGGACGTCTTTTTCTCAATGTTACTTAAGCTAGTCTGCTAGCATTCCTAGGAGAGCTGCGAATGCGGCCAGTGAGCTGTGCAGACAAAAAAGCCTAATCAATAAACCTTGTCCACATATGCTTACTTTATTCTATACCCTTCAGGAGCCAGACTGCCCCAAACTCCCTAGCGGTACAAGGAGATAGCCCTTTTTTGTGCTGTTTTAAAACAAACACGGTAGTTCCTTCTGTGGGTTTATGAGTGAATAAGAAAGTTTAATTCCCACTTTACTTTCCCAGCCTTATTTACTTCTCAAAAATGTCTTCTGTACATAGTCAAGAAAATCTGACTTCATAGGAATTGCTGAAATCACTCTGAGGAATCTTTATCTACCAGAGGCATGACGACTCCGCACAGCTTCTACCAGAATGATGTACCTAAAGGTTTGAACCCACAGTACATCCCGGATGGCCAGATCCCGCCTTTCTACACATTTCTAGTTTCTCTTCATCTATCAGTGACATACCTCTGGATACAAGACATATTTGTCACTTTGCACACAACAGAGATTATACCTAGTCATCCTCACTTCCTGGACTTCATGCAGTTTATAAACTGGATGCTGATGTTAACAAGATGAATTGAAGAAAGGTAGGGAATATTTGCTGCACAGGAGCGTAAAGTGCCTGTAATGTTTTCCCTTTCCCCTGAATGAGTTTTGAGCTTGGGTTTTGACAGCAATCACAGCAAGGTAAAAATCACTCCAAGTAAGGATGTAAGAAAAAAAGGAAAGAAAAAGAACATGTCAAACAAAACATACTGTTTTAATTTGACACAAAAGTCCTTTTAATGGCTCAGGGTAAAAATCACTCCAAGAAAGGATGCAAGGAAAAAAAAAGAAAAGAATAAAAGAAAAATGTCAAAAAACCCAGGCTGTTTTATTTTAGAGGATAGTTCTCCTCAGTGCTCAAGGCCTGAGCCTCTGTTAGGACTGCTACACAGGCTGGATGACTGCCAATATATCAGGTTGCAATAGGCCATTAGAAGGGGCTGAATATGGATAATCTTCCCTAAGGGCTGAGCAAAGTCATACTGCCTTGATTACTTTTTTTAATTTAGATTAAAAATCCCTATAACAGTAGCAGACTAATTGGAAAAAGACTTTAAAGGAGCTTTTGGAAATTAGGTAAGAATAGTTTTTATTATTGTAGTGCGCAGCAATTGCTGCAAACCTCTTCCTCCTAAAGGATGGGGAGTCAATCACAAAGAACCCTTTATCAGAACAGAAAACAAAACCATGTCCCATATGGGATTTCATCTCTTGAAATCTTGTTTTACTGTGACCATTTTATTTCAAGCCAACCTCAGAGAGCAAAACAAGTGTTGGAAAGGCCAGTCTCTCAGCAGTCCACACATTTGCACAGTGTTGCTAAAGAAACAAGTTAATTCCACATGTAGGTGACTAGCCACTGCAATCATAGGCCCAACGTTATGATTTGCTGAACTTCACCAAAAATGTTAGTATCCATATTTAAATAGAGAATATTTCTGATTTAGTTTGAACATTCTCCCACAGTGTTGTGATACGAATGCCAGCATTCCTAGTTCTTCATCACTCCTGATTAGTAATTGGTGAACCATACAAATTGCAATGTTGATTTGAGCTCTGGAACTCAAAGGTCAGGTACAGTATTAAAGACCCCAAACATGATCTAATTTCTAGTAAAAAATCATAAACAGGCCTGTGGAACAGCAGCAACATGTTAATGCACAAAAGCCAGCGTATGAAACTGAGAAGGAATAAGAGGAAATCCCATTGCCAAAAATGGTTAAAGATTGAAGTGTAATAAAAATTCACAGGTATGAGAAACAAATTACACACTGATACAGAAAGAAGGCTAGCAGAGGCTTCCACACACTTATTTCCAAGCAAATTTACACCTGAGTTTTATGATAGCAGTGCCTCTGCAATCACTCTCAGTCTCAAGAAGTTACAGGATTTAGGCTCCAATCAATACTGCTTTCATTCACGACCTTAATGAAGGATTTGCAAAGGTAGCCATAGAATCCATGTGATTCATTCAGATATGCAATCAGATCATTTTGTTTTCAAGGAAATGCTATTTAGGGAAACAAATTGATATATTGTGATTTGTATATTCTTGACTTCTAGGGGTAAGTTTTCAAGTGTCCAGCTCCCGCAGCTGGGGTTACATTTTCAAAAGTGCTGCGAGTTCATTAGGTCTACTGTCATTTCTTTGATCAGATTTTTATATAAGTATATATGTATATAACCTGAATACCACTTGGTTTAAGAACCTGGACACAGCCCTCCATGTTCAGTCTGTGAACATGGAGTTTCACCCATATCTGACGCCTAAAGGTTCTCCAGAACTTCCTCTCAGACCAGTATGCTCATGCTGTCTTTGTTTTTATTATGTGGTACAGAAAAACAGAAGTTAACACCCTTGTATTCCCAAAGAACATCTAAAGCACCTAGAACCATATTCTAAGAAGAGAGGCTGAGGAAAAATAGAGCTCCATATACGTATCAAGATTGATTCTGAAATAACATAAAGACTGTAAAGGGATTTACTGAGCAAATCAAATGAAGAAGGCAAATTCTTTAGACTTACTAGACTTACAGAGCAACTTGGTCCCTGACCCAAGATAGCTATTTACAATTCTTGGCCCTTGCTGGAGGTGAATGTGTCTCAGCAAATGCTGCTCAGAGTGTCCCCTATAGCTAAGCATCTGGCTCTACTGTAGACTCATCTACTTAGAAATGAGCAAATGTTCACAAATCTGGAACACATATTCAAACAGACTCCAGCTAGCTTTAAAATTAAGAAATCTTCTCATAATGTATACCGCACATATTTGGGAGAATGCTGTGTGTCATGACAAACATTGACCATGTCATTTGACTAAATTCAACAATGTAGTCCCTTTGTATGTTTCAGGTCACTTTTACATCACAGTCTCTCATACCTTATAGCAACAAAAATAATTTCACCTATTTGAATAGAAAAATTACAGCCAATTTCTAGATTTTTTGGCTTCTCTGCTGTTAGCTAACTTCTTCGTAACAAACCAATTTTTAAATTGTCATTGCTAGTGAATATATGGAATGATAGATCATCCTGTTGAAATACTGAGTCTTAATATTGACTACAGATGTTTTCCAAATGAACTTTTCCCTTTCTGTTTCTGTCTTACAGTTCAGTCATACCATAAGGAAAAGACTAAGGCTAGCAGAAAGTATGAGCACATTTTTAGTTTGTAATGCCATTATAATGATATAACGGGAGAGGTTACTGAGAAGAGTTGTTTTTCAAACCTATACATTCAAGACAGTCTCAGTTAAGTAAAATGAAATTGTTGCATTTCAGGACTCTTGGCAAGCCAGAAACCTAATTCTCATTTTTATTCTGCTTTGGAAGCATAACAGACTGTCAAAAAAACCACGTAAATTAGTATGACTTGACACTGGACCCTAGACATTTCTAAACTTTCCGTATTAGATTTCGATTCTGATGCCTAACCCACAGCCAACCAATTTTAGATATGTAAAGAAAGGTGGATACAAGCTTTAAAAAAATAACAAATGAGATTAGAATATTCTAGAAGTAGAAATGATACAGAAGTATAAATGATACTGAGCTATGTATGATAGAGCTTTGCAGTCCAAAATCACTCTCAATGGCTAGCCTCCTTGAGAAGGAAGGATTTATACATGAAAAATATTCCTCAAAAGACATTAACAACATTCTTCCATGTTGCTCTCCTTTAAATATCTCCTCTAAGAGATCAAAAGCCATAGGGTCTCCAAAAAGAAAGGGTGGGAGGCTTCTACTGCTAGCATCTTTTAAGCCTGCTTATTTCTATGTACACATGACAGTTATCACAAACTGAAGAATCCAGACATTCCCACAGGTTATCTCCCTCGGTTTCTTTGTCCACAGTGTTGATTAGGAGGAACCTCTCTCCCAGGGCACTCCCGCTTCTGAGAAGCTTTGACAGCATCTACAAAGCAGCCTCCAAAGTTGATTAACTTTACTGCCCCATGACCTGATCTATTTTGGGCACATTTCTGTCTCCTTCTGCAATCTGTTAACACACCCTACACCTCCCCATTCTCTTCATTGGTAAAATAGCTCTCAATATTTTTCTTCTTCCTAGTCCCTGCACAAAGGATGAATCTGGTTAACTGAGTAACACATACACAAAATCAGACATAAAATTAGGATTTGTTAGGCTCCCTGATTAGGCTATTGAACCAAGAGATGTCTTGCATGTAAACAGGTTTTTGCACAAAAGTCAAGAACTGCAGACTAACGTGTACCCAGCTAGCTACATATATAAAAACAGAAAGCAGAAGAGAACATACAAGTAGCCATGTAGGATCAAATCCCAGAACATGTTCATAAGTTCATAGGATAATTCATACTGGCTTGCACCTGGGGAGGTTTCCTAGTCCCAGGTCAGCTCACTAACCTCCAGGGGCTGGTTCCATCTCCCCAGAGCTGCTCCCCATCCCTGTTGTCCTAGCCTGCATCTCTGCAGGGCTCTGCCTTCATGAGGCAGAGATTGGCCTCCAGCCATGCAGAATTTTATGGCATCCCTGTCAGCCCCTTTCTCCCCTGCTTCAGCTCCCCCTTGAAGGGCAGGCTAGCCCTTGAGTGAATCAACTGATCCCCCTTGGTGTCATCTGCAACCTTGATGCATGAGTCCTCCATTCCCTCCTCTGGATCACTGACAGAAATGTCAAACACAACAGCTCCCAGGACAGATGCTGCAGGACCCCAGTTGTTACCCACCTCCAGGTAGGACATGGTCCATTAACCATGACCCTCTGAGTCCTACCATCCAGCTGGGTTCTTCATGGTTTACAGGCCCATACAGCACAGTATCATCTCTCCAAATGCTGTCACTTTGGAAATGGTAGTTAAAGCAAATTATAATGGGGAAAAAATAACACAATACTTCCACTAGTGTGGTTTCTTAGCTTTTAGCATCTAGAAACCAAGCAGCTTCCATACTTGAAAGTAAGCATGCTTGGTGGACTTTTGTTTTTTGAACATTTTCAGTTACTTTCTGAACACATCTCTCCTGACAATAAATCCTATAGTGTCATTATGTATTGTGTGGAGAAGAAAAAACCTCGTTTGTTGTAAACATACTGCCAAATAATGTAATTTTCTCCATCTTCATTCTATTGCAGGAAGTGTGACTAATCAGTCCCTGTTCACTTTCTCCTCATCATTCTTGTATTTATCTAGTACCTCCAGTCATTTTTCCTCCCAGACTAAAGAAGCCTAGTCTGTTTAATCTATCCTCATGTGGAAACGAATGGAACATCGTTGTCATCTTTCTCCCTTTCTGGTTTTATTGTGTCCTTTTTGAGATGCTATAACAAGAGCTGTGCTTAGTATTAATGATACAAGCACATCTTGGACTTGGGGCATAATAATGTTTTCTGGTTTGCTCTAATTTTCTCTCATAGTAATTCCTAATAGTTGATTTTCCTTTTTAACTGTCTCTGGGTATTAAGCTGATGTTTTCATAGAAATAGCCACAATGCCTCTACAACCTTCTTTCTGAATAGTAATAGTTCATTTAAAGCCTGTCACTGGGTATATATACACAATGTGTACATAAAGATAGTGTTTTTTCCCAGATGCATTACTTTCACAGCACTGAATTTATCTTTCACTTTATTGCCAAGTCACTCAGTATTGTGACATCCTCCTGCAGCACTTTGCAGTCAGCTTTCATTTAGCTGATCTGAATAATTTTATATTATCAGCAAACATTTTTACCTCTCTTTATATCTATCCTTTTTCCCAGGATTTTGGTGAATATGTGGATGTTTTCACATCTCACATCTCAACCTGGACACCTGATGAACTCCACTAGTGACTATTGTGACACCTGACAGTTATTTACTCTTTTTGTTTTTTATAGTAGTGAGGAAGAGCTGTGCTTCCTCTTTTGTCCCATGTCAGTTTAGGATACCTAAGAGTCTTTGGTAAAAGCACTCTGAAAGCCCAAGCATAAAACAGTCACGGGATCTTGTTCATCCATATAATCACTGGCACATGTAAGGAATTCTAGTACACTTTCAGGGCATAACCTCATTCTGCAGAAGGCAAACTGAATGTTTTTCACTATGTCATAATTATTCTTATATGTTACTGTCTCTGTATTACAGCTTCTTCCAGTTTGTCCAGTACAGAATTCAAACGTACTCATCTCCTGTAAGCCAGACTTGCTGTCTATCTCTTCCTATGAACAAGTTTCAGATTTGCCTAATTTGACCCTTCTAGTCTGACAGTCATTTTAAACAGTAAATTGTACACCACAGGTCATAGGTCAGCAATTTTGTACGGATTGCCTTTACAGCTCTTTGTCAAATATAATCTGACCTGTCTAGCCCATCATCAGATCTTCACTTAAAAGGTTGATGAAATAAACATGCCTACAACCACAATAGATTCCTGATGTACCTCAACTGAAAAGGTTTTGTATATTGATGGAGAGCCATCAACAACCCCTCCCACCATCACAATCGTAACTAGGTATGTCTATTCACTTTCTTCAGAAACACAGCCAGTCATCTTCTCTGGTTTTCAATCTTTAAGGATTTGGCAATAGCAGTCAAACCTATCCAGAAGGATGCAGTATAATTTAGCCTGGCTTCTCTGTTGTGACTCTTAGACTCTTGTTACAGAAGAGGAAAGAGCTGGAGGAGCAGAGAGCTACATGTTTGACTGCACTCAGTGACATTTGCTGCATACACACATTTAAGAGAATATCCAGGCACAGATTCGGTGCTCTAAATATCTGCCTGTCCTTGTTAGCTCTTCTTTCAGCCTCTGTGGTATTTCTGATGCTCAGTAAACGACTGCCTTCAAATGCCTGCCTTGACAACTGAGTTCTATAAACCAACTGCCAGCAAAACTCAAGTTGAATCAAGGGGCTGCTTGAATAATTTATATGAGTGTTACTTTTACAACTTCAACACATTTACAACTAAATCCAATACACATGAACTACTGTGTAACAGTCTATTCATGGCAAATTGGGCCAGAGAGAGCCTACGCACTCCTGAGATGAAATAAAACAAAGCATGAAAGGGCAGCAACTGAATTCCACTGAGCTGATTATGTGTTTTGCACTGATATATAGCTTCCAACCAAAAATCTAAAAACCACAAATGGTTTATCAGAACAGAAGCGGCATAGGTTTGACCAGGTGCAAGCCTTTAGCCTGCCTCCATTCAGATTTTCTTCCTGGAATAGACAGTCTATATTCAGAATTACTCAGTTTAAGAATATGCATTAGCTAAATAACTGTTAGATTTAGCCTTTTTTTAAGTGGAAGTAAAAAATATTACGCTTAGACTGGTATCAGCTGTTGCCAGTTAAACCATTCACACCTAAAAGGAGTTAAGCACACTGTTAGTTTACATATGTAATTTTCCAGTGTGCACATTCCTTTAAGGGTATCCTAAAGGTGTAACACTATTTATAAATAAAATAAAGAAACATAATTAAAGTAAAATGCTATTGTTTAATTGATCTCATTTGATATATACAAAGTGAGAATCCAATATTTTGATTCAACTCACACAGATCCAGCCAGACCATAATTAAAATAAAAACGTTTATGCTCCTATACAATTACTTATATAAAACAGGATTTTAAAAAGGGGAAGGGAAGGGAAGGGAAGGGAAGGGAAGGGAAGGGAAGGGAAGGGAAGGGAAGGGAAGGGAAGGGAAGGGAAGGGAAGGGAAGGGAAGGGAAGGGAAGGGAAGGGAAGGAACCAGGCAGAGTTTTTTGGGATGGACTAGGAGGAGGGAACTGGGAGAAAGGAACTGAAAAGAAGGGAAAGCTGTGTTTTTGAAAAACAAAACATTCTGTATGAAAAGAACAGAAGGAGGGTATACACACAAACATGTCTTAGTCTATTTGTCTGTGTCATATCAACTGTTTTTCTGAATTTGCTTACAGAGGAAAGTGTATCCTGGATATTGAAATGCAATCAAGTAGGACATAATATACCACTTATCTTGAGGGCTGCATTTTCATTAATGCAGTAACAGCATAAATGTGTGAGTAGGGGTTATCTTTTTAACCATAATTTAAGGTGGTATGAATTGGGTAAATTGCTAGCTATTTGTGTGGTAAAATGTGGTTAAGGCTGAACCATAACATGTAACTACACAATCAAAAGAAGAATGACCTACTAGTTTTACTGTGTGAGCCCCTTACAAAATCAATGAAGACTTGTCTCACTTTAAACCTTCCTTTTTCTGAATGAAATTTTGTCATTTATAACAGTCATTCTACCCCTTACTGATTATTTTAATTGCATCAGTAATATTGTGGTTAAAAGTACAATTTGTCTCCCTTATTACAAAATGTACAGTAACAGAGCCTTATAAGTTTAAGATGAAAGACCCACAATACCTACTGAGTACTCTATGTTAAATCATCATAGCCCCAAAAATAAGGAACACACAGCCAAACTGTTCACTGCATTTCTACGTGACCTGGATGACATATAGCTTAGGAGCATGTCTCAGGTTAGGTCTGATACATACAGAATCAGAGAGCCACATGGTCACAGATCCAGCCATGACCAACAGTAGGGTATTTTCACTGCATGTTCTCACTCTACTGAGTCAAAGTAGTTTTCAAACGGGCTGCAACATAGAGTGTCTAAAAGGGCAGCTTTTTACTATGGGAGTTTGGGCAACATATTTTTCTGTTCTCATCTTTGCAAGCTTTAAACAGCAGAAGCATCCAAAAATGTCTCAAACTAAAGAGACTAAGGCAACATAGAAGACATTTGGGAAAGAGAGGCTTAGTGATTAGTGATTTGTTCAGAATGTAGAAAGGAGCATAACACAATTCACGAATATTTTCCCAAGACATAAGTGTGGTCTTTGAAGATAAACGCTATATGTAATAGTGCCACCTGGTGACTAAATGATATTAAATACTTAAAGAAATAACTCTATTAACATGATTAACTATTCATAAATGGGGTCCAGCATCCCTGGAGTGAGTGACATAAGCCCAAACAATAAGCAGCCTGTTGCCAATGTGCTATGGTTCAAAGCCTGATTTTAAATTTTACAAATGTCAAGATCCAAGCTCTTTCTTAAAGGTGGAAATATATGCAATGCTTAGTAACTCAGTAAGTGAAGCTGAGGGTACTTAGTATGTCACCTAAGTGAGTTAGCAAGATTTTAACTTGACAAGATTAGTTTATGGTTGAGATGTAAGCGTGAAGTGTAACTGCTAATATTTGTTCCAGAGTAAATACATAGTAACTCATTTTGAGATTGTAAGCATTGATTTGGACTTGTTCATATTTTAAGTGACAATCCATCTTTTCCACAGTGGAAACAACCAGAATTTGCTTAGAAGTAAAAAAAAAAATTAGCTTATTCCAACTCTCTGTTTTATTTTAAGTATTGTATTTTCTGTTAAGGAGCTTGGAAGCAACCATCCAGCGACGTCTTAGCAATAATTGTTCCTGATTAACACAAGAACATCAATAAAAAAGAGAATTCAACACTTTTTTTAATTAAAATAATCAAGTCAAGGAAAACAGCCTACGTGACAGATAGCTTGTATAAAAATAATTGACTCATTAATCTTAACCATATGAACATGTTCACATTAGCAGGGTCAGCTGCTAGAAAGGATGCAGCCGTAGTTACATATTCACAGAGGTGTGAAGTTGAAGTTAGCCTAATTGCACAAAAACTGTCCTTCGGAACTGAATGGAGGCTTTAGAGAAGATAGCTATTCAGTGCCAAAAGCAGAGAAAGTTTCAGTGGGGCTCTCAAATCACAGCACACAGATTATGAATTATTTAGGCAAAGCGATGTCCTTTCATCACACTAAATAGAGCAGCCAGCACAAAAATGTTTGGATCACTGACCGGGCTTTCTAACAGTATGTACAAAAATACATCCTTAACCTCAGTGCAAAGGTATCTGTTATAACCTTTTCTTGGTGTTGAGGCAACTAGACCTTTTAAGCTAAATATCTTCAGAGTCAAATTGATTTAGTGCAGAAGGCTTCACACTTGCAGTAAACATTGATGCCAGCACATGAGAATACATACATATTCAGAAAGAGTTTTCAGCAATGTGGGTATAGCTGCTGAATGAAAAGACAGTCAGAAATTTACCACTCCGTTGATTACACATTATACAGGGTAAAACTTTGTGGCCATGTAACCCCATAATGGTGTTGCCACTGTCCATAACACGCCGCAGGCTTTGCCTTAAACTGGCAATTTAGAGCTCAGTACCCGACAAGGTTTCTCTGAATTTCACTTGGCCTTCCTGGAGATTTGTTTCAGTTTAGCAGTAACAGCAATTGTCTAATGACCAGGTAATTATTGTTTTATGTTTTGTTCAGCTTTGAAAGTACATAGTGTTAAAATAGTTATCGCTCTACAGAGATATGCATTTAGTAGCTAAAAGCAGCAATAACAAGTAGTTAGTCTATGTGGAATGAGGTAGCTGTGACTTAGAAAGAAATGCAGCATGGATAAGTAGAGGAATCAGATGGCAACAAGGGCCTTCAAAGCCCGAGCACAGAGCAATACCAGAGGCTCTGGGCTATAGGCAACTAACCCGTCATTGCTGGTCACTGTTGGAGCGCAACCCTGGGAGCTGGGTAAAACCAGTCTCAGTGGTAATAAAGAGAACAAAGAACAAGCATCCAAACAAGAGCAAAACACACCTTATATAGTGTAACATGGACTTGTATTCCAGTGAAGAAAGAGCAAGGTGGAGAGCATGTTGCCAAGTGCACAAAATTGGCTGCTAGTATACCCTAGGTGGAAAAGAAAGAAACTATTAACATAAACTTCATCTTTCCCCCCTGAAAATGGTTGAGGATGCTGGTGACGGGACATACCCCACAGTCCTTGTAGTGAAGCCATCAGTCTTAGGGCCCAGTGTGGTAGTGCGAGGCCAAGCACATCACCAGAGAAAAAGGTAGACTTTAGGAAGTTTGTGCCTATATCATTTTAACTGTATGTGATTTGATCTGTAAACATTGGTATCACGTTAGTATCGTGGCAACTGAACAACTAAAATTCTTCAATTAAACTGTTAAGATTTTAATTAGACTAACAATGGATTAATGGCTTTGTGTGCAAGGTGTGTGCCTTTTTTTCCTGTAAAAGGATTTTGAGTGTAACAAGCTGGCACAAGTTAAAGCAATATGTTTTGTAATGTAGGTACAACAGATTGTAGTACTTTACATTAGTTATGTTATTCAGCACATAGGCTGGCAGAAGAGGACAGTGTGCCTGTCACAAGATGTTGCTGCACAGACCGTGTACCATTCTGAAGCACCTTAATTCTTTCACTCCTGGGATTTCAGAAAAGAGCACAGAAGTTGCAGCTAGGTACTTCCAAGTTGCTGCTGATTGGACCCAAGCAGGGCACATTTGATTGTCTCCTATGTTACTTGACCATGAGATTTCTATACATGAAAGTCATCTTTGTGATTGCATTGTCTATAATAATATACTATAATAAAATGGGATGCAAATAAGTGCTTGGAGCCCAGCCAGCTGCTGTAAATCTCTCAGCTAAACTGTCCTCACAGCTCCTTGAAACTATCCAGGCTAAAACAATTGATGGCAGTTGAAGATCTGGGTCAGCATGTTACAGAACAAGGAACTGTCTCCACTTTGATTATTTTAAGAATAATTGTTGAGATAAGCTTATTATTTCTGATCTTCTCAAACATCTGCATTTTCAATGTCCATGATTGCCATCTCTTAATTCTCTTTCAATTTTTTAGTTCAGAGAGCACGTTAGCTCATTAAAGCCTACATTATTTTCTTAATATACTGCAGGGTTTCTCTTGGAATCAATATGGGCTATCAGGTAGCATGTCTTTCATTAGGGACTGTAAGTCAAAAGGCGAACCTTAGCTATCCAAGCACATCTCCTCTAGAGCAACGTAAATAGTTGCTCTTCTCTTTACAGAAGTACAAATAAAATTGGATTGTAGATTATGTTTTAATCAATGCAAGTTATCAGGTATTTTCATGCCTCCCTGCTAAAAAATTATTCTATACATTACAGCTGTGACTCGTGTTTGTATATGACTGTAACCATTTTAAAATACTATTAAATATACTTCTTATTTCTTATTTGGATGAGGTCTTCATAAAAATCTTTTAAATGTGGCCTTTCAGATAGGGCCTTTTAAAATGCTTATTGGCATAAACTCTATGCCCCAGGCCCAGTAAAAAAACTGCAAATGTCCAGGCTTTGGTCTGCACGGAATTTAATCACACCAATTGACAACATTGGATTTCAAAATAATTAACTAGGATCTTTTCTTCTTTCTTCCTTCCTTTGCTCATGCCCTCCTCCAAATTAAGAAAAGCAATTTACTTCACCATTTTAAACTATCTACAGTCATTAGACAGTTTAATCAATCACCTACAACTTTTTATATGGAAATAAAAAAAATTAGCTTTTGAGAAATAGATTGAAGGAAAGCAAGCCTGCAAATCTAATTTGTGGGGATGATGGGACAGTTGCAGTTCAAACACAACCATCAAACGCCACAAAAAAAAGGAGATTCACTTTTAACTTATATTCAGAATGAAAATAAAAAGGTTTCCAACTGAGCTTAGACCAAAAAAGCAGCACATTTGCCAGTGACTGGGAGATCTATGGGATGAAGACATCTTATCTGATTGAGAAAGAGGTTTGTAAGGGTTTTTTCACTGTGTTGGGCAGTAACTTAACAGAGCAGACTTTAACCACAATAATTCTGTAAGAAAGAAATACTGCAAGTATGGGAGAGACATTTTTGGTATTTGTCTTGAAGAAAGGCATTAAGCAAAGCAAAACAAAACAAAAAAAACAAAACAAAACAAAAAAAATCAAAATAATTTGCATTCTAATGTGAATTACTAATAGTCTTGTTTATCCAGAATGAAGTATTTTTATAACACTTTAATCACATACACATATTCCTCAGTTTTTTGCTTTAATATGCTGTAGTAAAATACAATATTTTTTTTTATGTGCCACAGTTGCCTTTAGTTTATTCTTTTTAAAATCCACTGACATCTAAATACAACCAGTGTCCTCCTAAAAAGAAAACATTAAAGAGCTAGCTGACAGAGAGGGAACTGAGAGATTGACATATGCATTAACCAAATCTGTGAGAAGTTCCCAGAAAATGGTAAGTTTTACCTTGAAGGCTGACTAGAAGTTTAAAAACAGGTATTGGATATATTGTCTTCTGTAAAGATACAGTTGTATCACTAATAAATGTAATGTGAACCAAAGCCTACAGTCCAAAAAGTATTTTTTTTGTCTGTCATGACAACAGTGTCTAGGCATCTATTTAAACTTGTCTTTGAGAAATCCCTCTAGAACTTCATCCCCATTCACAAACATTCCCAAATGTAGAGCTGTAACAGCTCTGGTAATTTCTTCCAGACTTTTTATAAAAATAAGCATTCCTGGGGCTATTTTTCCCCAAAGCCATTTTTCATTGTTAAGCCAATCAGATTTGCACTCAGCAGAGACAACTCTAAAACTACTGTGACTCGCCAAGACACAGGCCTACTAACCCCTACCCGCCCTCCCCTGCCCAGAGCTCACAGTGGAGTGCCTTGCTTCATAGAAAGTCTTGAATTGATATGACTTCATTTCCTTTTACTCTTATATTCTCTGAGTTCTAGATGCACCAGGTTGTGGCTGCAGCGTAGACTTAAAAAAAAAAAAAAAAGAAACCTGGACCTTCAGTTAATATTCCTAATTTTTCCCTGCTAAAAAGGAAGAAAAAATTAAAATTATTTTCCTTGATCTCCCCATGATATTTCATTTGATCAAATGCCTTCCAGTTCTTAGGTATTTTTACAACAAACCCAGGAAACATCAATGTAAACATAATTCATGTTACTATATAAATAAATTCATTTGTTTTTTTTGTTTTCAGGCCAGCCTTTTACTCTTCCTTCCCAAGTTTGTGTAAAACTGATTCTCACTAAATTCAGAAGAGATAGTAATGAAAAGCAAATATATTTGTGTTGAAGTCCTTTTGCATTTCAGTTTTGTTACAGTTTTCATGTTGTATCTTTCTCATAATACTCTAGCTGACTCCTAAAATCTATGTTATCCTTCAGAACAGATATATCTGGTGTCTGAAGAGAAGCAAAAAGAAAGGAAGGAGGGAATGCTCAGTACCTCATAACAGACCTCTTTCCCTTTCTGACTTTTCATGCTACTGTAATATTATGCCATTACAAAAAGGACCACAAAAATTCAATTCTGCTCTTCTCTTATAACCTTCTCAGTTCGCGACCAGAGTGATAATAGAAACCGTTAACAGGACTTCACAACCAAACAGGCTTGGTGCTCACCACCATGTGTATGCATGTAATTAAAAGTGATGCTGAAGAAGCTGCATGGGCCAGGGAAAAACTACAAGGCAAGTTCCCTAGAAATTTCTAAAAATTTAAAAGAAGTTAGTTTCAATATAGTTATGTCTCAGAAGCACTTTACCTGTATTTTCTGGCTGTTTCATGTCAGTACTACCTCTTCTTTCAAGTCTGTGAAATTCTTCATAAACTCATTCAGAAATAAAACATGAGAGGCAATTGATGAAACTAATAGAAGAGAAGGTTAGAACTGGTGAAAGAATGCACTTTTCACAACAACGAATCTCTGGAGCTTGTGGCCAAAGGAGGAGGCAGAGACAGGTATAATAGCAGGTCAGAAGGATGGCAAACTCACTCATGGATGAGAGGTTTAAGAGCAGAGTAAAGGGTAAGGAGGTGTCTCACAGCACTTTTGCTGCAGCCATTGAAGATGCTGTGGTGGTATGAGTGACTACTGTATCAGGACAAAGTGATTTTATTTAAAAAGTTTGTTAAACCTTTCCAGCTGTCTCCCTCCTCCTCTGAAATAAAGAATCTTTTTTTTTTTTTTTTTTTTAAAAAAAAGAGCAGGATTTAAAATAGAAGGATAATTCAGGCAACAGCAGACCTGCTAGTCTGACCTCAAGGAGATCCAATATTTAGATAGTCTTTTGAAAAGGATTTCCATCCATGAGAGCAATGAAACAACTCTCCAAAATGGTGGAAAAGTGCTAGTTAGCTACTTTGAAATGGTTGTTGACCGTTTAATTAAGAGGATTATGTAGCAGGCTTGCCTGGCTTTAGGAAGGGGAAGACTTTCAACAGGGAAACCTACACTTGACAAGTCTTTCCATCCAAAAGTGATTTCCCTGTCCTCCTCCTCTCTTTTTTTCTACTTTGCAGACCCCCCTGCTCTTCTAGAAAAGAAAATAGACATCTGTATTTAGCAACATTTATGCAATACATTCAGTGTTGAGTAAGTGCTTAGTCCCACTGAAGCCAAAATAGCCTAAAATCTCAGATGGGCATACATATTTTCAGGCTCAAGGCTACAGTTATTGTTCTTCCCTGTGTGCAGCTATGCAAATTTCTCATTCTATTTGCAATGGGAGTCTTAAATTACTATCTGAATAACTGCATTATTAAAGGCAAACTAACAGTTTAGTCTGAAAGTCAACACTCCTACACTGTTCTGAGATTACTTTAAACCTCTGACTTGCAACAGATTGCAACAAAGGGGAGTGAGAGAACAACTGGTCCTTGTTGTCAACTTTTCTGGCAAAGAAGGACTCCTCCCATAAACGCTGGCTCTAACAGAATCACACTTAAAATTTACTTAGAATTACTTTAGAAACAGAGTTACAGAGATCTGGGCTACCATGGGCTGAATTTGGGCTGATACTGAATTGGGGCTAATTTGAAAGCATTGCTAATGCACGGAAAAAGCAAAGCAAAAAAGACAATTTACTCATCGCTGATTGTTTACAACTGGAGCCTATGTAACCTTATTAACTGGGTAAACAAAATGCAGATTTCTTTTTTACCCCTTTAGGAAAGTAAAGACACAGGCATTTAACAACACATTCTTTATTGTGATTCCCTGTTGTACCTATGGAATTAGATGTGGTGATACCTCTAAGAAAAAAATAAACACTCTCATTAACAAGCACAGACAGCTGCTAAATAGTCTGGTTTTTTTCCTCAAGTAAAGAGTGATTTCAACAGTGCTGGGCCTGCACTATGGCTGAGCTCTGAGAGCAGAGGGGAAATTCAGCTGTAAACTGCCAGGCTGTATCTACACTGCAAACACTGAAGCTGTGGCAGGCAAACTCAAACTGGTTCTTAAGCAGAGAGCTTAGGTACTGCCTGCAGCACCGCCCTGGCAACACAAACCATTGTGGATGCTGCAGAACCCACCTGAGAAGCTGATGAAACAGTGTTTACAAGCCAAACACATCAAACTCCTCAGTACATTTTACAGAGGGTGGCAAGCTCCAAGGAGCAGTAATCAATAAGATCACCGTCCTCAGAACTGAAGGCAGAGCAGTAGCCTTTACTGCTGCCTTTTCTGCTTAGTGCTGCAGGGAGTGTCAACACTGAGCCAACAAGTATCACTACACTTGACAACCAAGGTCTGCACATTTCCTGATCTCCTTTTTAGGGGCCAATCCAAAAGTATCCAGTAAAATGCAGCATCTTAACTTTGTCATTAGAAGTAAACAGCTCCTGACACCAGCACTGGTGGTACTGTATAATACGTTAAATGAAAACCTATAACTCAGTTTTTCAAACCCAGTACTGGCTTTCTGGAGATGGACAGAGCCTTAAAAATCACATTTATCATCCCCTAAACTATCAAATTCAAGGAATACTTTTGCTTCCAGTTTTTTATTATGTAAGGAATAAATTGTGCCTAGGGGGTTTATAACTGTTTTTAATTCCAGCAAGTGCTTAGCTATGGGTGTACGGAGAAACTCTAGCAGAAAAAACTCTTAACATTGTCTGAGGGTGGCTCCTTAAATTCCTAGAAAAGCTGGAAGTTAAATAACCTGGCTTATAATACCTCACATGCACTTGATTTTATGGGTTAGGATGTGCACAATTAAGCCAAAGAAATTGTTATCTTCACTTACATTTGTCATTATAACCTCAAAGGTAAAAAACAGTCTTCTTTTAAATTACATTGGAATGTTTAAACTCAATCTAATGTTGGGGTTAAAGGGAAATGGGTGTTGGGGGGAGTAATGACTACTACCTAGAAGCCAGGCATTTCAGAAGATTTCCTAACTGGTCTCCGAAGAGTACTCTCAAAGTGGGAATTACTTGTTTCAGGTATTCAGCTGGCAATGAATGCACTAGGCATTGATACCAATGGTGAATAATAATTAATAGTCCGTCTCCATTAGCATCTTAGTTCAAACCAAGAATCCTTCTGTGAAGTGACTTCAGGTTGTTCCCACTTACCACTCTTCACTTGACATCTCAGAACATTCTCTCAGCACATGAACTAGATTTCTTCTGGATGAAACCATACTAGAAGAGGGGTTCCATGATCTCACCTAACATTAATTTGATGATTTATTGTCAAGGAAAATTTATTCTCATTTAATTTTTGTCCATAACTTCATTTTACAAATTTCATTTTAAATAAGTGTTTTGTATGTTTTGAAGTACAAGTCTAAGGGACTGCAGGATGCAAAACTTCATAGTTGACAGCTCAAAACCCAGAGACATCCTAGGTACAAATCTCAGGGGGAGCTGGCTCATAAGGTAAGTTACAATATAGGAGGTGGTCCCAGCTGTCAGCCACTTCCATTGATACCAGAAATCAAGAAAGGTCTTTGCTAGGATTAAGACAGAGTGAAGTCCTACCTACAGCCCTATTTCTCCACCTTTTATGCCTTTCTACCCTTTCCCTTTGCCAGCATTTGCAGTGCTGCAGAACACATTTCTGTGCCCAAAACCTACCAGTCCACTGTCCTCAGAAGGCCCTGCTTCACATGGGTCTCTGGCAACCTTGCGTGCAACTATTTCAGAAGGGGCCACAGCCCGCTTCTGACGTGCTAAGGAGCTGTGCAGCCACCTGAGCCGCCAGCAAGGCTTGAGGTGCAGCTTCAGCAGGGGAGCATGTGAGGGGAGCAGCTGCTTGCTCAGCAGCAGCTGCAGAAGCAATAGATATGGAAGGAGCCAGTCAAGCTGCAAAAGAAGCTTCTGTTGTTTTAGCAGAAATCTGCAAGCTGATCTTTTCCTGTTTAGTGAGATACATGAGTAGTAGTATGCAAAAAGAATATAGAGGACATGGGAAAGAAATCACTTGAAAATCTCAAGACGTATTCCATGTTCCATATGTCAATATAATCTAAAAACCCTGATCTTTTTAAACCTTACTCCTAAATGAAGAGTACAGACTGTGTTTACCTTTCTGAGCTGAGTAAACATAATGCTTTACAGTGAGAGTTACAGACATTATGCAGAAAGATAAGGCAATTTTGAGCGTGGCATCTTTGTATATATTCTTCCATTTTCTAAACCCAAAGACTTCCCAGTAAACCCAGAAATTCAAGGTTTACCGATTATCTCTGTAGAACAATTTAAGTTCCTTCAGTTCCTTTAATTTATAAAACCAAAACAAACAAACAAACAAAAACCAAACCAAAGAAAGAAAGAAAAAAAAAAAGCAGTTTGGACTTACAAAAAAATTCATCATTCCAAAATGTGTTGTAGTTTTGTTTCCAGTTTCAGTCCACTTCTCTCAGGAAAAAGGTCAAAGCCAGGTGACTACGTTAGCAGGAGATTTTATATCAATTGACATACCTATTTTATTTATTTATTTTTAATTAAGAAGATAGAACAATTTCTTCATGGTCATCCTTATAAAATAACTTTTGTCCATTGGGACAGATTAATGTGTAATCTTGGTTTAAGGATATTTGTAGATTACACTGTTGTACAGTTTAACTACGAATGCATAATTCAAATTGCTGATTTACCCAAACATGCAGTCAAATCAAAATCCACAGATAAATTTTCCTCATTCCCTCAGTAGCCTGTTTATTCTATTCTTTACTTCTTGTTGAGACACTTTTTCTTCAAAGCCAAAAGATATTTATGTATCAGTTATATTAAAATATGTTCAAGTTAACCAAACAAAACAACCTCACATGTCAGTAACTCAGGAGAAAATGAAATCTCTTGGATTCCCGGTGGCAATTCAGAGTATAAGGATCTCATCCAAACTTATTACTCTGACTGGGGAAAAAGCAGATGACCAAGCATAGCCAGAATACACCAAGGGTGACATTTTCATATGTGGAAGGGCAATTTAATTTGTTGTTCCTTTTTATGAATTGCAAGCATAGATGTATTTGCACAAAAATATGTGGACATTTTAAAGCAATTAATTAAGCATGCAATTTATATGAAAACAATTTATTGGTGGACATTATCTAGGCATCCAAAATGCACATGCAATTTCTGTGCCTTCTAATTTGTGGACATCATTTATTTTGATTGTGCAATTAGGAAAGTAGATTAATTAATTTCTGTCTTACTGCAAGAAGTAAGGCAAATTCAGCAGCCAAGATGTCAAAGCTATCAAGAAAAAAGAAGCAGCACACAGCACTGAAAAGAAAAGCTCCAGGCAAGTAAAGCTTCTACATACCAAAATAGAGAAAATAAGAATCCTGTATTTAGGGAGCAAAAGCTAGGCTAAAATGTGTCTCTTAAAGTCTCACTGTGGGAGAAAATACAGTTAATGCCAAACCTCAGAAACATGAATGTAAAAATAAAGTGGGAAAGATCATCTAGCTCAGAGCAACCTAATGGTCTCACTGTTTCAGAAATGTTTTATGTGGTTCTCATTAGAGCTCATTGGAACATTTACAGCTAAATACGTTTTCATTAAAATAAGTATTTCACAGAAGCTGGAACATTTTACAGAGGCATATTGATTTCAACACCGTTTTCAGCTAGAGAAATAAAGAGTAACAGACCACCAAAATAAAAACCACAACCTTTTCAGTCAAAAGATAAACTTTTCAGTACAACACTATATAGGGGAAAAAACAAACAAACAAACAAACAAACAAAAACATTTAAAAGTCATGGTTTAGCCCCAGTGCATAAATTAAAACTAACTGGAAGCAGTGGAAAGCTGCTGAAACCTAAATAGTCATTCTTCAACCTATGTTGATCTCCCCCTTGATTCTTTTCCCTGCCATGAAAACCATTTGCATTCCAGCGCAGCTGATAAGGCACGCATCTATATCCAGCACCATTGCTGCCAATCTCTCAGATTTATCTTCAACTCCCCTTTTATGGATCTGCTGCAAGTATTGTGCCAGTCTTATGAACCATTGGGAAACATATATTTGCACGAAGCACACGGTCAGTTTTGGAAGAACTTATCGCATTGTCCAAAATAAGTAGCTGAAGAGTGAATGAGTACAAGTTATATATCCGTGAGTCCTAAAATATGCAGGTTCTTCAAACAGAAAAGACCTAGGCACGTGCTTTGACAAGGCTATTCCCTCCCCTAAGTTCATGCACGTATTTCAGTCAACAGTATCCAGACTGTGAACTGTGGTAGATCACAGTCACTCACAAAAGTCTTAGCTTGTATAGTAAAGATTCAGAGGGGATAACATGGTGTTTTGAAACTTGTGAAGATAAAGATCTTTAAGAAAATATTCTCTACAATGATTCAGTGTGCGTAGATGACCTCTACATAGACATGTCCTGTACAAGCTGCATAGAAATCTTCCCCCGTCCTTTTCCAACCCCTAGGGCCCTTTTGCCAAAGCCATTTTCTTTCATGCTTTGCTGTTAACTCTTCTGTCAGTGCCTCCTGCGTGGTAATCCCTCATAGCCTTTGGAGGCTGAAAAACATTCTCTCTTAAACACAAGGATCACTACTTGTGCACAGTAGTGTCTGCAGCAATCCTTAAGGCTACCAAGGGATGCCTCTGAGCCTCATGTCCAATAGTGTATGTTTTTTAAGTTATAACATTATGACATTACAAGCTGCTTTTATTAATGACATCATTTCTACCTTGAAACTTCTGTGTTGACATACAAAAAAAGCACATCCAAAGCAGATTTACACTGTTTGGGCTTTTTTACACTGTGTCTTTTCAGGTGCTTGTTTGCTCATGACAAGGACTAAATGCATTGCAGTATCTTCTCATTAAAACCCTCATTCAAGTCATCCAAAGAAAAGGTTCCAGCTCATTACAGTGTGATAAAAGTTCCCAAGACTACAACTGTAAATAATTGACTTCTTTTTTTAAAAATAGATGTGTAACATATAACCTTGGGCTAGAAGTTCTCTAGTCAAGAGTCCTGTTCCAAAAAGAAACAATTCATACAGCTGAAGAGAAGGCTCAGGTGCCTCAGGTGTCACTCACTAGCTGCTCTCTGGAAAAACGTGTCATACTTTCTGACTTTGACCACAGGGGATGGGAGCATAAAATATTGCATTAGATTCCTAAATAGACTTTTTCTCGTGAACCTCATTTCTGTGTGTTCAGACAGGGAGTTAAACAAGCTATGGTAGCCACTGTGTTTTATGGATATATTGTGTTTGGTGGAAGCTGTGTTTCGTTGCTTTTCTTGGGTTGGCACAACCTTAAAGTTTGTGAAAAAAGTAGATTTCTTTAAAGAATTTTAAGGGTGTGATGTATGTTTCAAATTGATTAAGTTAGAGATAGATATATTTTAAAAGTCCTTACCATAAAATTCTGTGCACTTACGTTTAGATCAAGAGTTCTTACAGTTCACTATTGTGGCTTCAGTGCATGTAATGGCACAATATTATGAAAGGTAATATGAAGCAATGAAATGTCACGTCACAGTAAAGGGTGCTCTTGTTAGATCTGTTATGCTAAAAAATTTATCTTAAGTGGCTGGTTTTGACATTAAGTGACCTAGCATGGAAAAATACCTCATAACAGGAATAGAATTTCGCGAATTTGTACATTATGTTTAAATTGAGACGAGCGTAACAGTATAAAAAAAACCCAACTTGCCTATTAATGACTAGTCAAACAGCATGTCTTCCTGAGCACTAAGCAGGAGATAAACAGGTAAATAAAGATTTCAGGATCTTTGGAAGTACCTGGGACAGACCCTGACATACACAGCCTTGAAATGTCTATACACACTTAGGGTTTTCAGCAGTACTCAGGGAAACAAAGATGGCTCAGAGCTGCTCTGCCGGCTCCACCTGGGCTGATCAAATACAAGGAGGCCTGAGTTCAGAAAATGTATCTCTGCACTAGCTGTATGCTGTAATCAGACCAACTCATCCTGCTCTGAGCAGGTCTTATTAGCTGCCAAGAAGTGAACTTCTCTAATACAATGATATGGTTTCCACATCAGAGACGTCTGAGGCGCAGCTAGTTTGGATCACAGGGAATTGGGTAATGCACCTGCCCCCATGCACCCACACAACCAGAGCTTTCTACACACTGTTGCAGCTGAAATGAGTCATATGTATGTTTTGCAAGTCAGAAGACAAACCTACCTTGAATCTGCTTTAGTACAATCATATCTCTTATTTTTACGAGAAAAATTAATGTCCTGCAAGGAATCCTGTCAGCATGGCCACCACTTCAGAAAGCCCTAACACCTTAAATTGCATAGTCCTCAGCACTGGTACTATCTCTTTCATGTATGTTTAGAACAGCTTCTTTCTCAGACCCCACCCTGTATGCTGACTAATGACTAAACACCACATTGCTTGGAAAATCTGGTCTTTACAGGAGGATTCAACACCTACAACAGGGCATTTAATCTGAAAGCCTAGACAGTTGGCAACAGATAGACTTTATATGGGTTGCTTTGCCTTCAGCTGTTGTCTGGATCTTGGTAAATGTTTAACAGCATACAGTAATAAATAAAGTTACACCCAATATCTATATAAAATTAAAGGATTAATTGAAAGGCAGGGTGATTTAAACTGGCATGTGCCCAAGGTTGTGGCTTTGCCATCCCTACATTGAATACTGCCAAGGGATCTTTAATTACTTATGGTAGGACGATTTGGGTTTGGCTGCTAGTGTGATGCAGTACAGCACTTCCCCATTCCCCCCTTCATGACAAGGTTTTGAGTTCAGTGCGAGCTAAAATAGAAAGGTGCCAGTTGCCAAATCAAACTCTGAAGTGCTTTGGCAGTAAGTGAGCCAGTGTTAGCCTTTTAGGACCACAACATGAGCTAATTGCCTAATTTGGAGCATCTAAGGTAGGAGTGACTCATAGACTGACCCTCTTCATCCAAAAGTATCTGGTCCTTTGAACTGCATGTAGGCTTATCCCAGTGGAAAATATCAATGCAGTTGTTCAGTTCTATTCTAACCTCTTCCCCTCCATCTACCAACACAATGAACATGTGGCTCTGAAAAATAAGCACAGGACAAATACTCAATGCAAAGAAAAAACCAAAGTTTTCCCTCTGCTCCTTTTGAATCTTGCCCAGTCATCCAGGCATTTAGCATACATCTCTTATTTGTTAAGGTAAATACACTGACTGTATTTTCAAGTTAATTCCAGCTCCACTGGTTTAATCTTAGCACTGCTAATAGACCGTAGTTGAAGACCTGTCTAACCACTTGTGCTGTTCTTGTGCATCCTGCTGGTGCTATACCACAGCTTTGCTTTTCAGATTAGGTTTTGCAACAGATCCTTATTTATGCCCAACAACAGGAAGCAAAACACTCTTC
The DNA here is from genome assembly GCF_028500815.1 of Rissa tridactyla. NCBI lineage: Eukaryota > Metazoa > Chordata > Aves > Charadriiformes > Laridae > Rissa > Rissa tridactyla. The sequence goes on from NC_071497.1 coordinate 55,647,893, forward strand.
CTTACCATGTGAAACAGGTAGCTGGCTCCTTACAGGTCTATAATATTTTGTGGGATAAACATTGCTTGGCCCAACAAACTTGGAGTTCCCCCACCCACATGCTGACAAGACCTAACACTCAGAGTTCAGGAACGCTGGTAAAATTCAAACTCAAGTGGAGGGAAGAAAGGAATACTTCAGAAATAGTTACCATTTGAACTTCAAAACTGAAATCCAATGCTTGTCCTAAATTAAAACATCAGAATTGGCATTCCAGCTCGTACGCACAAGTGAGCTAAAAAGATACTATGGAAGTGTTCAACAAAAAGAAAAGCCATGTTCATATTTCACCAGAGACAAGTTTGTCAACAAGGAAAGCAAAATTTAGTGCAGAGAAATAGTGTCCATGTCTTTCTGCTGAAGAGAGAAAGGAGGAGGAGTGGAGGTGAATAAATATAAGAAGCAGAAAATTTAGCATAACACAACCATGAAAATTAATGCTGGAAGCAAAAAGAGGGACAAAAAGGATCTGAAGAAATACTGATAAGGCTCAAGAGGAAGAGTTATAATAATGTACATGGAGGAGGAGAAAATGAGGGGAAGAACTATAATATAGAGAGGGCTAAGCTGGTGAATCCTACAACTTTTGTATGCCACGGGATCGAGGAATAGATCATTTAGGATTCCCCCCAACCCTAGCAAAGCAAAGTTAAATGACAATCACTGTATTTCACCTAAGAGAGCACTGACATTAAAGACACACAGAGACAGAAAAGCAATCCATAGGAAATTACATGGGTTTTCAACATGAAAGGAGTTCTTTGTGCAAGCTTTTGTACATAACATGGGGTAATTTCACAGGGAAAAAAATTAAGTGCAAAAATGGCAACTTAAATTGTTCATTTGCTATAAATCTAAAGTTGGTGTGGAAGAAGAATGAATAGTGGGCTTGTTCCCTGACAGCATGTTATCTAAAACCTGAATAAAGTCACAATTATCCAGGGCTAACAGAAAGGAAGTCTCTTTTCCAAGACTGCAGAGAAACAAGGGAACGTGACAAAGTGGGTTCTGCAGCTCCGGGAAATGGAAAGTGAGGTCTGGTTTCTCTACCAGCCTGGGACCAATTTAGCTGGCTAGGGTAATGTAATGCCAGTGATTCCTGGTGAATAAGAAAGACTTCACACCAAGACTAGTCCCCACATTTCCAAGGTACAGAAATCTCCGTGGTGACCCAAAACTTTTTTACGTACCATCTGTACCTGTGTTGAGAACTTTTACTACCAAATAAATCATATATTTGGCATCAAGTTGTTGCTGGGTGAAAGGAGTTTTTCTTCTACAAAGTCTAAAAATAATCAACTCCAAATGAGCTTTACTTAAGTATAAGATTGCTGTGTTAATTATGTTTATAAATACTAGTTTCCTGATTATGAACGAATGGGTCCCACTATGTTTAAAGTCAAAACTATTCTGCAGTTCGGGAGGTGGATGGGGGAAAGTTATAAATCATAGGCAACTGCCTGATGACACTGGTTTTCTGTGGAGAGTGGAAGTAAATAAGTGTTATCTGGAGTCCTTACACTTCAGAGGTAGAAAACCTCAAAAGCCCATTTCTACTGTAATGCAGAGTGCTATCACCTCAACTGTGAAGACACGGAGTTGAGCACTCAGCCCGCTATCTTGTTCAATTGTAAGGAAGAGAGCAAGCTCAGTGAAGCATTTTGCAGGTCAGTATTGGAGAACAACTACAAAATATCAAAAAAATCATATGTACAATATAGGCATCTTATACTTTTTATACACTTTTACTGGAAAGTAAAACATGAATTCAGCAGGGACAGAGATGGAAGATGTGGAGAGTGGATGCTGGCCTCAGAAAATGCAGCTTGCTAACCTTAACTATTTGTGTAATTTTCTTTTGTATTTTTTATTAGACAGGAACCATATCCAGTTTCCTCAGATGGGCCAGATATAAATTCATTCAATTCATTAAATCACACTGCATTGTGGGAAAAAAAAATAACGTTAGATTATTGTATTACATTTTTTCCAACATGAAGTAATGGAAATATTAATAGCATACTCAGAAATACTTAAATTGTTTTTCTACAAGAAAGAATATAGTTCGTCCTGTGTAATTTTAATATATTTATTTATAATATATTCTTATTAGAATTTAGGCATAGGAATTATGGCTCATGATCAATAACTAGTTAATGGTACATTTCTGTGTTTAAAGTGGATAGTGCTAGGCACATATATTCTGCTTATAATTGATGCTGCCCACATACAGCTTTCTATACAGCCTTTCTTGCCTATTTTTCATCACTTTGCTATTCAGTTTCTTGCATACATTATCATGTGTATGCATGGGAACAGGCTCAGCTGGTTAGAAGACTCCTGAACACGAACATTTTCAAACTACCTCAAAATGGTAGCATTTTAAAATATTACCAAGATGTCAGAAGGAGAGGCATTTATGTTTTTCTTTATTAAATATGTTTCCTTTGTATTTTTTATATGGCATCTTAGCATAGTAATAAAAGGCAGTCATGATGGCCTCCAGTAATTCAGAATATGAGTGACTTGTCAAAATTCTACAGTTCTTAAGAGTGGATTAATTATTAATTTTTTTCATTATGCTCACATTTTATAGGTGGGAATCTGAAGCACAGACAGAGAAATTTACTTGTCCAAAACCACACAAGAAGCCTGTGGCAGAACCAAGGACTGAACCCACTGACTGTTCCTTCTTCTGCCCCAATGTGTTACTGTCTTCCTTTACATCGATGTCTCCGCTAGAAGTAACAAGCCTGAAAATCAGCTGGAAAAGTCTCTGCTACACTGACTGGACTTTTCTCTCCTTCCTCAGTTGAGGATCTTCTAAATATTACTTACTGGATCACGTCTTTGGTGAAGAAAGTCAGGGATCAGGTCCTCTGTAACAGACATCTAAGGAACTTCTTGGAGACTCAGCAATACTTGATTTTTCTTTCACTTCCTGTGTTTATAAGTTATGATGTTTGGGTCTTAAATTCATAAAAGCCTATAAAGCCTTTCAAAATGAACAAGGCCAAAGGAATATAATTAGTATGTGTCTTTTTTTTCTTTGATCATATCTTTCATTCATACATAAACTCTCCAGCTTTTTGCAGTGTCAGATTCTAAGCAAATAAGTAAGCCCAAAAGAAGCCATTTTCTTGGTTATTTCCTTGACAAATCATGACTCATCACTTCCCTAGCAATGTTCATCAGAGATTTCAAGAAGGCAGAATTAGGTTATCTTAGTAGATGGCTTAACAGTGAAGAAGATGAGATAGATCTTAACAGGACTAAGCTGGAGATTAAAGGACATAGACACAAAAAAATGAATTGTTTCCTCCTTTTAAACTCAATTGTGGTCGGCAACCATGATGCAAACTGCAGTAACTGCAGCCTTCGTCCTCAGACATGACACTCTCAAATAATTAACTGTCTCCTCTTTTCAGGAAGAGACAGTTGCAGTGCCAGGACATTTGATTCTCCACACTTATAAATGAAAGAAATAAACCATGCTGATCTATTCTTATGTACTCCAGTTCATCACAGCTACAAACAGAAAGTTTGTCTTCCCTCATCCACACTGTCATCCACACTCAAAACTATTTTAAGGGATCAGATGGGAAGAAAACAATAAAGGTTTGTCTTCTCCCTTTGCTTCACCTGAAGGACAACCCTCTCCTGAGTAAGAAGGTGAACTTTTGAGCTGAGTGGACAAATTACTTTTTGAGTACACATTCTGTCATGAAATACAGATGATGTAAACATGTTAAATGAAATCTCCTGGCTTCAGAATCCTGATAGGAAGGCTTGTGATATGTTTTCTAGGGGCATATGAATATTTAGCTTTGACTTCCAAGGTACTTCACATTGGGAAGAACATCAGTGGTGGGGGAACAGCAAAGAAAGTCTTTTTAGTATTTCAGTTTTTCCTTAATTTTTTTTTTTATTACACAATTCACAAAGAATGCAGAAATTCAGCCTACCTTAGGATGAAGACGGTATTTTCAAACCTTTTTTTAATTAGCCAACCATGCACAGAAGTGAACTAGTACACTGCATTTAGCCTGAGGCCACACTGCAAAGGGAATTTTGGCATAGTCTTTGCCCACAAGTTAATGTTGCTACAGTGGCAAGCATGGGCAGTACCATTATACTGAATCTGTAAGGGTGGAGTTTTTCACTTTACTTAAGTGAAGAATAGTATTTTATGCTTCTAATTGCGATGCTTTGCTCTGTTGCAAATTCTTCACAGGGAAGAACTTTTGCACTAGGTGAACTTGTTTTCTGCCTTCTTTATTTTTGGCCAGTCATTTTGAGCACAGCAACATCCTTGAAGGCAGACACAAATGTTGAGATGAAAGCACTTAATGCCTGTTCACTGTTTTCAGCCATTACTATTCATGGGCAAGTGACCATATTCCTGAAAAAACAAGGTACTCTAAGAAAATAATTTACTCCGACAGTATTTTTCCTTTTCTGCGCAACCATTATTTGAATCTGTTTGTGTTTCTGAAAGACAAGAGAATTTGTCAACTTGGCTTGTTAGATAAAAGATTTAATTTTATTCTATAAATAACATGTTTTTCACCAGGAACTCATTTTTGTTGATGCTAAAAAAAGTTTGGAACCCCATCCAAGGATGCAAACAAGAGAGAATGGTGAGGAAGCGACTATGGCTGGCCCACAGCAGTAACTAACTAGCTTAAACCTCTGCCTGGCAGCGGTTCCTGTCTTTGAGGTCCTCCATATATCTAGAAGATGGTTTCCAATTTCCTTTTATTTGAGTCTGTATATCAAAGGCCACACCTGAGTGATTTTTATAATTAAGATCTCTGAAACTCTGATTCATGTTGATCTTTCAGCCTCAGACCTTTCATGCTCCATAATTTCTTTTCTAAAATATGGCTTCTAGAATTGAACATGTAGGTTCCAGCTATGTTCCCCCTAATGTTCAGCATTAACCAATTTATAATCCCAACTCCTCTGAGTCTCTTTTTACTCCTGCCAAAGATTGTTCAAATAGCTTTGGTGTATTATTTATGATTAACCCTGTTTCCCAAGGTGAAATTTTTCTTCTCCCTACAATTCATGCATTTTTTAGTGTCTTTATTCTTAAGCCTACCAGTATAACTTTTGTTTTCAGTCAAGTGGATGACCTAAATCAGTTCAGATCTATATTTTTTGCTATTTTATTCCTATCGTTTTTGCAACCGATCTGACTTTCTAGTTAATATAAAGTATTTTTTCTTCTTCACTTAGCTATTAGTAAGATTAATTTCCGTACTATATATGTTGCATATATGTATATCAGAAATGACACTAGTCAGATTCACTCTGCAGAATTTGCAAAAAATACATTTGTCCAATAAAAGCTTGGTGAAAATAAAAAAAAAATATTTGATGTAGGCTTGCTCTAAGGGAAGAAACTGTTAACACAAGGTGACACTTATACTTGGCCAACAAGGGATGAGTGGACAAACATCATGTGAAAATGGATATTCAAAAGCTATTTCAAAAAAAAATTGAAGGCAAATAAGTAGCAGTGAAGTTATCTCTACAGAAGTCCCAAAGAAAGCAAGAGAAGTAGGACACGTTGTTTCAGCAAGATCATGAACTGAAATAGCAAAATATTCCCCTTGATATGTCTTTTGTAATTAAGGAAATGAGACAGAAATCAAACAAAATTACATTCATCCAGGCCACTGCTGTATATTTCACATTCAGGCACTAATGGTTTAAAATATTGCTCTAAAAAATGTGAAACACTTGTAGCTCTTGATCTTATGAATGGCCAATTGGCCTCAGAAGGGTTCACACAAAGTCAGACAAAATTTAAGGTAGAAGTACACCTCTGGAGATCATTTGGTCCAAACTCTCCTGCTCAGACAGTGCCACCTAAGAGTCAGTTGCCCAGGACTGTGTCCAGAAGACTTTTGAATGTGTCCAAGAATGGAAACTCCACAATCTCTCTGTGAAACCTGTGCCAGGGCTCAGTCACCCTCACAGTGAATATATGTTTCCTGATGTTCAGGAGAAACCTCCTGTATCTCAGTTTGTGTCCAGTACTTGTTGTCCTGCCACTGGGCACCACTGAGAAGAGCCTGGCTCCATGCTCTTTGCAACCTCCGTTCAGGTAATTATAGAAATTGATAAGATCCCTCCCTAAGCTTTCTCCTCTCCCTTTTTATCACTCCCAGCTCTCTCTCAGCCTTTCCTCATATTAGAGATGCTTCAGTCCCTTAATTGTCTGTGTGGCCCTTTGCTGGGCTCTCTCCAGAATGTGCATATCTCTCTAGTACTGGGGACCCCAGAACTGGACGCACTATTCTAGGTGTGGCCTGGAGTAGTTAGAACAATGCAGAAACAGATTTTTCTGAGTAGTTAAGCCAGGTGTGTTCCACTGTAGACACTCCTATGACCCAATTTTCTTTGGATCTTTAGGTTTCTAATACTTCTCAAAGCTTCGCTGGCATTTATTTAAATTATCTTTACAGCAAACTACAGAGCTCGCTGTTTCTCTGAATAGATCAAAAGATCATATGCTATGCAATCTTTATCTAAAATGATTCAGAAGAGAAAATATCATCCTTAATTAAAATCATTAACATGGTCTCTTTTCTTTATCACAGCTGTGAGATAAAGACCAGATGAGATACAGATTTTGGATACAAAGTTTGGGAAGAAAAAAAGTTCAAGAATGTTCAGTTAGGGAGTCAATATGAAATCAGTCTTCAAAGAACATGGAGCCTGGGAAGAAGTAGTTATGTTTCAAAAATTTTTGAAGATCCTTTCCTTCTTTTTTTTAATTCATTTAAAGAGATTAAATTATTTTAATAAATTAAAATGTAGTAAGTTTCATACCAAAAGTACTCAGACCATGTAGTCTGAAACTGTTTAATTACAGATATTACAAATACAGTTGAGTTTCATTACATTAAGGTCAAAGGCTTTGATTATGCCAAAGCATTTCAGACTGCTTCAGATTTTAGCTGTGTGCCTCAGGATGCACAAAAAGAAGGCAACTTGCCACTTACACTTGAGGTGTCTGTAATGGTAGGGAAAAGAGCAGCCCAAGGTTCTGGTTGACATAACTTAAGTCATAGCAGAAGAAGACCAGGTTTGTTACCCTGACTGGGGAGAATCTCACATCAACATCTAGCAATCTGTATGGTCTTTAGCACATATGTCAGACCCGCTCACCAGGTACCTGAAGAAGAATCATCTCTGGCACATGACAGCACAAGAACAGAGTGAGAACAGAGTGTGAGAGGTCATCAGGGAGATGTGACTCCAAGAGTGCTCTTGTGTCCTCACAAATAGCTACTTCATCATAAACATTCCCTGCAGCACTTCACAAAATAGGCTAAAAATGCTCCTGTATGGGAAAGAGAGAGCATCAGATGGCAGCAGACTGAGGCATGACTGCTTCTTTGCCTCTCTAGAGGGCATTGATGAGACCACTATTTCAACGGTACACTGTTAAGCCCTGTTCTTAACCGCAAGAACGATGTGGAAACCTTTGGGAGAGAAACGCTAAGAGAGGCTGAATACCACAGAAAAGCCTTGAAGAAAACTTGTTCTTTGTGCTGTAAACTGTCATTTTATTAGTGAGCATTTACATGAAAGGAGTAAATGGGTATATAACAACTCCACTAAAATCTCATGAAAACATGACAGTCAGGCAAAAAAAGGAATAAAACTGTAGTCTCTCTTGACAGTGACTATAATCAGATTGAGTCACACTGAATCAGATCAAAGTTCCTTCTAGTCTAGAATTCTATCTCTGACAATGTTGTTAGGAAATACATTGAGAAAGACTAGAATAACAGGGGAAGAGTATGGTATACTTCCCCAGAGTACTTTTCCAGGTACCAGTGGCTCTGTGCAACTTTAAACACATAACCAGCATTTTTCATGCAAAGTAAAGAGGATGAATAGGCCCTGTTCTACAATTCCATAATTATATGTCCACTGGGACATGAAGAATGCTGATTTATAATCTTAGAGAGAAATCTTTGGTTGGAGGAAGTGTGAAATTTTTGCACGGTTTATTAAAAAAAAATAAATGTTTCCTCCTAATTCTGATCTTAGAACACCTCGGGGAATAACTGACGTAGATTTTTGTATGCATTAAATCAGTTTACAAGTTTAGGTAGAAGTTGCTGCTTGCTTTTCCCAGCAGAACACAGCTAGGAATACCGGTGTGCATCATGTTGTAAATCATATTAACAGTCAAGTTAACACTTTTTCTGCACTCCATTTAGAAAATAATACCTGCTTCTTATAAAATGGAGAATTCTTTTTAATTTGTAGAGTAGTCCTACGTACATCCCATTGTGTCAAACCTCATCATATATGATCATATCCTATGATGTATACCCAATACTCCACAATGACCTAAGGCAACCATATTACTATAGTGCAGCATACTTTTGAGGAGATAAAGGGAGAGACGGTGGGTTTGATGTGAATAATATGTCATATGTTTGTTTAAGAAAGCATAGGCTTGCATGTTATACAAAAATACAGTTACTATATGATCTGAAAAAATGTCTCTTGTGCCATGACTCCTTCAGAACTTTCAATTCCAATTCAATTAATGCTCATAAATTAGGAAAAGGATATTACAAAATCGTCAACATTGCATCCAAGTCCATAATCTTCATGATACTAATAAATTAAAATTTCCTGTTAGTGTATCTATCAAATAAAATGTTATTCATTTGAGCTTTATTGTAAATTCAAAATTGGTTTTTTTCTGAAAAGCTTTTGAAAAGGTGCACATTAGCTACATCAGGGGACCACACAAAGCATGCAGAAACACAAACTACCTTGTTTTTGCTCAAAGTTGTTAGCAGTTAAGTTTCCAGTGATTAGAGTCAATCTCTGTTGTCAGTAGGGCAATAACGTTCATTAAGCTTGTGTCTTCCATGCTATCAAAAGGAAGCAAATTCTTGAAAGAACAAAATACCTTTTGCTTGATTCTGGCATCTCCTTTACCGGTACCAACACTACTGACTTCAGAGAGCTTCCATTTATACTGGTGTACTCCAGAGGGGAATTTCAGCTTCCAGATTTATGTTTCATTCCTGAATAAGAGACTCTGAGGACAAAATCTTCGGCAGTTTAAATGTTCCTAAATATAGCACACTAACTTTCCAAGAGTACACATACTTCCTGCTGAAGTCAATCAACTTAATTTCATGTCTCACTTGCACAGATTTTGTGCCAATATGAGTGGCATTACTCTTGAGTGTCTTTAATGAATAGAGAGGAAAGTCATGTCCATTAGTTTCCAACACTAATTCACCTTTTAAAAAAATATTTTATTTAGGCACCTCACCATAGATTTCCATTCTTAATTCCAGGATATGAAGTAGATAGATGACTCTAATTTCCAGGTATTTATAAGCAGTTATTTGTACACAGCTGGATAGGTAATCCTATCTGCACAGTGCAACCTTATAAGTTTATGGACAATGTTTATAGACAGCTTTTTCAAAAAGTGAGGACTTTTGTTTGCATTTTACCAAGACAAAAGGAGACAAGGAACACATCAAACTTTGTACTTCAATCATGCATTCACTCAGAGAAGGAAGGAAGGAGAGTGGTAGTACAGAAAAACTTGGTCTCAACATTGAAGTGGCCTCAGGCACTTAATTCGTACCTCTGGCTCAGAGAAAATATCAGTCTGCCTATTGTGTTCTGTTCACACTGAAACTAAATCGCACTGTAAGGCTTTTTCCACAGTGAGGAATCTCTTGGATGCAGAGTTATTTTAAGTTTTGTTCACGTGACAAATGAATGAGCCCCAGTGGAAATACTTTTCTTACATGGTCACTGATATATACATTATTTTCAAAATGAAGTAAAGCAACATTGCAAAATGAAGCACAGGGAGGTCAGATTTCCGTTGGACAAACTGTCTATAATGTACTTATATAGAACTGTAAAGTTAAGTACAGGTTTTATGTTATCTCAGCTGCTACTCATAAAATAAAAAAGGGGGGACCATGTGTTCAACTATTTATGCCTCTGATCATGCATGCAGACAGTCATTCCATGAAGCTTTTCAGGTAACTAACTTTCTCCTACATTAAAATACTGTAGACATAGGCTCTCTTGATGATATTTCAAAAGTATCACCCTAAATTCCTTTAAACACTGTAGACTACTGTAAACACTGTAGACTTGTATAAATTTCTAAATCTTTCAACAGACACTGGTAACAAAGACTCACTGTATTTTTACCAAGATACAGGTCTTCAGCATAGAGGGTTTTAATTTGAATAAGTAACTTTGGAGGTAACAGGTAAAAATCATCACAAATTAATTAAAACATCTTCCTTTGTTTGAGGTGATTAATAATACATAAGGAAACCAGGTTTTACATAATTCATCAATCTGACACAAACTGGCACTCTCCAGTTCCACCAAGTGGAAACCCAGCTACTCTGTGACACTTGAAAAACAGCTCTGAATTGATGCACTGCATCCTTCTGCCACAGAACTTAAATTCACATGGATCCAGTTTGTCACATACTAATGAAGACTCTAGGACTGAGGCAGCAAGAAATAATTAAAAAAAAAAAAAAAACCAATATGCTGAGTTTAAAACAGCGTGGGTTTTTTTCTTTTTTTAAGTCCTAAACCAACAAAATCCAAAAGTAACATAGTAGCAATTGAAGATGGAGAAGGACTCAGGTAAGATTATGTTCCCTATGTTCATATAACTAAAGTGTTATTTCCTAAGGAACTTGAAATTTCTAAGTATGTTATTCACAAGGCAATCTAGCGCCAGGCAGATATAACACAAGGTTCAGTCTGAAGCAGCAAGGTGGCGACACTGGAATTGAATCAAAGTGGCAGCACATCCAGGGGCACATGGTCATAGCAGGGAACCTTTTCCAGTAAGAGACAGGCAGTGATACACATCCTTAGCAGCATTCCTCTTCCCTGCATGGACAGACTTTGCTGGTGAGTCCAAAAGGAACAAGGAAAACTGTACTGAGCTCCCTTCAGTTCTTAGCCTTGATCAAGCTATGTGCTTTTACCTTCTTTAGTCTTTCACTATCCTCTTAACGCACTGCCTGATTGTGTGGCATTTGTAAATCTTCATTGCCCAAAATCTTCCTAAGCAGTGCGGTTCCTTCAGTTGTTTCCTCTCTGTGATTTGAATTTCTTTGTGTCTTGTTTCTAGACTTCATGTTCTTCTTTTTTCACGTCACAACAGAAAATCCGTCTCCTCTACTTGATGTGTAATGACAACCCTTCATTTGTATCTGTGCACCAGGACTGCAACACAATCAAAGACACTCGCACAAGGCAGAGCTCTGCTACCTGAGGCTGCCCCTGTGCTGCGCACAGAGGCACCAGCACTGCCTGCCAGCACCAGCCTGATCAGCTGCCTGTGGTGGTTTCAGGAGTACACCTTCCTACATAGCTTTACATTTCTGCATCAGGTATCTCTAGCATGGGTACAAAACACTTTTTTTAGTGTTCAGTGAAACCTGAAGTATGCAGGCCAAACCTCTGGCAAGATTTCAGCTGATGAGCATTATTTTTGAAAGAAATATTTAAAAATAAGCATAAAAGTAATGATCAAATGCGTAAATCATGATCGAATTCTTTATTTACGGTGTGTATGGAAAATGTATTATATTGATCTCTTTTAATAATCTATGTTAAAACTCCCAAATCTTTTCTGTTGAGAGTTATTCTGTTACTAAGTGTAATTCAGCTATTCTCTTTGTTGAAATATATTTAGCACTTGTACTGCTCCTCATAGAATCATAGAATGGTTTAGGTTGGAAGGGACCTTAAAGATCAACTAGTTCCAACTCCCTGCCATGGGCAGGGACACCTCCTGAGGTTACTCAAAGTCCCATCCAACCTGGCCTTGAACAATTCCAGGGATGGGACCTCCACAACTTCCCCGGGCAACCTGTTCCAGTGACTCACCACCTTCAGAGTGAAAAATTTCTTCCTAATATCTAATCTAAATCTACCCTCTTCCAGTTTGAAGGGTTAATCTTGGAACATAAATAATTTTATTGAGCTTTTTTTGAGTTAAGTACATAAAATTTACTTTTCTTCCAGTTTACCAACCAGTCATATTTTAAGTAAAGATATGCTGAAGAGTAAAGTCTGTCAATTGATTCTCTTAACATCTTGAATGTTTGGAAATCTTAGGTTGGTCTTTCTTTTCAGGCAGAGACTTACTTAACATTAATATTATTTCAGTTTATATATTACACCAAAAATCAACAACAGATTCTATATGAGTGTGGTCTAAAGCCCCATCTTTTAAAAAGGAGTTTGCTTGCATGAGCGGCTGTATCCCATACAGCTGTACCTGACTCATTTATTTATGCTTATATACATTCATTTTCTGCATGGTCTTTTACATGTAATTACAGTTTGACCAGACCTTTTTTTCTTGCAAAAGGCAAATGTTAAGCACCTCAGCTAGAGATAAGTCAGTTGAGTCATCAGTTTAAGCCTTCTGTTACTTAACAGATTGCTTTTTTAGTGTGTGGTACAACATTTCTGAATTTTTTTCTTTTGAAAAATTCTTCTTTCATGCACCCTTTCCAAATCAATAGCTTTTTTCTGGGATGTTAGTTACAACAAAAGTACTGCTTGGTTACAAAAAAACAGTAAAATTAGGATAACATTTAAAAATATTGCTAAAACACACGCACTGTTCTGCTTCAGGTGTAACCATGGACCGGTGGCCAAGACTTAACCGCATATAACCTGAACTCTTAGAGCTGCTACAACAAAATGCAACATTATGACAGGACAACCAAGAGCTACACCATTATTATGGTAAATACCTGTGCAAACCACATGCAAAGATCCTGGTACCTGACAGTGAGACACAGATCTATTGATGAATACTCCTTTTTTCCTTTGGTACACTTGCTTAAAACAGAAAAATACACGTCAAAGTCCTGTAGTTATTTTAATCTCGCCATATCATTCCCTGGTTTCCTCCCACAGAAAAGGTAAAGGAGTGATTCTGTAAACTCTAGAGCACCTTGTGTAAGTCCTCTGTTTCCCAAAGACCTACTGGTCTGTGGAAAAATTCAAAACACATGGACCACAGCTATTAATGAACAAATAGATTCACTTTTCAATATCCATCCATATATTCAATCCTCACGTCTAGCACAGTCTTATGCATCCACCTGAAACTGTACTGAAAACAGAAAATAATTTCCAAGTAGACAAGAAAATATGATATATTTTTTCTTCTTTTCTTTTTAAGATAGCAGCATTTGTAGTTAGAAGTAGAAAACTTCTAACAAAGTTAGAATTTAAATTAAATTCTAGAATAGAATTAAATAGAATTAAAACAAAACTAGAATTTGTTTTAAATTCTAGTACTTATGTTTTCCACATAGTCCCTTCAGCTTCACTATTAAATATTGAGTTCTGAAGGCATGTTGTCAGTCTTTATTTAAGACTTTGTGCAACAAATAATCAATATTTGCCTTAAGGCTATCCTGCGGCAGTTTTGGAAAAACAAGCCTCCTGTCTCAAAAAGCTGGAGGATGAAACAAGATCCCCTGGCCCCTAAATAGATAACCTTTGCTAGTTTTCTTAGTGAAAAGGGAAAATTCTTTATTGACTTACACTCATGGTAGTGGGTGGGTTCATGCATGGACTTGAAACATCTCTTTTTTATCTCTAAAACAATTAGAATGTCTCCAATTTATTGCTCCTATCACCTCTCTTCCAGAAAATCCACAAGTCATGCATTATGCTTGTTAGCCTAAAAGTCCCCTGAGCAACAAGATACTTTTAAGAAAAATATCAGAATTCATGTTAAAATTTGCTAACAATTTAGCTTTTTCATTTTCATTGATTTAGCCCCACACCAATGGCGATTAGTCTCTTCTGTAAATCCAAGATGGTGGAGATGAAAGACCTCCAGGCTAAAAGCGTAACCTGATATATAGAAAGCTTTAGCAACTTCAGCTGGCATTTACCAAAGTCGAGCACTTTTCCCCCTTTTCTTTGATTTTAGTTCCAACAGGCAGTGTCAGAATACAAAATATGAACCTTGTTGCGTTTCTCAGATTAGAGTGGCAGAAACTGCTTCTAATCCTCCGTCATCCTCAAATTGATTCCTGTCTGACATTGTCAGTGCTGAGCACTCCATGTACTTGCAAACACTGGAGACTGAAAAAATATTTTGTTCCAATCCAAAAGAAATGTAACTGGAACTTCATAGACATTGCATGTGTCTTCTCAGAGAAGATACAGAGTAAGGGAAATTATCTAAACGTCTATACTGATTGAAAAAGGGGAGATGCTTGGAGAATGTTTTTCTGTGCTATACATTTCTGAGCCAATATTTTATGTATTATATATACTTTATACTATCATGCAATAGAGATGTATATTTGTTAGACAGGCAACATCTGCATATTCAAAGTAAAGAGAAGGGTCTGAGCCAGGACTCTGGATCCAAACAGATGGCAGATAACAAAGACTAGTTCAGACAAGAGTGTTGATGGCAAAAAACAAAGGTTTTACTGACAGAGTGATACATTAAAAAATTTCCAAGCTTATGCTGAGGTTGTATTACAAACTAAGAGATTCTGCCTATCAGCCTACACTTAAGCTGCCAAATCCTGCCCCGAGGAGCTATCCATTGCAGTACGTTATTCTATCAACCCTGAGTGCTCACAATTTGCAAAAGAACAAAGCACCTACACCTCTCTGAAAATACCACGTATCTGGAAAGTCTTTTAAAGCATAGATTACCCCATCTGTTCCACCAGACAATAACCACCTACGTTCCCAGCATTGAACACATTCATCTTTTAAGAAGTTCCTAGAAAACCCAAGCAGTGTTGATCCAGGACTTCCTGGGTTTAAAATATGCCCTGACTAACAACACATTGTAAATAATTAGTGGTCTTCCTTTCTGAAGAAGTCAAAATATCCCTCATAAAAAGAGCTTTTACATCCTTCTTCTAGATTCCCTGCTCTCATGAGAGAATTCAGGAGTAAGGTAACTGCAAGAACAGAATCCCACCAACCAGAGACATAGATTATGTTTTCTAAATAGTCTGGTCAATAACAGGTAATCAGCAGTTGTAACTTTACATTAGGAATGACAAGAGGAGGTTAACTTTACAGTTGTGTTGTGAAATTGCTCACTGGAAAAAAGAGAAAGCTGTCGTTTATTGACACTTATTACAAGTGTTTTCTGCCAGTTTTCAAGGCACTACATGTTTCACACATGGCAACAAATTAGGATAGAGATTTGTCTAGTATTGCTGTAATTTGCATTATTCAACAAGATGACTGGATAAGGAGAAAAGTTAATAATAATAAATACAGAAAATAAGATTATCTCATCAGCCCCCTCTGAAAAATTCATATCTAGTCAATAACATACCAACTGCTGACATTAGTCCTGTAGATAACCAGCCAATAAATAGTCAATGCTGACTGTACACTTGATTTCTAAATTAGAGAGAAGATTCTACAGCAGTACAGAGTAAGACTAGTCATAGATTAATTTGCAGAGACTTCTCCTGTATTTCAGAGTCTTAGGGACATATTTAGCACTAGAACAGAGGCAAGTTATGAGCTAAGCCTTCGTCACCCTCTTGACCTCTCATTGCTTGTCAGTCTTTCCGTAGACTTTGGAAAAGGTAGCAAGGGGATTTATGGGAGGTTTCTGACTCAGGAAAAAGGTGCAGACTGTAAGGTTCATGAGACAGGGACTCTGTCACCTCTGAGCTCTGCTTCAGATTTACTCATGGCTAGTGATGATCCACAAAGTCATCTGAAAGGAGCTAATGGGCTGCCTCTGCAATAGTTGCTTGCAGAAATTACACCACAAATGCCATCCCAACATCTACCACCCAGGAAACTGACGTTCAGAGGAAAAGGGGGATTACACTAGCTCTGAGTAAGGAATCCAAATGTCTATTTCATACTATCTTCGCGATTTTACAATCCTTTTAAGGCAGGAGGTGATGGCTTTTTTCTCTGTTTGGGGTTTTGGAGACAAAAAAAATCTTAGTGAACAAATGGCCTGATAAAAACAAATACGCTGCAGCAAATGGCCATGTTCTGCATAAGCCAAGTGTGCTTTTTAAAAGGAAGAATCCAGGAATATAGGAGATGGGGACTGTAACTTCACTGGAGTCCTTAGATGATTTTCACTGGGTAGTGAAAGAACTGCTGAAGCATTCACACACAAACACCAAAACAAGCAAACAAGCAAACAAAAGACAAGATGTTCTTTTCAGCAAATACTAGATTCTGCAAAATTCACGTGAATACCATTCTCCAAAAGGAGTCATCCTTATTGAAAAATATGCATTTCTGTTCAACTCAAGCTTTTAAGGGCAAAACACGGTATTGATGCTTTAGTGTTTTATACTTGAATAAGATTTGCTTAGAAAAAAACTGAAGGGTTAATATTAGCAAAAATTATAAATAAACCAAAGAAAAACTATGTTCTAAATCCATCCCTTGTGTCACCTCAAAGAGGTAACTGTTTGATTCTTTTACCAAATCTGTTTTCTGCTGGAAACATTTCCATTTCATAGTTTTCAGGATATGCGTGTAGCTTGCTTTGGCAATTGCTTCACCTATTTATTGAGATGTATGGAGATTTTCCAGTAACAAAATTCGTAATACACGAAAGTGGCAAGGGGAACCAAATTAGTAAAAGCAAAACATGTATCATACGTACTGAAATAATTCACATAAAATTCACATATCTCAGAATCACATTCTATAGGAAAGCAGGAAATCTGCTGTCATATTACCATGCCTGAAACTAAGCAGATATGAAAAGAAATCATAGCTACACTTTTACTATTATTATTATTATTATTATTATTATTATTAAAATGGCATTTAAAAGCCATGCAAAAAAGATCTCAGGAACACTAAAACACAGTCACATATGCAAAGGTAGTAGGCATATAATAAACACAATGTCCTTTGCAGTATCAGCCACAGCATTAGCAAA
This sequence comes from Rissa tridactyla, assembly GCF_028500815.1. Lineage (NCBI taxonomy): Eukaryota > Metazoa > Chordata > Aves > Charadriiformes > Laridae > Rissa > Rissa tridactyla. Next base: position 55,664,925 of record NC_071497.1, read on the forward strand.
GTCATGGCTTTGCAACACGGCACAAAGATATATGCTGACAGATACAACTGTCAAGGGGAAAAATGAGTGAATATATGTTTAATCAGCTTTAATCACTTTAATCAGAATTAGTATCACAGTAGATGTGAGATTCCACTTCTCATCCATACTTAATAGGTGTTTAAAGTTTAAATTTTAAAGGTAAAACATTTTTTGTTAGTACCATCAATGAGCTATTGAAGGTGGCAATGTGAAAGATGAATTCAGGGATTGGTGGGCTCAGGGACTGGTAATTTCCCTCATGCTAGAGGTTCTGGGTTACCAGAGCATTTTTCAAGCATACCTTGCACTTCATTAACCCCATGTGTTTAAACAGCAGGGCACTCTGGGGAAAAGTGAGGGATTTCCCACGTGTTCTCTGGTGGGGACAGAGAAGAAAATTGAGAAAATTTTTCTTTTGAAGTGAAAGCCCACAAAGATTTTGCTGAGCCTTTTTGTTTCCCTTCCTTTAGATATTTATTTCCTTCTCTGGGAAGAGAGTGCACACACACAAAAGTGCATCTCTGCACACTGGGGCAAACAAGCTAATCTGACATTCATTAGCTATTCATATGAGCATACCAAGCAATATCACCAAGTAGCATTAGAATATAGTCTTTAATCACATGGGGGGAGTAGTGTGCCCCCTAAGAGAGGAGAAACTCATAGACTTCAAAGAATTATCAACATCTGACCTCCTGCATAGTAGAAACCATAAATGTCACCCAGCAATTCCTGCATCAACCTCATAATTTCTGCTTCAGTTGCAACATTTGCTTTATAAAGACATCTGAGTCTTGATTTAGAGATCTCTTGAGCAATGTCAGAATGCCTGGTAGCAGGGACTTAATCAGGACTGAATAGTCAGTGAATACTCACTACTGGCTCAAGAAGAGTCAAAATAAAATGTTCATGATCTTAAGCAGTACATCTCACCACAGTCAAAAGGGGAAAGGTTACCCAGTACAGTGGCATCTGCTCCCTGGCTGCTTTTAAAGAAGACTATAATGGGAAAGCCTTTGAAATCCAATACACAAGGTCTTTCTTTGGCAAGGAGTAAACAGCTAGCTTTCCTAATCATGTTTGGTTTTTTTTTAATTTCTGCCTCTCCTTATTAAAAAAAAAAACAATGGAAAGTCTCCCACAGTTAGCTGTAACTTAAATTTCTTGGTCTTCCACTTTATATTGGATTTTATTAAACCATTTATTAAAAAATAAATAGTCATTCCAGCATAGCTTCCATATTATTTTAAATATCTCAGCTGTCCTCACTAAGACTTGGCAATGGAATAAATAATATAATGTGCTTAATAAAGAGTGCGCATATTTTAAGCGGGCCTCAAGATACTTTCCATTGAAGGTTAATACACTGTTAGCAAAAAGACAATTATAATAAAAGAGGGAAAATATCTGCATCAACTATTCCCTTCTACAACCTTTAATCACTGAAATTCCTTCAAAATATGTTGTAGTTCAAGGGCTAATTAAAAACTCCAAAAAGTCAGAATGCTAATACAACTAAACATTTGATATACAGATGGCTGCTGCAGTATTTATGAAACTTCCCTCTTTGCTTTGAATATGAGCTATTGGAAAAAAAGGGTCATGGAAAAGACAGTTAAAACAGTTCTCCAGCTTCCATAAGGCTGATTGAAAACAGGAAAGATACAATAACTTTTAGGAAGAATTGCCTTGTAAAAATCCATAATATTAGTGAAGTGCCGTGTGAGTTACAGCACAATATAGCTGAAGTGGCACTTGCATTTCAAGATCCTGCCTTCAAATACTTGTAATTTTCATAGAAGGAGGCAGAAAATACAGCTGGAAATTCTATATATGTTTTCAATTTGTATGAAATTTTTTAAGACTTCTTTCTATTTTATGGTCTAACAAAACCTATTACAAATTAATTTATAGTTCAAAATGCCATAAACACACTAAGACATATTATATTACAGGAATGTGAGGCTATTGTTCAAATAATAACAGGTGAAAATAATACCTACTTTCTTTCATTCACTTACAAACCACAATCCCACCAAGTGTCCTTCCTGAGAAGGCAGGAGAGAATAATTTTTCTTCTGAAACCAGACCAAATTCATGTTGTTGTAACGTGTTTCCTGAGTTTTCCTGAAACTGCTTGCAAAACATGACCATAAGCAAAGCTTTTGTAACGCAGTGACGAAAACTTTGCATGGCTCTAGGCAAGTGGTCTAGTGCAGTGGATGGGGAACTGGCTGATAGGCTGCACCCAGCGCGTGGCAGCAAACAGTTCTTTTTCAAACTGGCAGCCTGTCACAGGTGGGGGGTCTGCAGGAATCGATATTGGTCCCAATGCTGTTTAATATCTTCTTGAGTGATATGGGTGATGGGATCAAGTGTACCACGGCAAAGTTTGCCAATGATAGCAAACTAAGTGGGGAAGTGGACACTTGGGAAAGGAGAGCTATCCTTCAGGAAGACCTGGATAGGGTGGAAGAGTGGGCTAACAAGAACGTTATGAATTTCAACAAGGACAAGCGTAAGGTCTTGCACCTGGGAAAACATAATCCAGGAGTGGAGCACAGACTGGGATCTACCTGGCTAGGGATTAGCTCTGTGGAAAGGGACCTGGGTGTCTTGGTGGACAGCAAGCTCAATATAAGTGTGCTGCTGCAGCAAAGCAAGCCAACAGGATGCTGGGTTGCATCAACAGGGTCATCACCAGCAGAAGTAAAGAAGTCATTAGTCATTATCCCACTCTACTCAGTGCTTCTCAGGCCACACCTGCAATACTGTGTTCAGTTTTCATCCCTGCTATAAGAAAAAGATGAGGACAGGCTGGAGAGGGTCCAGAGAAGGGCCACAGAGATGATCAAAGGACTGGGAAGCCTGCCATATGAGGAAAGGCTGGGAGAATTTGGTTTCTCTAGCCTTGCGAAAAGAAGGCTTAGAGGCGACCTTATCACCACGTTCCAGTATTTAAAGGGTGGCTACAAAGAAGATTGCGACTCCCGTTTTACAAGGAGTTACATGGAAAAGACAAGGGGTAATGAGTACAAGTTACTCCAAGTTACTCCGGGGGATATTCTGACTGGACACAAGAGGAAAATTTTTCACAATGAGAACAACCAGCCCTTGGAATAATCTCCACAGGGAAGTGGTATGTTCTCTATCATTGGACACTTTTAAGATCCAGCTGGACAGAGTGCTGGGCCATCTTTTCCGGATGGTGCTTTTGCCAAGAAAGGTTGGATTAGATGATCCTTGAGGTCCCTTCCAATGAAGGTATTATATCATTCTATGATTCTCTGTCTTTAATGTCATGATTCCCTAGCAGTCTAAATCCTACTGATCTGAACAAGTGACCATATGACACAGGGACAAGCAGAATATTTTTCTTCATGCTTTTAGAAAGATGCAATTGGGTTTGCACAGCAATGTTTTGATGCCGGGGATCTACTGGGGTGGCTTCTGTGAGAAGAAGCCCAAAGCTTCCCCCATGTCAGTCAGAGCCAGTTCCAGCAATCTCCAAAATGGACACGAGACTGGCCAAAACTCAGCCAAGCAGCAAAGGTGGTAGCGCCTCTGTGATAACATATTTAAGAAGGGGAGAAAACTGCTGTGCACCAATAGCCAAGAAAGGAGTGAGAACATTTGAGAGAAAGAGCACTGCAGACACCAAGGTCAGTGAAGAAGGAGGGGGAGGAGGTGCTCCAGGCACCGGAACAGAGATTTCCTTGCAGCTCATGGTGAAGACCATAGTGAGGCAAGCTGTACCCCTGAAGTCCATGGAGGTCCACAGTGGAGCAGATATCCACATGCAGCCCATGAAGGACTCCATCTCAGAGGAGATGGATGCACCTAAAGGAGACTGTGACCCCACAGAGAGCCCCTGCTGAAGCAGACTCCTGGCAGGACCTGTGGTCCTGTGGAGAGGAGCCCATGCTGGAGAAGATTTTCTGGCAGGACCTGTGATCCTGTGGAGGATCCATACTGGAGAAATCTGTTTCTGACTGTATCCCATTGGAAAGGACCCATGCTGGAACAGTTCATGAACTTCAGCCTGTGAGAAGCACCCACATTGGAGAATTTCATGGAGGACTGTCTGCCACAGGTAGGACCCCATGCTAGAGCAGGTGAAGAGTATGAAGAGGAAGGAGCAACTAAGATAGCACATAATGAACTGACCACAGCCCCCATTCCCCACCCCTCTGTGCCACTCTGGGGGAGAAAGTAGAGAATTTGGGAGTGAAGTTGAGCTGGAAAGAAGGGAGGGGTGGGAAGAAGGTGTTTTAAGATTTATTTTCATTTCTTACCGTCCTACTCCAGCTTTTGATTGGCAAAAAATTAAATTTCCTCAGGTCTATTTTCCCCATGATATTGAGTGATCCCTCTATCCTTATCTTGACCCACAAGCCTTTTGTCATGTTTTCTCCCCCTGTTCACCTGGGGAGGGGGAGTGACAGAACAGGTTGGTGGACACATGGTGTTCAGCCAAGGTCAACCTGCCATAGCACACTGCAGCACTTCTAAAGGATAAGAACAGGTACAGCTTCCATTCAGCAGTCAAGGGCTATAGCCGGCATTTTCAAGTGTATCAATTCAGTGTTGGATAGTATGCCTACATGAGACACAGGCTAGTGCTGTAAGATGGAAAGCATCTGTAGCTCCTGGTCCATCACCCTGGCACTGCTGAAGATGTATACCCCCATCACTGCTAATGGTAATGTTAATCTGGGAGCCTGTGTGTTTAATATGCAAGAGCCCAGACTGTGAAGTCACAAAGTCGCTTTTCACATCCACTATGAAAATTAGTTTGTACAAACTAAGAGAGTACAGTAGAGAACTGACTACAAGTAATTATTATGCTATTAATCCCTGTCTTTCACAATTTACTTTACACAAAGTTCTGTAAAGGGGATTTAAATACCTACATGAAGACTTTGGTCAGTGTTTCCTAGGCAAACATCAACAAGCCTAAGCAACCCTAAGGACCTTAAGCAACACTCCCCAACTGTGTGTGAGGTAATAGCAGTATAGACACTTCACCCATGTGTATTATGTATGCATCATAGAAGTGAAGCTGATTCATTTAGGCTGTTTAAGAGAAGATAATTCTCCATGCTCCATATTTGTGCTAGCAGAATTCTTTTTCTACATTCACAGGGTAAAGCAAATTGGATTTTCACTTCTCTTCCTTCATAACTCATTCAGTCTATTTTAATTAACGTTCTGAGTGACCTGAGCCCTGAAGTAAAAGATTCAAACAGAAATTCAGAGAGGGAAAGAGCATGCAGGAGACATGTTGTATTTATAACAGTACAGTCACAAATATCACCAAGTAGGTCATCCACCTTTTTGCATGACAATCTAAAAACACACATGTGCTCACAAACCTGAGTGTTATTGCTTCTTCCTTTACCCAAGTACTTGACAGCACAGCAGTCCACAATTCTGGCCATGCCAAAAGCAGTCCCAAATTTCTCTGATATCTCCCTCACAATAAAACAGAGATTTATGTGGTTAAACCTACAGAAGAAAAAGAAATAAAATCACCCCAGATGACTAAATCACAGTTTCTGGTGGGTAGTTTAGTAACTGAACTCTTTATCCCCTGAAGGACTACTCAAACCATTTGTTTTCATTTTCTTGACATCCTGTCAGTGTAACATAACTGGATGTGCTGCTCTGCTTGTTATTTTCTGAGATGAAAATGACTGGCTTTGCTGAGGAATCTTAAGAGGTAATGAATAATAAGTTAGAGCAATAGACCTAGTCGTGTGATCAAGAACATTTGCTCATAAGCCCACTTACAAACCACAGAAGTCAGTGACAGTCTCAGGAGCTAGGCCATCCATGTGGGAGGAACTATGACATGTTCTCTTTATCTTTCCTGAAAAAAAGATTCATTTGGTGAAATTTTAGCACTTTCTTGAGGCTGGTCCTTTCAGAAAGGGTGGGGTGGTTTGTTTTTTTTTTTCATATAGATAATAGCTACTCAGCTGTTTAATGCTTTGTTACTTCTATGCTTTCATTGTCCCTGCATTGCTAAGGAGGTGGCAGTCATTGTGATGGTATTATAGACTTAAGGAGAAAGGAACAATATCTGGAATATTGGCAGTGCAGTGGGTTGAAACATTCAGTCACCCAGACCTTTCAATTCAGGCACAGTGAGCTAGAATTTTTGGCTTAAGGAACAAGCAAACACAGGTTCAATGATCTCACCCTAGCTGCTAGTGGACATTAATCCACATCACAAAACCACCAGGCAGTTTGTCAGAGCAGTTATACACTCTTCAAATGATAATCTGAGACTAGTGAGTTCTTCAGGTGGTGCTGGACAGGATTCGCTGCTTCTTTTCTTTGCATTGTGTTTGATGCCAACATCACTTTCTCCAGGTATTGTAAGTAGATACTCATTTTCATTGACATGTCTGCCTGTAAAGGTGATAAGACAATTTAAAAGGGGAATATTGGGAAATTCGTATATGTACACAGCAAACCAGGACTGCTTGAAACAAGGGCAGACATGCAGCCTGTAGCAGCACAATATTAGAGCTACAGTCTCCCAGAGACATTACACACCTGAGAATCTTGCTGAAAACAAATTTCTCCTCTGCTTCCTCCCTGCTCCCAGGGGGTGGTAAGTTACTGCTAGCCTAAGAGTGTTCAATTCCACACGTATATCTTCAACTGTAGTTCTACTGCAAGGATCAATAGAAAAGTGGCTGTATAGAGAGCATTTCCACATCCATTTCCTAGCCCCTACTCTGGTAAAGGAGTAACTGAGTGAAGATCCCAGCTTCCTCCAAAGTGATAAGACCAAATGACTTCTCAAAAGATGAAACGTGGCTGTCACATCACATTACGTCCTTGAAAAGACTGAAAAGCTCAAACAAGAGTCTAGGATTTAACCTTTTCTTTCTGTGTAGTTCTAACTTATGAGAAAAGGACTGGGAAAAAATTACCTTCTTATTCTGTTCATTTTTAAAAATATCCCTTTTTTGAAAAAAAAAAAGTTCTAATGGGAGAAAATAAAACATAACAAAACCAAACACACACTTTATGGGTACTTTATGCATTACTACGTGGCAATTTTATTCCTAAATCCAAATTACTTCTACCTCTCAGGAATAACGTAGAAAATCCTTGAGACAGGAATGAATACCTATATAATCAGTCTTCCGATTAGAATTCTATTCCTTCACTAGTTTAAAATCTGTTATTGTACTACAAACTTGGATATAGGAAGGCATTTAACCAGAATGTGTATGCTTAGCTACAGTTACTTTTAAAAGGAACGATACTGCTTCTCTAAACTCCAAATCCCCATTTTGCATAGCTCCTTTTAAAAATATACTTAACACTTTTGTAAGTTTTAGGACCAAAAAACCAAAGTTCTTAATCAAATTCTTCTCTTTTTTTATCATGCTACAATATATTTCCAACTGATATGACCTGCAGTAATGCCTACGAGAATGTCACAAGAAGTGCAAAATAAAACTGAGATTGCAGTTATGTTAACACACATCCATCAAGATCAATAGGGCAAACTCATTGTCACATGACTAGTCTTTATGCATCTAGTGCTGGTGCAAGACCAGATTTGTGCATCGCTTTGAATTTGGCTTTTCTTCCAGGCATTTGCATACATATTGTACCACACCATGTACAGAACACCCAAGACATTATTTTTTGTCTTCCTCATAACAGCCAAAGCTCTTCTCTGTGTTCTCCATATTTCACATATTGGCTTTTGTGAGTCATCTTTAAAAATGTTGTGTTGACAGTCTCACAGAGAGTTAAACATGTCCTTTTTGTGTGTCATTTTCACTTTCCCCTCTCCATTATCATGCTTTTTTTTTTTTCATAGCATCAGTCTGCAACTCCTGCCTTCAAATACCATTATCTATCCTCACCCTAATAGCTTCATAAGATACACAGTCAAACTGGTGGTTCCAACATCATCACTCTGACCAGCTATTTGTCAGATTTTCCACTAGCTCCTTCTCACATTTATGTCGCTCTGTCAGCACTGGAAGTATTACTGTATCTTTCCATCTTTAAAACCCACCACTTCCATGATACCCATAATCTCTTCTACTGTGATTAAATAGGGTCTTGCTTTAACTGCTGCTTTTTACTCTCTCCATATGTGTTTCATTACTGTCTATTTCACCCACCCGGTGTCATTCACTCTAGCTAAGGGACAATCTTCTCTTCACTTATGTGCTTCAAATATTTCCTCCTATCTAGGTGCCCTTCGTGGCCCTCTTTGATCGCAAATATGAAATAAGTGTTGTTCAGTCTGGGATTTATGCTGAGAACTCATTATGCAATTGTTCTAAGAGTACTCAGCCTACTAGCCTTAGAGTACAAATAATACTGTTCGGGAATCACACAGGGTTGTTGTAGCCTCAAAGTAACAAACCTGTAGCCCATTCCAACAACACAGTTGTGATTGGATTGCTTTTAAACTCAAGAAGCTTCAAAATATTAGCTGTGCCTATATAAATAAGCACATCTATAGACATTTTTCAATCCAATTGTGTAAAGTCCCGGTAACCTGAGACCTAGCCGGTCTATAGCAATGACCTGTCAGAGACACAGGAGGGTCCCCTGAGAGCACAGGCTGGCAGAGGCCTGGAAAGCCCAGGGACGGGTTGGCAAGAGGAGCCCCAGGGCCAGTCACACAAATGTCCAGGTGCTGACATACAGCTGCGTAGCAACCTAGTGAAGCTGCACATAAAAGGTAGCACAGGTGGAGCTTCCTTAAAAGTGTATAGATTACAACAAAAACAGTCATTTGTGCTGGTGCCACCCCTCAGAAATAAACATGCAGAGCTAATCACCCTGGCACCCTGTAATGCACGGCCATTTTTGTAAGTATTGTATTTTTGTTGTTCATCTGAAGTTATATTTCAGTATTTTATAGAATGTGTTGCTGATTCTGCTTAGTAGGCTTGGCTACCTGCCCTTTTGGACTAGCTGTTAAATCTAAATACCACAGGGTGCCCCCATCAGGCCATCTGAGCTAAGGAAAGCACTGTATCTCCAGAAGTACTGTATGTACAGCGTTGCAAACACTTGCTACCACCAACATTTACAACCAATGAAGCTTAACCCATGTACATAGTCACTGTAGTTTGATGGGAGGATGCTTGCAGTTTTCGTACCAGGTACCATAAGGTCTGGTGGGAAAGCCCCTAATATCCCACCATTCCTGAGAAAGATGGGTAGCATGGGGGAAGCTCTTAGAGAAGCACTTGCATGTCAGGCTTGAAACATGGAGAAGATGTCTGCTGCAGGCAAACCAAAGAACAGGAAGTACTGCCAAGCAGAGAAAGCATCAGCACAAAAACATTAGTGCAAAACAAACATTTATTTCAAAACTGATATAACTAGGGTAGAAAGAGGACAGCTAGAGGTGCCCATGTGATTAGTTGCAGTGTAGTAACTTCCATGATTGTGGTCTCTAAAGGTCCTAGGAGCATAAATTTTAGACTTTAACAACTTCAACCAAAAAGCTTCCATATTGGTGCATCTGTGGGATGATGGTCTATTAAACAGTGCAAACCAAGGTAGTACAACAGCAAAAAGGCTGCCAACCTCCAGAAGAGAACAAAACGCGGCAAACTGACCCCAAATTGAATTAGTTTGCTTCAGGAATTTATAAGCAGTTTCGCTAAAAGTAAGAATATGACTAGTGTAAAAGAGCAGAGCTCAACAGTACTGTCCATTAAACTTCAGCAAGAACTTCCTCAGAAATACAATCAGATGTTTCACTTCAAAAGTGCTTTTATTTCCATTATTTAGTCATCACCAGAGAAAAGAATCAACACAGAATAAAACACAGCAAATCAGATCCTTTAAAGCGTCATATAAGGCAAGCCTTGTGCTTTGTGCAGTGCTTGAGAAAAGCTGTTAAGTGTTAATGCATATAATCTATCTAGCCAGCTAACTAGTTTAATCCATCACACAGTGTGTGAAAACATAAAAGCAACCCAGCTGTGACAAGTTAATAGTAGGGTTAGGCAGTAAAATGGTAACAAAAGCACACTTTGATTAATGATCCCGAATTGTCCAGCTCTAGTGTAGATGGCTTTTCTCTAGGTTTATTTAGTGGCCAATCAATGCAAAATAGATCTGGTAATTTAAAGCATTATACCAGATCAGAAGTGTTGCCCCATACTGATAAAAGCTGGAGAAAATACCACATTTTCATAGGGAGTAAAAGCAACAATTTCTGTAACTAGCCCTGCTTCAGAGGAAGAGAGTGAATTCAGTTATACCAAACTCAGGGGTCATTCCAGTAATACCTGCAGTGGAAGACATGCTATAATTTGAATAAAATAAGAACCATGCCAAACTACTACTCAAAGAGTGAAGCTAAACCTTCTTCGACCTCTAATACATGAGGCGTTTCCCTTTCCTTGTATCTTAGTTTCCATCTCCATAACCCTCTATGAGCAGTTTCCAAACAGTATCAGAAAAAAAAAATATAACTTGATGAAATGTAAGAAGGAAACTTGCTTTCTTGGCATCTCTCAAATCTGTGGTATTTTGGATACTCCACTGAAATATCAAACAGGCACATCTACTTTGGGATACATCAGTGCACTGAACAGTCAGCCTCCCTCCTCCTTTAGTGCATCGATCCTTCTCTGTTAAAAACACTATTGAATGAATACACGTGACACAGTCTCTGTGATCTCGGAATCTGGAAAGCTTGGGACAGAGCCTCCCAACCTGAGGAATTCAGGCATCTGTTACCTCCTGAGGGAGTGCTGCAAGCATCAAGCTGTAGAGCTTAATTACCTCCTCTTGACATTTTTCCTCCCAAATACGTGTGCTACCACTCTGCCCTACCCTACATGTAATGGAGTACAGATTATTCCTAAGTATGCCTCTTGTTGGAACTGTTTGGAGAGTAAACTTGTAACAATGAGAAGGGCAATGAAAGAAGATAAACAACCTGTAAGACCTTTTACATTTGCTAAGCAATATGAATGACCCAAGAGGAAGTCTTCTACATACCAGGTAAATTGGAATAAAAACTAGAACCATCCTGGAGAAAGTGAAAAGAAATCTCTTTTTCTGTACAACAAATAACTATATAGATTCTACTGCTGTATGACAATACAGTGAACGATTTGGGCAAAACACTTCCCTAGCCTGGAAGATCAGATTAATAGTGAAGGCTGTCTTTCTTGCTTGTGCACAGTGCCCAATATAGCAAGTTTTCAATTTGAGATGTTTGATAGTGCTAACCCTTCTGACCTGCATAGCTGGTCACAGTGTGGGATTCCATGAGCAGGTTGCAGTGGAAAGTGAAACTGACGAATGTGTCTTGCCACTGAGGAGCAACTGCCCTTATCTGCAAAGAACACAACATCCCGTTTCCCTGAACACAGAAGGAATAAAGCAACTGGAGCTGGTTGGTTCAATAACAACTTCAAACATCCTGCCAGCCATTACACAGCACGCTGAGCATTCCCTTTGCTGTAATGCCACGTGTGGTTTCTCTGGTGGTTTATGGCTTACTGCTCATGCTCTCACCCTGCATTGCCACCTACTCCATTTTCTCATAAAGACACCTATCCAAACATAATTAAATAAGTCACATTTCACTCTCCACTGCTTAAGTTTTGAATAGCATTCATTCTTATTTTTTGTGTGACTTGTGGTGAAATGTGCAATGACTTCCTAAAAGGAACTTTACACTTGATAAGCAATGTGATAGCTAACACTGACTGATGCATGAAATAGTTCAAAACAAGTCTGTAACAAAAGAAAATGCATTGAAGAATGCATCAGTGTTCATCTCTGACATCACAGGGTCTAATTCAAATACATTATGTTGGCCCTACTGCAGTAGCTTGTAACAGGAGTTGCAGGTAAAAAAACAGAATTTGTCTCTTAGCCAGTTGTAGATTGATGGATTTTTTGTTGTTGTTGTTTTGGTGATGGCTTTAAGGCAAACTACTCGCAACGTCTGTGCATAAAAAGTGAAAAATCAAGCTTGGAATACCTGGCAAACTTTTAGCAGAGTGGTATCACAGCTTAATTGTCAATATAGGAACTAGAAACATGGAAAGGCTGTCATGTAAAGTGACAACATGACATGCCCTTAAGTAGCACAGTACTCCTAAAGAGAAGTAAATTGGCCTGCCTGTTTGTAGCTATCCATGAGAAACTGCCTGCTGTAGTAGTTTTTCTATCAGTAGCAGCTGATAGCACAATATTTCCATCTATCCCTTTTGAATGGGAAGCATACCTGTCATCTCATCTAACAGGAGTAGACATCTAACTATGTCTAGAAATGAACAAGGGACTCGCTGTGTTAGGAACTGATAGTAAGTTGGAGTCAAACGTTTCCAAAAAGGCTGTGCTAGAGAAGGATATAACCAATAGGGTGTTGGATTTACAGAGAAGGGAAGGAATATTTAGTCAGTTACGATATCTGAGAGTTGATAGTTCAAGATTCCTGCTACGTGTCAGTGTATTCTGAGCAGCCACATTCAAAGTTAAATACTGAGACACCTATGATGTCTAAAGGATAACACTAGCTTACAGGTGCTGCTAATCCTTCAAGCACCTTTTAGAGATAAAGAAGTTCAGTGGGTCAAGCTAACCTAGCCAGCTGTCTCCAAACAAACACTTAGGAAGTCCTTTGAGATGTGTCAGATTACAAGCAGTGATTTGGAGCATCATCTGCTCCAGGTAACTGCAAGTGTTACCGGCACCGTCCAATTACATGCTGACACAAACTCACAAAATACCACGACCCTGATGCGATAAACCAGCTTGCAAACCCATATCCCCCAGTAGAACATTGTTGAATATTCCCACAAATGAAAACAAGCTCACACTTCACACGTAAATGTATGCAACCCAGATTGGCTGCTTCTTTATCTTTTTTAAAGGTTGGTTTTCTATTTTGGCTGCATATGGAGTGGACAGTCCTCATGGGAAAGGCATGGTTTCAGTGGCATTCAACAAGGAATTCAAAGTAGCCACAAGGACTGTGGAGAGGTGGGGCTAGAAGGACTTCTCCATTTTTTTTGGCAGGATATTTTGATCTGGGCATGATATCATTTATGGCCATTCAGCAGGGAACAAGTAACAATGATTGGTAAGGGGAGTATTGTATATGTCTAGCTACGAAAGTTCTTCTCAGGCTTTACCTACTAAATAAGAGTTCCCTCCCAGTGAAAGCTGCACAGTAAGCATGAGGCCAACATTTAAGATTCTAATTCAGTGTTCAAGGAAAAATTACCACACAGAGTGCCATAAAATGCAATTATAAACCCTAAAGAAATTAGTTCAAAGGGACACATGTCCAAGGGAATTTCAATGACGTTGAAAACAATGAATAGAATAGATTTTGAAAAACACAGATGTATCTTTAGGAGCGCATTCAGAAAATACCCGCTCTTAATACTGCTTTAATTATAAACTTACTTTTAAAATATTATAATTAAAAAGACAGAGGAGGAGAATGCTTTCTTTCCAGACAAAGCACTAGGTGAAGAAACATGTTGCTTCTAATTTTCCTTTGAGTGAGTGGGAATTATAGGAAATATGCTAGGAAGTGTGCTGCAGCTGCAAACATCAGCTCTAAAACTTTAGGGGGAATCTTTGCCTGACTAAAAGAGAGGAAAATTTCCTCAAAAGACAGGAGATGGACATAAATGAGAGAAAAGAAAAACTTTAGAAAAGCTGACGTTTTTGTTTAAGAAAAACTTGAGGTTGAGATTTTCTGAGGTAACATTTTCCTCAAAACCTTTTGTCCTTCCCTTGCACTAAACAGGGCTCTAACACAGTGGTTTGCCAGAGTAACAACCTTTCTTTTGAGAGAAAAAGGAGGCTTTGCTGCAGAGTAAGAATGTAACTGCTTAGTGGAAGAGAACTTGTGATGTCATATTCCCATATTATACCTGGTAACCAGCAATGAACTTTATTAAATATACTGGGTTTATGACAAAGAATACTCTTAACTACAAGCTCTTATGAAATTCACAGATCACTGAAAACAAACAGACATAAGGCATATAAAAGACAATCAGAGAACATTTCTGTGACTGATTATTTTCACAAAGAAAGAGAATGAGAATCTAAGCACTGAGGTGAAGAAAACTGTCAAGAAATGTACAGAAGCAAGCAAAAAGAACATCCTTGTATTTGATCAAGCAATGTGGAAGGAGAAAGGGAAGGGCAAGGGGAAGGGAAAAATAAAGGAAATACACCTGCCTAAGAGGAAAGAGTGTCACTGTGCTGAGATGTATAATTTTGCATACAGAATTCGCCAAGAAACAAGAAATCCCAGGCTGCTATAAGTTAAAAGCCTGCTATAGGAGAGGGGAGGGCAATGAGGGCAGAGGAATCGGCAGCAGTATGCTTACTAAAATAGAATATTTGTATTATGCCTGAGGAATTCCATATTACGATATCTTTCACTGCCTGGGATAGTGCCTGAAGCTTACAGTGAGTATATTTATTGTTTGTGGGTTAGTGGACAAGGACACCTACCAGGCATTGACAGGATTGCAAAGGACTGTAAGGAGCACAGCCTTTCTCTGCTTTCCAGTTAGAGAAGCAGCTGATACCCTGCCTGTGTCAATGAGACCTTATTTCTACTGTCATAACGTTTCATTCGTGTTGTCCTGAATGATTCTTCGTTAGGATCCTTAGCTAGAACGATCCTTGGTCAGGGATACAGAAGTGACCTAAATCAAAGATTTAAAACGAGCTTGAGATCAAAACGATGGTCTAACATGTTCCCAGTCTTCTTACTGATGACATGACAGATTACAAGCCTAAAACGTAGATTTTGTCCACTGGCCAGAAAGGAGGTAGATACATAGTGTTCAGAGGGAAGGGGTGGACAGGATGATACAAACTGGTGCCCTGTATCGGCTCATCTAACAATACAAGAAACACATGTAGGGCCAAACAGCTCAGTATAAATGGCAATTTATCCAGCAATACCTTGAAAAACAGAGTGAAATTTCTAAACTCAAGATCAACGAATGTGGTTAATCTTAGGGCTGTTCAGTACCCCTAAATTACTATAGACTGCTGTTATACACTATAATAGCTTGCTGAGCATTTGTTAACTCCAGCAGAGTATATGTGCAATTATTTCTAATGAACTCCCCAGCCCCTTAGGAAAAAATAAAAGTCCTTTTGAATTGGTTCTACCTGTTGGCTGCATTAAATTTGGAAACAAAAGCCATACATTTTCAAATCGCCCCATACAACAGGACTCAGAGAGAGATTGGTATGTTTATTTTCAGAAAACCTCCCAGAGCATTTTAGGCATGGCCAAACTAATACATCTCTCCTTGACAGTTGCAGAACTTTTATTTCCTTAGCTAGAGTGTAACAGATTGCTTGCAGTTTAAGTCTTGATGTTTGGGTTGCACTGCAAAATCTGGCTGCCTGCTGGGGCTGTAAAGAGGTCCCATGCAGAGAGGGGAATTCTGGGAACATCTGCCCACATAAACATTATGCAACCAAGGAGTCAAGGGAAGGAACAGCAATTTGTGGGAAGGTGAGAGAAAATAATTTTCCCTCACATATCAGCAGACTTTCTACCAATATACTAAGCTCTAAAAAGTCTGTCTTTGAAATTCTTGATGATATAGCTGGCAGAACAATTAAAACAGAAAGATGGGACCCCACCCTAATGAAGACACTGGGTTTTTTTTCAGTTTCAGAACATCCCTTATTCATCTGTGTTCTCAGGTTTTCTTTTTTTGACTTTCTCCAATATTGCAGTGTAATTGGAAAAATACAGCTTCACATGAGAGGATTTTCATTTTCATGGCAGATTTACATGAGATTGCCTTTATCTGGGAGATTCTTGATCACCAGTCAAAGCAACAGCTGGTGCACTCTGCTTCAGCTGTATTTAGACATTGGGGAATGTCATGTTATCAAATTGTTTTAAGCGCACCCATCAAAGCTGACATAAACTGGAACCTGAGACATCAGCCAAGCAGACTGCAGGTTTATTGTATGGTGTCACATCACTTTGTGGCAAGTAAATTGTGCACAGGGAGTGAAACACAGAAATTATTCCAATGCTAAACTCACTTCACTTTCAACTTTCCCAAACAATATGACTTAGTTTGGGTCCCAGCACTTCTCATGCTGTTTCCGGAGTTTTAAATGTTTACTGTTCAACAGCCTGTGAATATCTTTCCAAGATCAGCTTTTAAAAAATTATGAGGCCTTAAAGCACTTTTTCCACCAATATTTCTTTCACACTCATGAACTTAAGTAAACAAAACAGGCTTTAAGAGTGCAAGGATTCTGTGAGTGTTAAATGGTGGATTTTACTGAATTTGCTTAAGAATACTTTTGTCTGTGGATAGCATTGAGGCCCACATAAAAAACTTTATGTGGTGTTAGATCAAGAATGATTATCGACACAGAGCTGCAGTCAAATCATAGCGGTGATCTTTGGTACATAAAACAAGGTTTTTCCTCATAAGCTCTTAATTACACACACAGAGTATGCTAGATGCCTGCAGTGTATCAGCAGCTTTAATAATTTCCCATTGCTTTAGCCAATATTGAGTTCAATTGGTTTTTTCATAATACCCGGATTGACACTATTATTTTCATGACACATTATTGTGTTCTAGAAGAATAAATAACACACATCACCTAATGGCCTACAATGTATAGGATGTGCACGCACTAAGTATTCTTTTCACAGTGGATTTTCAAAATGCTTTACAACTCCCACTTTGGCACAAAATTAGGCCATAAATTGACTAAGCAGAGCTCTCTCAGACAGAACTAGAGTTCTGCAGCCTGAATTTCTGGTTGCCAATCAGGAAGGCAGAAAGAATTTTAAATGCAAACAGCTCAGGTGTGCAGGAACAGATTATAAGGACCAGACAGAAAGCAATGAATTCATAGGAGTTTGATGTTGCAATAAGAAGATGTTGCTCTGCAGCTGCCAATTCATTCCCAAAGAGGAGAGGACATAGCTGAGCACTTGAGTAACTCAATGCTCTCAAGTGTATGTCTTCTCATGAATGTCCGTGGTTTGCCCCAAGTCCATCCCTCTTCATTCTCTATTCTTTGAGCTAAGAATGTATACTTGCAAAGGGTCTTGAAACATACAATGTGAAGGACTAAGAAGCACCCTTACACTTAATGTTCCCACTTGTGGCTCATACCTAGCTCAGTGGAGGTGAAGGAATCATAGTCTCAGGAATAAACAGAGAAGGCTGAATCTACTGCTGAGTGTCTTGTGACCTTTTCAAGTACCCTAGAATAGTAATCATTTAGAACTTCTAAATAGAGATCCCAGATGATGTTTGCTCTGAGTAACTCTACTGCATCCTCCGCTTCAGCAGTCAGCAGGTGTCAAAAACAAATTTTACTGAAACTCACATGGAAATGGCAGAAGTTTGGAATCTCACCCTAGCTGACAGTATGTTCACCCTTGGTAAGACAAATAAGATAACTTACTGTAAACGTTGGTATGTATGGGGAAGCTCTATACCCAAAATAAGGTTTTTGATATGCACCCGTATAATATTGCTGCTTTTCAAGAGAGAGCTAAACTTACTTTTAAAAAAAAAAGAACAAACTGTTAAAATCTGTGCTCTTTTTTCAGATGTCTTTCATAACCAAATACAAATAGTATTAAAAGTAAAGGATTTTCATGTTTTTACATCCAAAGGTCTCCAGCAGTGTTTTGCTTATTTTTCAGGTTATTCCAAGTTTATATGCACTGCTTTGGAGAAACAATTCAGAACACCTGAGTTGATGCCTGGCTAGGCATCAGTCTACCATGGGAGGAGGTGAGCAATTGCCTTTGCACCACTTATTTTGTTTGGTTTTCTTTCTCTCTTCTTCTACATCTCCTTAGCTTATTAAACAATTTTTATCTCAACCCACAAGCTTTCCTGCTTTTATTCTTCCTTTCCTCTTCCCCCATCCTACTGGGGATAGTGAGGCGGGAGGGATTGAGGAAGTCATGAGGAGCAGGGAGTTGAAAATCTTTATGGGTCCCTTCCAACTTGACATATTCTATGACTCTATGAACTATCAAATGGTTACGTATGAGCATCAGAGCAGTATTCGTTGAAAGGACTAATAATGGCACATCTCACGACCTTTCACACTGTGAGTCACTCTATTTCTCTGTCCTCTCTGAACACACGGAAGGAACCACGAGGAGCAGAGAAACAATTCAATAGGCAGCATTCAATGTTAACCTGCAGTTGCACTGAAGTGTGGCAAGCTTTCCTGTTTCAGCCTGCACTTTCTCTTCATTTAGCCAAGTCAATTTACCAAGGGCTCTGCACCAAATCACTGAGTAGCTCTGCAGCATGCATGCCAGGGCTCACCATTTCCTTGCTGGTACAGAACTCATGTATCTGTTTCTTAGATGGTATTCATGACAAAACAATCCTCAGTTTGTCTCTTTGCCTCCTGAGAGGACTGATAACCCTGTCTGATGTACAGTCTTACCTGGAGATTCTGAAACCGGCTAAACTCGTTTACAAGTTTACTCGTTTACAAGTATCTAAAGGGTGGGTTTAAGGAGGACGGAGCCAGGCTCTTTTCAATGGTTCCCAGCGACAGGACAAGGGGCAATGGGCACAAGCTAGAACATAGGAAGTTCCGTTCAAATACACGGAAAAACTTCTTTACAGTGAGGGTGACAGAGCACTGGAACAGGCTGCCCAGGGAGGTTGTGGAGTCCCCTTCTCTGGAGATTTTCAAGACCCGCCTGGATGCAGCCCTGAGGGATGTGCTTTAGGCAATCCTGCTCTAGCAGGGGAGTTGGACTAGATGATCTCTAGAGGTCCCTTCCAACTCTGAAGATTCCGTGATTCCGTGAAACTCAAAGATTAAAAGGCAGCTAGTCCTTCACTCCAGATTCACTTCACTGTTTTTCATTTTCTTACCCTAGGTTACTGACCTGTAGAAAAAAAAAAAAGCACAAAACATTTCCATGCCCTACAGGTTGCCTTTTAACCCAAAGGAAGGTCTTTCTGAAGCCACTGAGCTACCTCACCCAGTACTACCTCTGCTTTTGACAGGCACTCACCTGCTTCACCAAAACTAACTTGACACACGGGCTGAAAGCCAAGCCCAGAGGCAGATCGAGGCAAGACCAAACATCTGGGACTTTTGTCAGGTGGCTTCTGTTTTGGCACTTCAGGGTAAATTTGTTCAAAATCTTTTAGCATCTGATAAAGAAAAAAAAAAAAAAAAGAAGAGGAAAAAAAAAAACCACCAGAAACTTTACAAAAGCCTGACTTCTTAAACTGAGCTTTGAAATGTGAATAAATCTTCAGCCCTAAAATCATCATGGAAGTACAAAAGGCAGAATTCATGAGGGGAAGGACTTCAGAGAACAGAAAGTCAGACGTAACATGAAACGTCAAGGGTGAAACAAAGGCAGTTATTACTCTGGCTTCTCACAGTTAAAACTGCCAGTGCATACATTTCAAATGCAGACCTCCATGACATTGTAATCCCAGTCATATCCCCCTGTCACCATGGAGCTGTGCTATTAATGATGTTGCTGTTTCTCAAGTCAGACCTGAACTTCTCAGTTTTTGGAAGAAGAAAGTCATAATTAAAATCTATGCTCCCTATTAAAGTGTTTCTGTTAAATGCAGCCAGTGGTACCTAAAAAAGAAAACAAGATAACCTCTCCCACTCTTCAGCTTCACTGTCTTTTACATCATTTGCCTCAATAGCATATGTGCTAAGATGAACCTTCCCTAATATTTCATGGCACAGGCTGGGAACTTAGTTTTTCCTTTGCACTCGTCAAGCCTAAGTCTGGCCAACAGGAAATTAGTTCAGAAGACATAAAATGCACTGGAACTAGAGACCAGAGTTGCAGCAAGAACCTCATCTCAGAGAAACAGTGAGCAGCCAACAATTAGATGATACTATGCTGTCCATGTGAGGCACTTAACGTTACACAAATGGAGAAAGGGACATACTATGACTGCAAGGAGAAAGGGACATACTATGACTGCAAATTAATTGTCTAAGGATACAAAAGCAGAAGTTTTGGGATAGTGTTTTGAAACCTCCTGTTGAGTCCTATGTTTCATTCACTACCCCATCGTGCCACCCATATATACCTCTTAAATTCCAGAGTACTTTAGTTCCGTAACGTAAACTAAAAAAGGTCATGATAATAAGAACATTATGATTGTAAAAAAAAAATAAAAGAACCAAAGTCAAATAGGTGATTTGACTGCATTCATTGTTATACCCACTTCTCTCAGTGGCATTTTTTGCAACTGTAGAGAGATCGAAGAACTTCAAGTCAAAAAGTATTGAAATCCAAGCAGCTACACAACGAGACTTACCTTCCATTTTGTTCTGCTGCATGCAACCTGTTTCATTCCCTCAGTACTGTATTTACACAGCGGATTATGTTTTCTCAATCCAGACTTTTCAGAAGGAAATTAACACTGTAAGAGTATGATCATGATATGAGACTCATAATCTCATATCCATGATGAGCATCTTGAGTGCTTAAACGACCACCACAATTACGCTGTATGGCTGTTTAAAGGTGTGCTGGAGAAGCAGTTTGGGTTGTTAGAGAACTTGGATGAAACAGAATGAAACTGTAATCCTCATTGGAACTGTAAAGTGTCAGTGACTTAAAAGGAGAAAAATATGTATATGGCTCCAGCTTTTTTTTCTTACTTCTTTCTTGAATAAATGTGTGGCAGGTTTTCTATGCCCTAATCTGTTTACAGAAATATTGACTATTCATTACACATCAAAATAAATAATTCCCCTATATCTTTGTACTCCAAAATTTGCAGTTAATTAAACTAATTTGTCAGTTTTTGTAAGTTGGAAACTCTTCCTGTCATCCTCTCCAATCACTACTTATTTAAATTTCATCCTTGGCCAGTTTCATGATAATGTTTATCTGCTCCAGAGGATTGGAAATGAGAGTAATACACTGCCATACCATTTAATTTCTTTCTTAAAGCTGGAAAAAGCAAAGCATCAACTGGCCAGTTAGATAACACAATTTCCCATGTAAGTTATTTGCTTACGATAGCTGGGGGCTAATTTAATTCCTGAGCTGCTTATTTAATGGTTCTGAGAGGGATTCCCTACAGTTAAGAATGAACTGTGCATAAAGTTTCTATGAAATTTGCATGAAAATTTTCCCACATCAGGGCAGGTTACATATATTAACGCAGCACACATTTAACATATTTCATTATCTGAAGAGAATAATAATCCTCTACTATTTGTTTATATTGTTTTTATAGTATTTATCTTGCAGAATGTAGGCAGAAAAAAGGGGACATTTGATTTGCATATTTTAAAAAGACATGGAGGTTTTTTGCAGATGGCTTACTTCAGCCTTAATTATGATTTCTTTTTTAACTGCTCCTGAAAATTCTAGGGAGGAATGAATACAGGTCATAGAGGACCTAAGTCATATAAAGAAATTTTTACATTTACTTTCATGCTTAGTGTGCTTCATAAACATTTAGTTAATTCCAGCATCACTTTTGTCAGATGGAGAGTGTGCATTTTGGGTTTTGGCACCCTAGGAAAATTGAGGCTCATATATGAAAGAGCATTTTTTAAATCTCCTTCTGCCTATAAAACTCTCCAGATTAGTGAAAATCCTAAACAGCATTTGTCTGTAGAGAGAGTAAGAAAGTTTAAATGTACTATCTCTGCCTTGGAGAGCACACTACTCAGCCAGAACACCGTACCAGGTACAACTTCAAATCCATGCACCAGTGTTTTATCATGCTGCTTCTTTTTCTATAGTGCTCCCTACTGTGTACCAGGTATATATTAAATACAGATGAAAACCATTAAGTTGTTCTTCTTTCCTCTTGTTTGAGTATAAGCTTACCAACTTTGCTACCAACAGACACATGCCAAGCATTTCTATCGTTCCCACTTCTTTAGTGCCTGTTTTTACTTATATTGGGTCTGTCTGGCAAAGCAAAGAAACAGAACTACCTGGAGTACTGTGTGCAGCTCTGGAGTCCTCAGCACGTGAAGGACATGGACCTGTTGGAATGGGCCCAGCGGAGGGCCACGAAGATGGTCAGAGGGCTGGAACACCTCTGCTATGAGGACAGGTTGAGAGAGCTGGGGATGTTTAGCCTGGAGAAGAGAAGGCTTAGAGGAGACCTTATAGCAGCCTTCCAGTACCTAAAGGGGGCCTACAGGAAGGATGTGGAGGGGCTTTTGATCAGGGGGTGTAGTGATAGCACATGGCGTAACGGTTTTAAACTGAAAGAAAGGAGATTTAGATTAGATATTAGGAAGACATTCTTTACTGTGAGGGTGGTGAGACACTGGAACAGGTTGCCCAGGGAAGCTGTGGATGCCCCATCCCTGGAAGTGTTCAAGGCCAGGCTGGATGGGGCTTTGAGCAGCCTGGTCTAGTGGGAAGTGTCCCTGCCCATGGCAGGGGGGGTGGAACTAGATGATCTTTAAGGTCCCTTGCAACCCGAACCATTCTGTGATTCTATGATTCTATGATAAGAGAAACAGATAGCAAGAAGTGTTCCGCAGCATACAGAACACATGCAACAAAAACTCACCTGTTTATGATAGGACAGGAAACAAGAAAGACAGTGGAATATGAAGGATTTTACATACCTAATAGGACTAGCTGCTGATCAACAATAGTAATTCTGCAGTGGAAGTGGAAAAGCTGGGCTTCCCAGTCTGATAGCAGAAGTATATTTTAATCCTCTTCTGCAGTGCCTTTAGGTCATTGCTGTCCCTTTGCCTGTAAGAACCTTTACTTTGACTCCTTGTGTCTTCCTCACTCTCTTTTTCACTGAGAAGTTAGGCCGGAATATCAAAGGACCCAAAGTAACCACTATCATTTCAGTTCATGAGAATTTGAGCTGCCACGTCTCTTGGCATTCACTTGAGGATTTCAGTCTTGACCTTGTTTTCACCCAGCACTTCTATGGTAATAAGCAACACCTGGTATCATTTTAATAAGAGGCATTTTGCCATATTGTCACAGAAAGCACTTTTACTTAGACTTAAACCAAATCCTTATCGTAATGGTGTTGTTCTTTTTAAGATTCATGTGGGCACCCTTGTAACCAGGCTTCTGGAAGTCATCTTGCTACTATCCTAGTATATACTGTTTCACATTTGTATTTTGTATGTGTCTTCCACTCTTCCGAGTCATCTGACTAGGTGTCATCTCTCCATTTGAATGCCAGTGGGCACCAAGGACTTCTCATTAGTGACATCACTTCAAAGTGTCCTTACAGTATTGTAATCCAAACCAAGCAACTAATTTACACTCTCCAAAATTCTTAGCAACTGACTGAGTCTGGCTTAAATGGAGTTGATTTTCTTCATGGGAATTTGTATGCTGCTGTGTTTTGGATTTTAGACTAAAACAGTGTTGATAACACACCAGTATTTTGTCTATTGCTGAACAGTGCTTGCACAGCATTTAGCTTTTCTCTTTTTTCCACTCTGCCCCCTCCAGTGAGTAGGCTGGTGGTGGGCAAGAGGTTTTGAGGGGAAACAGCCAGGACAGTTGACCCAAACTGACTAACGGGATATTCCGTACCTTATGACATCGTGGTCAACAGTAAAAGCTGAGGGAAAGGAGCAGGAACTGCAGACATTCATGATTGTGGCATTTGTTTTCCCAAGTAACCATTACAGCATGCTGAGGTCCTGCTTTCCAGGAAGAGGCTAAATATCTGCCTGCCAATGGGAAGAAAAATTTCTTATCTTGCTTGCCTTGCACGCTCAGCTTTGCTTCACCCACTAAACTGACTTTCTCTCAAACAACAAGCCTTGCTTTTGGCCTTTCTATTCTCTCCCCCATGCCACCAGGATGGGGGGAGTGATCAAGAGGCTGTGTGGTGCTTACCTATTGGACAGGGTTAACCCATCACAAGTGTGGAGAGCTTCCAAATGGCTGTAACAGGGGCCATATTACCTGCTGAACTGTGTCTTATGTTACTATTTTGCCAGTGAGATCTGCAGTACTTTATAGCAACATGTTAACTTTTGTCAAACTGTTTCTCATGTTAGTTCTTTGTCACTGACCTATCTCATAGCCACAGTTGACAGAGTTCAGAGACGGCAATCAAGAGAAAGAAGATATTGCTTATTTCACTGCTAACATTACACAGCAGTTTCCAGTGTAAACACATGACCTTACCACTCAGCAACACTAGGTACCTGTCAAATGGTAATGGTTATGTTAGTGGTGTCCTTGTGAAAAACAAAATCTTCTTAGCTTCATCCTTCGAATTTCAAAACTCCTGTACTTGTTGTTAGACAACTGGCAGGGTGTCGGCCAAGTCAAACCTTAATATTTGGCCTATCTCAGGGTAAGAATTTGACTGGCTGTCATGAAGAGTAACTAGAAAAGTCTGGGGGACATCACCAATCATGAAATCAACATGTTGGTTGATGAAGTCAGCTTTATGGCTATCACATAGTTTTAGATCACCCTGAAGACTCTCATAACATGAAAGAGGGACAGGTGTGAAAGATTTTTTTGTTTATGTAGATACTCATGTATCATGTCTCACTATTACACTAAGCTTTTCCACTGCTTTCACCTGACCTACACAAATATGAATTGTGCACAGCTTCATAGCTATGGCTTTTAAAGATCAAATCCCATTGTACCAACGAGTCATCCATATAATAGCACAGGATTTGTTTCTACTCAGAGTAAATAGAATAGGGACTTAAAAAGAGTAAATTTGAATTAGCAGTTAACAACAGTACAATACTTTTTTTTCTTCTTAGCATATCACAAACTCAAAAGCTCTCTATTTTCTTGACTGTTATACAGAAAACTTATGCATCTGTAATTTGAGTAAACTATCATCTAATTAAACAATTTAGATTGAATATGCTAATGTAAAGGATCATAAAAAAGGAATAATTACAAAGGGACTTCAAGAGGATAATTACAAATGGAGAATGTTGGATACAAATAAAATTCTTATGTTCTGTAATTACTGAAAACCCATCTAAACAAAGGATTGAGAATATCTTATTTAAGCATTGTGCACAGTGACTGTCTCTTCAGACCCTTGAAAAATATTAATTTGATCATGTATTAGTTAGATATCACCTAAAAACTTTCAAAACCTATGAGCTTTAGGGAAAAGGAAAAAAAAAAGGGGGGGGGGGGAAGAAAGATCCAGTAATGCTCCTTCTCTATAGGTCTGTTGGTAGAGTGTCAACAGTGTTTCTCATCCCAAGAGTAGGGCAGCTCATGCCTTGGTCGGTATCACATTCCTGAAGCTGTCAGAGGGGAAGTTCCACTTACCCAAAGTGACTTAACACAGCACTATCAAAAAGATTCAAGCTGCTTGGGAATAAGAAAAAACACCAAAGCCATTTACTTCAGCAAACAGATGCACCCATACATATACAGAGTACTGCTCTGAAAACACGTCTAACAGTAGGCTCTGTTCCCCTGACAATCCTCTTTTCTACAATTAATGTGTTTGAGTAGCTGTCATATATTTTGCCCCAAATTTGCACTTTCTCATGCAGTCAACTGTTTACCAATCCAATACATGCAAAGATCATTGTTTGTTTTTCCTTTATACTTCAATATCTAGATTTTGGGTGGATTCAACATGTTAGTTGCACATTTTAAAATATTTTCACATTTCCACCTACCACTGTAATTTCATCAATGTCAACAGCAGGTTTTAAGAATATTGTCATTCAGCCTTTGGTCAAAAAAGGCATATTGATTTGCAAGGTCATATGGTTTAACTATCCTAGTATGGAGGACCATTTAGCAAGTGAAATTACAGTATCAATATGAGTTGCATCCCTACAGTAGCCTCAGATCCCATCTATGTGAACAGACCTGCAAGTTTTATTTAAAATGCCAAAGAAAGTAACAGACACAGGGAGAAGGAACAGCTCATAACCAAACTATGTCCTCAATTTGTACTTGGTTTTGTTAATATGACTCAAGTATTTAACAAATACTCTAGAAGAATTTAGCTCCATCTTAAAAAGATGAGAAAGCAGTTGCTTCCTTTCTCCAAAAAGATTTGCAAGAAATATGGGAAAAATAGTATTTAATGCATTGTTTTTCCAAAGTTAAAAATAGAAAATATTATTTACTTTTAAGTTTTGGTTATATCTATTCATTAGATAGAAAGTATTAATTAGATGGAAACTAAAAAAGAGATAAAGCCTTTCCTTTCTTTCCTTTTAATTTTTTAAAACTATTTGGATCACCATGAAGCACAGCTGAACAAGAGGTATATTTCTAAGCAATTTCAGCATAAAAGAAACACAGCGATTAGAGAAAGAAAGCCTGAAAAATGTCTATTCATCACACCATCAGAATATTCAGCCAACTACAAAGAGATTACAAAGCCCCCAGGTTGAAGCCAACAAGAGCTGGAAGAGTCTAGTCATAGATAATCTTGGACTGTAAAAGAAACTGAAAAACATCTTGAAAAGTTAAAAATTTGAATACTGGAACTTGTTTTGTACTCTGGTATGATTTCAGGATATTAAGAATTAAGCCTTTCCTGACACTTTCCTGAAACTAAAATAAGATAACACTATAAGTAAATAGGGGAAGTTTGCATATTGCATTCCAAGGGAAAATATCTTGATTGAGCACAGCTTTGTTTTATATTTCCTTTTAGTGTTTCATTACATACACGTTATTTCCAACTAATATGTTTCAACTTTAAGGTGGAGAGTTAGTTGTTCTGAAAGAACACTACTGAAAGATAAGATTTGTGTAGCCATAAGCGAAACTATCAAAGAAATAATGTCTCTGAATACCCTACTTAGTCATCAACTCAACCTGCTGAACTTTGGTTAAATGGGATAAGTTGTTTATCTTGCTGTTGAAATAATTCAGTAGAGACACACTGAATAGATCACTGCTGTAAAAACATTTAAGTGAGACAATACAATCCACAAATGATAAATATCTGAATTTCCTGGGTTTGGACCAGAAAGTGGAGTCTGTGTTGCACTGTATATTGTACTTGTGAAAAATCAAGAGGTGCAAACTTATGTAAACTTCAGTATCTGTACACGGCCACAAATACACTGCAGATGGACTGCACTTACAAACAAGATGGACAAAATTAGGGAAAATATTAGAGATCTGCAAACATACTTATAACCTAACTACAGAAATGGAAGGTAGAAAAGTTGGGAAAATTCTTTGACAGTTATTTCTCAGCTATCATAACTTGTAGGACCTGAGATTAAAGAGAATTTACCGCCTAGGTCTGAGGAGAAGGTGTGTAAGTAATCTCACCCAAATACCTTGAAATTCTGCAGTTCTATTTTACCTTATTTACCTGAGTTTGGTAGCTGTTAGATAGAACATTTTCCCCACAGATATTCTTTTTCCCCTTAACAAATGCAGCGTTATTAAAAATTAAGTCAATCTTTAAGGCAATTGTGTTGTGATACGATCCTATGTGAGCTGGTGAACAAAGGTTCAGGATGACTCAGATGCACCTTCATTTGATGGCACCATACTGTTTTCACCTGTCCAATTATCCAGCACTCAAGGGGAAGGCACTACAGCTCCCTAATTGGTAGAATTTATGGCAACTTTTTTTCCTTTGAGGAAAGTTGCCCTCTGAGACAGTGACTGAAACAGACTCTTTAGAAGCAGCAGACGCACAACTCAATATAGCCATTCTAACTTTGCAAACCAGAGATACAATATGTGTTCTTAATAGTTCAGGCAAATCTTCTTTCTAGAAGTTTCAATAACTTAGTAAAAAAATATTTTAAAAATATTTTCACTAGACAGTGGTAATTTCAGCTACCAACCTATTCTCTATTCCTGGCATACAGCTGCTTCAAGAATCTAGCTTGCCCCAGCTGCCACAGCTGGACCCGCAAAGTTTTGTTAACACTTTGTGAACTAAGATTTTCTGCTGCAGTTTTCACAGGAAATGTCATAGAAACTGCCTCTGAAATATCAGGAGAAGTATGAATGTCCTTTCTAACAAACCCAGGAAATATTCAATGCTGTAATTAGTAGGCTGAGGCGGGGAAAGTCTAATTAAATTGCAAGCTCTTTGAACCCAATGTCTTCTGACAAAGTTCATCCTGATCGTTGACACATAGACAAACTATAACATTAAGGAGATGAAGAATAACTGAGACATGAGCCAACAGACTGTAGCTGGATAAAGAGCCAACAGTCATACATGTAGAAGTTCATTGACTGAGACAGACAAGTGGCTTGGAACTTCATAAAAGCAGATTGTTAAACAGGCTTCTTTCAACGTGGCCTGAAGTAAAGGAATTAGAATCTGTAGAGACATGACTCTCTGCAGTCTAGCTGAAACACATTACAAATTGATGTTACCTACTTTGTGCTGCAAAGTAGGTCCTGACTTCCAATAGCACCAGCATGATCTTCACAATGTGCAGTGGCTCAGATCCTCAAGAAAATGTAGGTATATAATTCCAAAAATTTTTAAAGCATTTTCAAAAAACTATGGGAATGTTAAAATTGTTAATTTATCTGACAATGCTTGCTGCACAACACTTTTTGCTATTCCTTTTCTTTACTATTTGTACACTTACAATGGACAATTTGTTATTTTGTGATCTCTGGATTTGTTAAAATTTCAGTGCAAGAGCACCAAAGGTATCTAAGATAGCATAATAAAACTGTGAGTTTATGGTATGCCAATATCACAGGTATTTCGTATTTGAAGGTGTTATATTCTTAGGATCAAATTACCACACATTCCACTGAGCATAATTACATGACACCTAACTAAGTTTTCGCACCAGAATAAAGAATTTTGCAGTTCTGCTTTTAAACTTTCCAGGGCATGCTCTAGTGACAGAGATTGTAGGTGGGTTTTTTGTGTGTGTATGGTTGTACTCAGTGATCTCAAAGGTCCCTTCCAACCATGAAGATTCTATGATTCTATGATTCTAAATGTATTCAGAATGTATTGAACTGAGGAGCTTAAGATGGCAGGGTACAGTTACAGAACTTTGAGAAAACATGACTCAGATGCCCAAATACACTTGAACTAGCTTCCAGACCAACAGCAGAGATGTCACAGGTGAAAGGTCTTCAGGATGGGTTTTGCAAACCAACCTGTGATCATTGCTATCACCACGCAGCTTTGCCAGATGCATTAGATAACATACGCCAATAGATGAGATGCTATGATCTTCTTCTGCAGACATACCCAGAAACTAGGCTTTGCTTGATTCCCAGACGAGCCTGGCTACTTACACCCACTGCCATTCAAATACTCTCACTTTTCACCTTATAGACAAATTTTATATAGATTGGCAAACTGGGGCTGAAGTGTCAGGTAATAGATTTTACATATAAAACAAAATGGGTATGATTAGTTTTCAGTGTGTAAGTGCAGAATACCCTATTTGCCCTCTGCTCAGGGAAACACCAACAGATCTCGGACCATTTTTACAGATTGTTTGTCAAAAGCAAATTTGAATCTAAAGTTCTTTTTTCCCTTTTCCAAGGCCCAGCTCTCCCCAAACCACATCTAAATTTTCCTTCTTGGTGCTGTCCCTTAGTGATGTCCTGTGTTGTACTGCATCTCCCTAGATCTCAAACTAACCTCAACTTCTGAAAAAACTGAGTAGTTTTGTTTCCTCAGGATCATTTCCATTTTTCTGAGCCTGCTATGGAGATGATGAAACAAATTACCAACTCTGGCCAATCTGGCCTTTCAAAAAAAAAAGTCCGTCCAGGTCTGTCCTCACTGACAACCAGAACAAATAAGCACCTTCCCTTGGTGGGGCTTTTTCCTCTGTTTCATTCAATTGGTCTCTACTGAGGGTTTCCAGCTGCAGTGGGAACAGAGCTCTTATAGCTTCTCTGAAGACAGTCCTGCTGGCATTCAGTATCACACACAAGTCTCAACTCCATTCAGCCTGCCCCCCTGCCAAACTCTCTTTCGGACAACAAAGGCCATTAACACTAATAGCAAGGCGTAAACCACATAATCTATGAAACCATCCCTCAAAACCTCAACACTCTTTAAGCAAAGAGCGCAGAGAAGGAGTTAAAGTAAACTCAGTAATGTGTGCTGAGTTAGATCTCAGAAGCCTCCTGCTATTGAGGGGTGGGATCTGAGTGCTGATGGGGGAGGCTCCTGACTGAGCAGGCGGCATAATAGAGCCTGTATCTCCTGTTCCATTGCGGGGATCCACAGTCTGCTCCGACTTGGATCAGCTGTTGTTTTGCAATTTCTTTAGGCCACCTGCTGTCTGTACTAATTTCATAGCTAGCAAAGCACTCAGAGGGTAGGAGGGGCACAAATACTGTTCTTCACTTGGAGTAGGAAAGGATCAGAGATTAATACAATTATTAAAGTTAGATTGTGTGTGTACTACTCTTTTCTAGGCATTAAGTACAATAAATGCAGAGTTTACAAATGATCAAATTTAATGCACTACAAACAATCAGTAAATATGGTCCTCCAGAGAAGATTTCCTCAGTGTCCCTTCCTTACAAATATTCCTTAAGCTCAGGAGCAAAATCAAGCATCTCTCACATCATGCTATTCTTCTACTTTCTTAGTAATGCGTGGATGGTTGGTAATGACACTGGAGGAAATCTTGCTCCTAGATTAGCGCTGCAGGAGTGCCTATCTGCAATGCAGATCCCTGCTGCTTTCAGTACATGATATCCACAAATGTCAGTAATCTTAGAACAGGGAGAGGGGGAGGAAAAAATAAAAAGGGGGGGGGAAGTTTTGCCAATTAGGTGCACTTTTTTATCCATGGATCTCAACTGTTTCAAAAATCTTAACCATCTAATCAGATTATGTGAATATAAACTCCCAATAAGTAAACAATTTTTGCATCACATGTCACATACAGTGAGAGTGAAGAGTACATAGGACAGAAATATTGTAGCTCAGTTGATGGGTAATTCACTAAAGCATGCTAACTCCTACAGTCCTAGGCATTTGCCCATGCCCAGAGCATATAGAGGCTTAATTCTGCTCCTAGTTCTTCTACAAACTCTACCATTTAACTTCAGGCAGGTTACTTCATCTTCTTGGCTTGGTTTATCATTATCTGAGTCCCCAGGGCTTTACCTATCATATCTCTTTAGATTGCAAATACATCAGGGCAGAGGTGGGGTTAAGACTGTAGACTGTTTTTTTAAAGACAGCACAATGCACCTACATCTATTTAGAGCTTTTATTACATAAACTATAATTTCATTTTTTTCTCTTTTGCTAAGACAAGGGACAGAAAGATTAAGAGAAAATGAATCTAAGGTAATCCTAGCAGTGAAATCGACTCCTGACTTTCAGTTTTATGTGCTGTCCTGTCATTAATATGTCCTGAAGCTTCAGCTTCAACCTGTTGTTTTCCATCTCTAGAGGGACTTTGATATGCCTGAGGGTAGACTTGATCATAACTAAAGAAAAATTGTCCAGACGGTTATTTATGATTGTTTTTTGAATGACTGTTGTCTAGAGTTTAACAGTAAGTTCCATGCTAAAGCATGGAAATCAAAGTAATAAATCCATACTGATTTAGACGACTCTTCTTTGCCCAACACTGTTTCCTCCATTCAGAAAGCCAAGCTGGGAAGGCCACTGCGGTATTTACACTTCCTACCACCCAGGCAGATCACCCACAGTATCACAGTAATATGGCAATACTGGAAAAATGCTCTCTCTTGCTGTCTTTTTCCATGAAGCAAAACAAAAATTGTATGTGCATTCATAGGTGTCAACAAGATTTTCCTGTAGTTTCGTAGAATACAGCCAGAAGGGAAGAGTGTGACCTTTCTTTATAATACGGTGCACAGAATTAATTACTGTACAAGCTGGAGCATATCTGTTACAAACACAACCAATTCTGATGAAAAAATTGCCGCAGTTAGGAAATTCAGCACCACTGTTAGTAAACTGTCTCAATAGGTAATTATCTTTGCTTAAAACTTACACCCCTCAATGATAAAATGGTAAATTTAAAAAGAAACAAAGACTGCTATCTACATGATTAACACGTTAAAGCAGGCCAGTGCTGAGACCTAAAATGCCGGAAGATGTTTCTTTTTATTTGCTGAAGTTCTGCCTTAAGGGAAACTATAAAAATACTGGAAATACCTATTTGCTGTGGGAAAGCGTAATGCAATAACCTAAGAAAGCTTCTTGGTAATGGTACCAGTTAAAACCTTAGTACAAAGTAACAAACAAGTTAAATTTACGTTCCATTCCTAAAGGCTGTACTCAGTACTCAAAGACACCTTTCCAGAATGTGGAGACCACAAAGGGTCCATGATGAGACTTCCTGGGATGGGAGGGGCAAGGTCTCACAGCCTGAGGCGAGAGCCCGCGCTGTAGCAGGGGAGAAGCCTGAGGAGGAAGGAGCGGCAGAGACGAGCTGTTATGGGCTGACCACAACCCCTCATTCCCCATCCCCTTGCGCTGCTCCGTGTCGGGAGTAGAGGAGCTGGGAGTGGAGTGAAGTTGAGCCTGGGAAGATGGGGGTAAGGTGTTGTTTTAATTTTGTCTTTTCTCTCACTACCCAAACCTATGCTAATTGGCAGCAAATTAAATTCATCTTCCCCAATTCAAGCCTGTTTTGCCCATGACAGCAACATCTTTATCTCCACCCATGAGATTTGTAATCCTATTTTCCCCCTTGTCCTGTTAAGGCAGGGGAGTTAGTCAGCAGCTGGGTGCTGCATTTGGTCGGGGCTAGTTAACCCACCACAACATGCCATAGTACCAGAGGAGAGCAAAGCTTTTGGGAGACTTCTGACATGGAAATAAGGTAACATTACAAAGGTAGGAAACAGCAAGGCAGTAATTGCTTGTGAACCTGCTTACGTGTGGCAGGTTGACTCTGGCCAGCAGCCAAGCACCACGCAGCTGCTCGCTCACTCCCCTGCCACCTCCAGTGGGATGGGACAGAGACTAGGAAGAGCAAAACCAGGAAATTCATGGATTGAGATAGAGATAGTTTAACAAGCAAAGGAAAGAGGAAACAAAAACAAAACAAAACAAAAAAAAACCAAACCCAAAACAAATGATGTAAAGGCAATCACTCACCGTCTCCTACAAGTAGGCCAATGCCCAGCCGCTCTCTGAGCAATGTCTACCTCCCCAGAGAAACCCTCCTCTCCGTCTTTGTTGCACATTACATTGACAGGAGTATCCCTTTGATCAGTTTGGGTCAGGTATCCTGGCTGTGCCCCCTCACACGCCCCCAGCAATTTCTTGACCAGCCTCAGTCTGCTCCTTGGGGTAGAGTGGGAAAAAGAGAAAGCTCTGATGTTGTGCAAGAACTGCTGAGCAATAGCCAAAATACTTGTATGTTATCAACATCTTTTTAGTCACAAATCCGAAACACAGCATCATTTGGGCTGCTATGAAGAAAATTAATGCCATCCCTGCCCAGCCCCGGAATATTACAGCAATCTTCATATTGAAAAATTCATTAGAGGTGAAGATACAATCTTTAAGGAAGAAAAAATGAACCCTTTTAGATTTGTATTCACCAGAGTGGTCACCTGTGAGGTCATGATGAACTGGGAAGAGAGTAGTTACCTATGCTGGGACAGGACAAGAGACAAAGCAGAAAGATTTTGATGCTGTCAGTTCCTATGTTCTGCAGAGAAATAGATTCCTCCATATGAATGGAGAAATGCTGATATCAAGAAAGTATCATGAAACTGCTATTGTAACCTTTGCCACAGAGGGTCAGGCAGACATGGTGGAACTGCAGTAGAGCTTTTGCTTCTCCCTTCATTAAATCCCTGCTCTGCAGACAACATAATTTCAGTAGATAGCCCAAACTGACTGATTTCTGTACCTCACCCTTTCTCAGTCTTCCACCTCCACACTCTTACTTCCAAATGCACCCAAAGACCTCCGTTAGCTAGCCACGGGTGGAACGGGTCACCTGGGAAATTACAGCATGTAACACAAGGCTACAGGGACACTTTGACAATAACAACACCTAATTATATTTGAATAATTTGGTCTTATATTCATTCTGATTTTCAGCATTGTGGAAGTGCTATGACACTCATCATGACTGCAGATACATGTGAAATCAATTATAAAGAAATAATTTTACACAGATATTCAGAACTTTAATGTTCTTGGCCTAGATTAATATGCATGCAAACAAGGCAGTAAAATACCCCTCAAGACAATGTAGATATTGTTCTGTTTGCTATTTTATTAAATTCCATGAAATCAGGTTGTTAGGTTGCAATAAGGCACGGATGGGATATATAATGCTACTTATTGCAAGCAGGCTGTACAGTAGTGAAACTGGTTGTGGTAGTGGCTAGGTTTGACAGTACGCCACAAGCATATTCACACTGCAAGGTCTGTTATTGTGAAAGGAAGGGGATGAGAAAAAAACCCCACAAATATGTCATCTTGAACATGCAGAAGAACAGAGGTACATTGACCAAGAAGAAGCTAGCAAGAAAATTGAAAACAGGGTAGTGATGGGAACAGGGAAGCAAGAGTTGGAGATCTGTGACAGGCAGATGATGCCAGAGCGTGTAATCCCTTCAAAACGTCTCTTTCTTCCTTAGTGCAATTGCTATTTGAATAAACAGGCTGACCACTGTCACTCAGAAAAAACTCCTAGCTGGATTGCATACCTCGTTGCCCAATCCATCTGAAGAGAGCACACAGCACGTATAGTATAATTGTTTTCTATTTCTGGCTTAGAATAAAAGAAGGGGGAGAAAGCTGGGTCAGGGTGGGTGCTTCCATGTCCTTTCATCAAGGTCGCCACTGCCCAACCCAGATGTCTGTGTTGTGAGGCACAGTTTGAGTCAGGCTCTCAAACAAAAGCTCCACCTTTTCAGAGCCATGTTGTGTTTTACCCAAGGCATCTGGAGAGTGGCACCCCAGAAAAAAATCCTGCCCAGTTGCTGAAAGGGCAAAGGTAGGTGACACAAGCTCTGCCACAGGAGACATATCTCTCCTTGATTACTTTTAAGCTGGTTTCAGCTTTTTGCTTTTGACCATGCTTTGCAGCTGGGGTTTGAACACCTTCCCCGTCTTCTTTAGTGATAATTTTATAGCTACCCCTTTTCTGATACTCCTTTAAGAGCATTAACTCAGCAAAGGACATCAGCACTGTGCCAGGTAGGTGCAGGAAAGGTGGACACGAGTGGACGTGCACTATTGTACAACACGATGATTTTGGCTGCAGGAGAATGACTCGAGTTTTGCTGCAGCCAGACATTTGAGCGAGGAGATGACATAGAGCAGCCTGGCAGAAAAACAATTGAGGCACATTGACAAATTGATCAGTTAGTCCTAGCAGGATGCAAAGCACTGTGGGATACCAATTGAAAGCTGGTCAATTTAATGTGAGGTTGAGATGTGTCCAAGTGAGCGTTAGGCCCCATTAACTTAATATGCTGTTAAGTTCACACCCTTTGCACTAAAATATAGGAAACACATTATCTGGCCAGTTAGTTCACCTAAAGAGCTGCAGCAAGTAGAAACAGGTATTTTCAACACAAATAAATTAAGTTTGGTGTGGATTAACCCCTGATTCTCACTGAGACATTTATTTACATGTACCTGTTGTCCAAAACTGATGATCTCGTTTGAAATAGATGGAAAAGTATATTACTAATCCCTTTTTTTCTGACTGCTGCATTTTCAAATTGTGTTAAAAGTAATAATTAGATTGCAAATTGGCATCAATGGAAAAATGCATTGAGACTGACTTTTTATGATGTTTTTCCCAGACATTTTTTCCTTTCTTCTCCTTTACAATCAGTTTCTAAGATAATTGTGCTTCCCTTCACTGAAAATGATGACTGTACTTACGTATTGCCCTGTAGAAAGTGAAACTGCATGCCTCAGTGAATTCTATCATCATTTCACCCCCTAATGAGAGAGATTGTTTGCAGGCAGATGAAATTAAATTGTAAGCTCTATTGACTTCAACAACAGGTGCCATTTGTGCAAACCCAAAGGGAACCATTGAATTGTCAAAAAGATTTAACTCTTCCTGACACAGTGGCATCAGATAGCATCTTCTTGGTACCTGCACCTCACATGGTTCCAGCACCCACAACATATAATTTCGTCTATAGTATCGCTGGCAAAATGACTAGAAAGAGCTGTATTAACTGCAAATGAAACAGCTACACTTTCTGATTGCTGGGTTGTATCAGGTCTGCATAAAGTAAAACAAGGAAGGAAGAGAGAAATTAAGCTGGGGAAAAAAATGAATCTGGAAAGCAGTAAGGATTTCAGAAACTTTCCAGTTTTTTAAAAAAATCCTCCATGGTTAAAACAAACTCTACACTGTACTTGACAAATTTTAGTAGGAAGAATTTCATTTACAAATGTTCCATGCTTCCCCCATAGCCCTGGGCTATGAAATGTTGCCAATTACTTGATCCACATTTGCAATTAAATCGAGATGATTACTGATAAGCTAAGCAAAAGAAATCCATGAAGAAGCAGAGCCTTTGCATTTTTTGAACAAGTATGGCACCATTGTGATCTGACAGATTAAATTAATATTAGCTCCATAGCTGGCTTTTGTGCAAGTGTAAAACATTGGCATCCTTAGTTCCAAACAGAGAGAATATCCAAATCCCAGTGTTGAACAAAGTAAGAGCTGGAGCTCTTTGAGTTACTTCCTTAATGCTGTTTCTTTCCCTGACATATGAATTCTGTTCTTGTCAGATAGAAAGTCAATCACTGCTATCTAGCAAGAGAATCCTCTCTGTTTCTGGATATAATTTGATATTTCAATGATGTGACGAACAATTAAATACTTAAGCATTACATAACTTCAAAAGTCTCTTTTGAGATGAAAAATATGCAAATGATAATGTCTAATATGGTTATGGTAAAATTCTTTAATTTTGACTTGAAAGCAAAGAGATTTCAAGACAGCATGATATATTTGATCCAATGAAATAATCAAACCAACTTTGTATCACTTTGGTGGCAATTTATCTTCTCTGCCTGAAGCAGAAAGATATTCCTGCTGCAATAATGGATTTATGTAGTTTCTCCCATATCGGTTTCTTTCAGTTTAAGTATTCAAAAATGTGAAGTCCTTTAGTGGGTAATAGCTTCAGGCATGTAACAGATAGGAGACTTCCAGGAGATGAAGGTTAGAACATTCCCTTGTTGAATATGGTTACAGGGCTACAAGTCAGCACTCTTGCTCTGCTAACAGTCCCTCACATTCACTCCCTTATTATACCAGTGGAAAAAGGGAAAGAAAGGCTCAGGAAACTAATGGCCTGCAATTGTAGAAGCAGCATAGAGTGCCAGTTTAAATAGTCAGCCAGCAGGATCCCAGCACTAACGACCGCCGTCCCAGGTTTGCAGCAGCAGCAGCAAAAAAATCTGTGCATGAGCCACAGCTGTATCTGTGTGAGTTCCTCACCAGGGTCCTCGCCACCACGCACATCACAAGCGCTGCCTTTTCCCTTCTGGGCACAGTCACCACCACCTAAAGACAGGGAATAGCAAGTAAGTCCTGCAAGCACCTGGTGAGATAATGCCTGTTTTATTCTGGTAAGAAGTAAAATATGCTGATAAGATCTTTGACATTTAATGATGTTGCTTTCATTTTGAACACATCATTGAACAGATATTGAATCCATTCATTTTGGTAATAGACTCAGAGCTGCAGAGCTTCTGTTTTAATAAATAAATAAATACATACATACATTGCAAAACCCAGACACTTTTCTGCGTGGGGTGGAGGGTGCGAACAGTCATAACCCCCCATATTATATTGTATTAGCATTTCATGAGTTTTGCTTTTCTGTGCACATCTGCATACGTCGCTCTGAAGAACTAATTTCATTTTCCTATTCTTGTTTGCAGCTTTTCCAATTTTGAGATCAAGCTGCATATTATTCTTTGTCAAACTGTCTATTCCAAAAAAAAAAAGGCTAAAACTTAAATATATTACCCATGTTCTACAGTTTGGCTGGAGAAGGTTTGGTTTAGATATTATTTTTCAGACAAAATTGTAGCATTTTTTCTTATCACACCAATTACTTTTTGTAATTATATTTTTCCAGCTTGTAACAAAAAGGGAAGGTTAAAATTAAATCAAAGTATTTGTAAAAACTGCATGGAAATTTTCAGGTTTTGTTATGGCTTTTTTATAACTGGCAGAGCACTGCCATTACGTTTGCCACACTAATTTCCCCAATTCAATTATTTGTGCTTTTATGCAAAGTAACTCAATTAACAGTATTTGGGCAAAACTAGATTTGACACATTCAAAGCTGAGGATCACTATGATGTTAAACGAGCCAAAACATACACCAAAATCCAAGTCTGGATTTTCCTGTGATAGGTGGATATTTTTGGCCAGTTCATCTCCACCTAATTTTGTGATGTGGCACCACATTTATACCACAACAATTGACAAGAGAATCTGTTCTTATGCTTTAGATATAGAGATGTTTGCGAAAAAAAAAAGGTTGATCTGTTGAAAATTACTATTTAGACATGAAAATGAGTACAGATGCCTAACATTATATGTTTAGTCAACTTAAAAAAATGCACAACTTACTTAATAACCTGATTCCCTTTTCATACATAAATGGCACAAAAAACTGAAGATCAAGCCCATATGCTTTTGAAGTACGTCCAGAGAGTTACTGTCTCCAGGTCATGCAGAATCACATGTAAACTCTGCACCCGTGTTACTTAATGAAAACACATTGTACCAGTTAGAGACATCATCCTAAGCTCTGCTTACAATTTAATTTGATTCAAAACATCCACCAACATTTTCTCAGTCTTATCCTGATAATCAACTTCAGAGTCCACATCTAGGTTGGTGTTTCGTCATTTGTTTCATTGCTCCAGAGAGCTCAGACTTAGCAGAGAAATAGGAATGAGAGGCATTGGAATAGACAGTACATCATATTGCTCAACAATCTTTAGAAATACGCAAACTGCACAGGGGGACTGACGTTTTAGGTATTATTTTTTTTTAAATTGGACATAACAGGAACTCCATGTGTCTTCCTATAGAAATATGGCTCTGCATGAAAGAAAAAGAGATTGTTCCTGCGTCTTCTGTGGCTGTGACCACTTGCAATTTGTTCTGATATTTATCTGTGTAGCTACTGGTTTCCTTCATATTTCCTGTCAACATGCAACTTCTTTCCTGTCTTATTACATTTCCCTTTGCTGAACTTGCTGCCCCCGTGGAGAACTACGTGGTCTCATAAAAAAGCTATAATGAAATCACAAAAAGTGTATTGCCTTACTGGGCTTTTGCCAAATTCTGCCTCTGTCTTTCCTTTTTTTTGAGTAAGAAATAAGATGCAGAAACAACACTGTGGATGGTCCAACAGTTTTTCCCTTGGTCATAGGGTAAAACTGTTTCAGCAGGAAGGTAATAAGCTGTTAACGAAGAGGTTTGAAGCAAAGCATTCTCATAAAATGAATAAAAGGAGTCTATTGAGTGATATAGATGAAAAGGTGGGTAGAGGTCAACCATGTAATAACACCAGGTCGGCTATTTTGTGTCCCGTAAGTTGGTTGTGACTCCATTTAGCTTCACATAGTAAGAGATAGGGACACGCTGCTGTGATTTGTTATTGCAAATCCACAAAAAGAAGACACTCTGCAGTCAGCACTTGCCTCCATTCTCAGGTTTGAACAATCTGAGCTGTGGGGAAGTAAGGGTAAGGAATAAAGTCCTGCACCCTTTTAAGACAGAGAAGTTGGAGAATATTCCTGATTTGTTTTACATGCAGGCAACCAGCCTACTCCCTGCTGCTGATTCTACCAGTGGAACCCACAAGAGAGCATTTCTACAGCCTTCTTTTTCTTCTAGAGGAACTTTAGCGTACAACAATGCACAAAATAATCTAACTTAAAGTCATTAGCTACACACCAATGTGGATGTTTATATATGCAAATCTCTCTCATTAAGTCCCACAAGAACTTTCCTGGTGATTTAAGAATTGCCTACCCACATATTTTAAGAAGCTCCAGGGCAAAGCAGCAGCTACTGGTTGCACTTTTGGATTTAGACAACCAAAGTGGCAAGTAGCTGCTCAAACTCTTTATGATCTTTCTTGCCTATAGTCTCCATTTTTCAATTTCATAACCCACACAATGGAAAAATGGGTTCCTACACCAATTTTCTGAGAGAATTCATGGGTTAGAGATTAAAATTGTTCAGGTAATCCATCAGGACATGAATATCATTGACATGCCAGAAACAATGCTGAATTTCTTGACCAAAGAGATTTTTCACAAATCTAAACTACAAGTCACTTTACAGCCTTTCCCAGCACCTGAAGCCAGCAGCTTGCGAGTTGTAGGCATAGAATTTCGCTATAAATTTCATACGAATTTTGACTCGGGGCTAGTGAATTATATCTCTAATTGAACTGTCCTTTTCATGTTACCCCCTTTTTCCCCAACTACCATGACTAGCAAGCAAGAATCTACTAAAATTAACATAGGCAACATGTGAACATCATGTTGATTTCTCTTTCCACATTTCCACCCATTCTAGTTGCAGAGTTCCTGTTCTGAATCATAGATAAAGCTCAAAAGTAAAAGGACAGCTGACTCCTTAAAGAAAGCACAGGTCATGTTATAACGCAGTGGTAATAGCATATTTCATGACACCTGGCTTACAAGAGGGAAAAGACCTTTCTAATGGCCTGGTAGAAATGGAATGTATTGTCTTAGTACACCAGCTGTAGTTCAAGCAGTAGAGTCCCTTTGGGTGCATAGAAAACAGTGAAATAACTTGTAAATGCGATTAATTTCAGGCAATTCAGGTAGCTTTTTCAGTCAAATTCAGTCTGACAAAGAAAGATAAAACTTGCGCTTTTTTTTCTTACTCATTACATGAAAGGACTAGCACAATAACAATGAACTTCACGTCTAAACTGAACCATTTGCTCAGCGTGCTACCCTTCAATATTCCTAGGTGGCTTCTTTAAAGAACTGACATACTATTCATGGATTTTCTCTGAGATGGGGGGAATAGCTAGACTTTCTTTAAATAAGCTATGGGGTCCTGTAGCTTCTTTCTTAGAGGATTTAACCTACCTGACTCATTATACGCAGATAAATATACTCCTTCCCATTCATTGAACTGAATCATACACTGTGGCACCACATGAACTTTAATGATGTGGTTTTATCAAAGCCACAAAACACTCAGCATTCAGACTTTTTGGAATATCTCCTAACTTCATGTCCATGTACAAAAAAGATAACACCAGACCTTTTTGCCCATGTCTCTGGTGACAAGCTGCCAGCATTATGAAAAGAAATACTTCTGATTTCATGAAACTTCCTTTATGATAAATCCTGTTCTGCAAACCAGTGTATCTTTTTCCTGACATGAATAGAAGGCAGAGGTGGAGAGGTTAACAAACTGATAGATGTATTGCTCAATGACACAGTGAAATCTTTCAAGCACGAATTTTACTCACCATGGATGCTGTAGCAAGTATGGTATTTCTCCAAACAAAGAGATGCAATTGATCTGTCTTGGGAAAAAGAGTAAAATCCTGTTTAATTCCAGAACAAAGCATACTTTGTAGTTATGTTTAATTATAATGGGACAGATCCAGAGCCCATGGAAATCAATGCACTTTTGATCAGGTCCATAAATCAAATTGCTTTGTGAATCACTGTATCAAAGCAATTCAATACAAATTGCTTCAGAGGATTTACTGAAATTCCAGAGTGGGAATGTTGGAATTTCACCGAAAATAAAGAAAAACTCCCACATGTAGTTTGGACGCTTGCAGAGTGTCCCATTTAGAATGCAAGAGAAAGAAAAAATATGCTTGATGTTGTTGCAGGGATTAATTACCTTGGCACCCTTTTTAAGTAACACTGCTTCCCCACCACCAGAAGCCATTGTCAAGAAGGGTACATTTGTTTTCTTAAGAGCCATACTGGCTGCTGGATTGATAACTCAGATGAAACCACATCAGTCCTATGTGGGGAGCCTAGCTAAAACCTTCCGTGCTTACAGATGCTTTGGAATTTAGACGGATGGCAAGTGGCTATTATTTAGTTATTGTTCCAGGACCTGGGTACTGAACCAAATGGCAATTTACCCTGGCAGATCTCAGGTGTAAAGGCCATCTTTTTCTTTTCATGTCTCACTGTTCCTGTTTGCATCACAGAGCAAAGCCTTCTAGCAATAAATCAACCCTGATGACAGAATGAACTTAGAAATGAGCTAACCTAAAGCCAGAATGGAGCATCTTCTCCTTGCCAATACTTCATAATCTCCCTGAAGACTGAGTGTGGAAAGCAGAGAGAGGAGAGACATCTAGGTGTCAGTACACTATGAGTTCTTTGCTCTATCAACTTTGACAAATCATTTAACTTCCCTACCTATTCCAACACAAGACTTACCCTCAGCTCTCCGCCTACAGAATAGATCTGCCTAAGGGAAATTCAAATTTATAATATTTCTTTTTCATTTGCATGCATATTCTATTTGTGCATATCTATTCCAGGAAACGGATGCTCAAAAATCAACAAAACCAGTCTTTTTTTTCCATTTTCTTAAGTTTTATCCCCTCTGCATCTGGGTATTCTATTGTACAGTCCCTTCAGGCCAGGTCCCTTGGTTCTGTGCAACACCTCTGAGCCCCAGAAAGCATCCAGGATGGGAACCTTTCCTCCTTTTTGGTTGTATCTGTGGCTTAGGTTTGATATTATGTGAATGGCTCCCATCTTACTAGCTGGCAATGCTACAGAAACTGGTCTCCACCCTGTAGCATGTCAGTGACCAGTGGCACACGACAAGGAAATGTGTGGTCTAGTAGGAGGTGTCCCTGCCCAGGGCAGGGGTTTGGAAGTGGATGATCTTTAAGGTCCCTTCCAACCCAAACCATTCTGTGATTCTGTGTGTGTGTGTGTGTGTGTGTGTTCTTTTTTTTTTTTTACATTTCTACCCAGACACATTCAGGAATCCTTATTGATTTGCTTGATCTTCTCCATTCCCATTTCATGTATGAATTATCAGGCAAAAAGCGAGTGACCTGCCTGAAGCCAATACATGGCAGTCCTCCATTTGGGCTAGGGTAAGAAACAGCATGGAAAGCAAAGGGTAGTCATATAAAATCAGATACACAAAAAGAAAAAAAACAACTCCGTGCACTGGCCAAGTACTAGAAAGGTGTCAGAATTATTTGTGAAATCAGCTGAAAGAAGGAGAACATACTATTATTGCGTGCTTATTTTCTTAACATTTCATGTAATAACTGGTTCCACAGTCCAACCAGCGATGCAGTGAATGTACTAGTGTTACATCTTCTGAGGGGATGAGATGCTGCTGTCAAAGGAAGGCATGTGAAGATACATCAGGGTTAAAAGGAATCCATATCACTTTATAGAAGGGAGTATTTGTCTTTGTTTCTATGTTTATTATATTAATGCTGTCTGTGCATACTCTTCTATTGATGAGTTTACAAAA
Source organism: Rissa tridactyla (assembly GCF_028500815.1). Lineage (NCBI taxonomy): Eukaryota > Metazoa > Chordata > Aves > Charadriiformes > Laridae > Rissa > Rissa tridactyla. Next base: position 55,708,416 of record NC_071497.1, read on the forward strand.
TGTTGAAGAGCAAATGAAGATCCTTTATCTTTTTTGCTTCTCTGCTGTACTGATAAGTAAATCTAATGAAGTAAAATTCAGATAATTTACAAAGCATATGTGTATCTTTTGAGACTTTAAACATAGACCTATAGCAATGAGTCAAAAACATGGCCAACAACACATGAAACCTTGTGGGCTCACCTGTGTTTAGTTAGCCATACCCTCCAATCTTCTGCAAAATGTTATGGGGTGGGGGGGGCAGCGAGCAACACACCACCTTGCTGTAATATTCCACACACAAAGAGCAGTCAGATCCTTCTGTTTCAGAAAAATTTATTTTACCGGGAGAACAACAGTAGCAGCAGCAACAACAAAAATAAAATGAAATAGCAATGAGAGAAAGGTTTCTCTGAGACAACAGTGTTGTGCTCCTCATAGGTAGCAAGTTGCATCATTGCAAAAAGACTTAGTTACTTCTATCTAAAATAAACAAGGCAGCACAGCTAGAGGTTATATGTGCGCCGGGAAAATGAGCTATAAAAGACAGGAAATTTTCAAACTAATGGCCTGCCTTTCAGATCTGAACAGAAGACACAGTCATTACTTAACTGCAAAATTTCCTTATTACTTCTCCCAAGTGTGTTCATTGATACTGTATATGCAACAAAACAAAGAGCATTACGTCATTCTCCTTTTCCTGTTCTGACAGTTAGTGTACGTTTAGGAATTCCCTGTTGGGTCTCTCCACTGCTTGATATACCCAACTTTCAGATATCCAGCTTCCTCAAGATTTAAACTGGAAAAACTTTCTGGCTGCTAACACACAACCCCAGGTCTAGTGCACCCTTCCAATGAATCCGTAAGGAGGGTTAATGAAGTGCTTTCGCTGCATGTGAAAGGATAGAGCAAAGCTCCCTGGTTGCCAGCAAATCAAAGATCAAACCAGTCTGAGGGAAGACACACAGTTGCATAGCAATGCTTTTGTTGGAGACTGCTTCGAAAAAGGATCTGATGAATAAGGAAAAAGACATAGAGGATGTACGATGTGCCAAATTAGAAATAGAGAGTGAAACAAGACTTAGAGCAGAGTTCAAAAGTATCTTTCCCTTCATGCTTCACTCTAGACAGCTCTTCCATGTATTTCTCAGATTTGCACACTCTGGGAGTGGCAGGGGAGGGCTATTCCCTCCTGACTTGTTTGTAATTATTAAATAATGAGAAGGTAACATTGCAAAACATAGGAAATCACATGGCATCAAACATATATTCATACTTCAAACACCAAACTTTATTAACTGTGGATGGACTCAAGCCCCTAAATAGGGATGAAGATTGGAATTCTTACATTGCTACAATTAGGCTGAAAATCTGAATCATGTTATGATGAGGGTGTTGAAACACTGGAACAGGTTACCCAGAGAAGTAGTAGATGCCCCCTGGAAACATTCAGTGTCAGGTGGGGCAGGGCTTTGAGCAACCTGATCTAGTTGAAGATGTCCTTTCCAACCCAAACTATTTTATGATTCTATATTCAATTTGAAAACTAAATCGCAAAGATACTCTCTGCAAAGATACTCTCCACAAATATCACCAGGACTGCTCTCTGGGCTCATACATTTAGTTCATGACCAGTTCACTGGTTCACTTCTCAAAGTGTCAAATGAATCATACCACCACCGCTTTTATTTATAGTGTGACGAGGTATTCAGCATTCTACAATTACTAACGCTGACTTTTCTCCATCCTGTCTCAGGTAATAGGCTAGTTTCTTCAGTCTTTCATTTCACTAACTTTGCAATTTGTCCTGCAGTGAGACTGCTTCAGTAAGCAGCACAAAAGAGCACCCACTCTCTGGGGTCACTGATCATCTTTTACAGGGGAAAAGGGAAAGAGATAGAAGCAGCTGAGAAACTCAGGTTGCAGAAAGATCAAGTCATCTGCAATTACCATTGTATCATTTGCTAAACCATTCAACTGAGATTCTAATTACACTAGGACAACAATTTTTTTTCATTAGAGCTCAATTAAATTAATATGAAATTCAAGATAGTAGCATTGTTGTAGTACAGACATATTAAAGATTAAATATAATCTCTCCTGATTGTTTTCCTCTGACAGAATAAAGTTTTCTTCATATGGAATTAAGTTACAGGCATCTTCTTTAGCAAGACAATGAAATTTTACAAACAAAAGATTTGATATTTTTAATTAATCTCATCATAAACAGACTTCACTTGAGGCCAAAATGGAAGTCTTTGTGTTTGCAAAAAAAATAATTAACTGGTAGATGTTTCCTTAATGCTATTATAGCCAGTATTTCCCTTGACTGGCAACAGAAAACTTATTTCAGAGTACCTATCCTATAATCAAAGCTTGCACTTCACTAGCCTTACCTTATTCAGCTTAAGTTCTTTGAAGAACTCGTCCCTTTTACATCACAAAATTGAGGCAGAAAAAAGCAAACCTCCTCCCTCAAAACTCAAAACAGGTCTTGCTACCTCTGAGCTGTTTTAGACAGATGTTGGTCTAAGCTGTTCTTAAAGACCTTCAGCAATGGTGATTTCACAGTACCTATTGCAGCACTTCTTAAAACAGAGCTGCCCCTCAACCAGCAAGAAAAACAAGGAAATAAGACTATGCATTTCTGCGGCATGATTAATTACCAGCTTGCCTTGATAACCTGTATGATTTCACCTAAAATCATCTCCATCCCTGCTGGTGTCTCTCTTTAGGACCTTTTTGTGCATTTTAGGAACCTTCATCTTGTTACTGTTATTAGCACATGGACTGTCAGTGAAGCCAAGCCATTAACACCCAGCCCAGCTGGCTCAGGCAGGACTCTTTCTTGGGAAGTGGTATTCCAGTCATACTATTCGTGATCAACGGCATAGGCTTTGTGTTCACCCGAGGAACAAGTAATTCTTCATGTTAACTAAGTTTGGAAGAAAAATTCAGACTTCTCTGCTTCGGTGAATGTACCTCCTCTTTCACCAGTATCTTTGTAGAAGGTTTTTGTCCTATGCAGAGAGCAACGTTTTGTTGTGCAATAAGAAAAGTTCCACCTGATACCAAAATGCTAATAAACAAAAGAAAACATTAAAAAAATTAACAATATTTGGGGATTCAACTGTTGAGCAGGATTCGGTAATTTCCTACCAAATGCAGAAAAGAAGTTCTCCCTGAAAGGTTGGGTGGGAGGAAGCAATTACCTCCTCAATGACTATTAAAGCTAAAAGTCTGCTTAAAAATTAGTTTTTTAAAGACTTCTTTTTATTATTGATTAAGGGTTTTCATATAAGGCTATGTTCCTTGTACTTAATTGAAGAATACATCCAATCTTATTAAATCCCAATGAGATTAAGGGGATATCTTGTTCATGTCAGCAACGAATCAACAATCAAATCACAAGAACAAAGAGCAGAGTGATGACAGGGCACTGGAGGGAAGCCACCTTCAAGTCCAGCCACCACATCTCAAGCCTTAAAATGTGGTGGCAAGGGAGCAGGTTTAACTTTCTCTTCTAAGAGTTTTAATGGGATATTTTCATTCCATTTTAATTACAGATATTGTCAACATTTCACTTGAAGCAACGAATCATTTAAATTAGGTGTTGTTATATTGTCTGGAAAAAAGAAAACCGGAATGGGTTTTCATTCAAAATTATGGATTTAGGTGTACATTGATCTATCTGTCACAAGACAACTTTTTGAATGTTTGTTGGGGTTTTTTTTAAGTAAGTGGTTTAAATACATTCTTTGGGTCTGCAGGGCTTAACTGAGATTTCTCTCATTTTCTTATTTATAAATTTTTTGGACTAGACTTAACAAGACTAAAAAAGTGATGATCACATCTGCCAGCTAATCTAAAAGGAAAGAACCATTAAGAATTTCTTTGTCTTACCCTTTCTTTTCTAGGATGTGAGTTTTCAGTCATATAAGAAAAAATTACTTTGCATTTATGCACTTGAAATGCCCCATTCTCCCCCATAAAAACATGATTAGAAGAGATAAACCTAGAGAAGTATATGCATTCCCTTATTTTACTTAGCTTCAAAAGCAGATAATCAGGATTAATTTTGCTGCAGAGCACAGAGGGTTTTATGAGTCTGTAAATTCTAAGTAAAATCCTGTAAACATTCATTCCGAATACTTTGGTTCCCTTCTTGCCCTTCTCTGATCATTATTTCATTTCTTCAGGAATGTATGCTTGAGTACAGTCTGTGCTGTGCTACCAGCTCATCTCTTGGTTTCCTGTTTCAACTGCTTCTAGAGCTTGAGAGCAAAAGGAAATACCCTATTTTGCAGAAATCCATCATACTTTATTTCCAAATAGTTTTCTTAATTTCTACAGCAGCCAGCTCCTTTCCTATTAAAACAAAACAAAACCAGAAAAAAAATCCACAAACAAACCTTCAAAAAGCAGTGCTCAGACAGTTGCCTTACCTTTTTAGAGAAGAAGAAAAGGTTTGCAAGCTCCTGTTGGAGGATGTGTGTTACATTACAGAATGCATCTGATTAAAAATTCAACTACATCAGATGCTGAGTCACAGACCAAACATATTAGAGTCATTTACTGTATATCACATGTGAAGACAAAGCAAAAATTAGGAATTGTAGTTAAATTGCTGCTTTATTTCTGCAAAAGTGACCATTTATCACTAAGCATACTTCCTTATCTGTGAGGACTGCTAGTCACTATCAAATGGAACACCTTCACAGCTTTTCATTAGCTCTATGTGGAAGCTGCTAAAAGACTTCCAGTTCAAAAGACTGCACTACTGATGAGCTACTGAAGTCTCCAGTTGATCAGAAAAACACACTTAGAAGTATATTTTACATTCCAAGTCTGCTGCTCCAGATGTCCAGATACAGAATTTGGGCTTTCTTCCATCACTCTTTTCTTATCAGAATTATGTTTTAGAATGAAGTCCTTTTATAGATATGTGGGAATAAATTTGGTAACAGTCAGGTCATGAAGTATGGTGATACAAAGTAACAAGGAAATATTTGCTTTTTCTGGATCTATTTTCATATCAAGCTGGAAAAATCCAAGCTGAAAAATGACTTTTTAATTATGCACGCCATTTAGAAAATTGTTCAGAAACATGTTTTTGATATAAAGTCACCAAGCAATTATTTCTAATGCAGTTATGGATCAACATTTTTGCAATATACAACAATAAAAAGGCTAAATGTAGATCAAGAAGGATATTCATGTAGTATACTGATTTAGCAAGGATTCCTGAGATATTTCCACTCTGGCCTGAACTTTAACCCTAGAACCCCTCCCTAAAAAAATCACAAAGTATTCAGAGCAAAGAATACAGCTTTAAATGTGTACTTAAAATCTTAACTCACTCTGCAACAAGACAGGAGAAAATCAAGCTCCTGATAGAAACTAAGCATTAGTCTGTCACTGACACTACAGGAGTATATACAGAACTGCATAGAACATAACAATATTTTCAGTTATCCATATTACCTGGCCCTTCACACATTAAAAACTGCTGGGGAAGGGAGCACCAGAGAGAAAGGGAGAGATCCTAGAAAGGAAATTATATTGGCTAAGGGCTATATGCAAAGCATAAAACACAAAATCCAGATAAAAAGAAACGTAGCAAAATGCAAAGCAGTGTTTCTGCCATAGGGAATACCACATAATTCACTAGAGAAAATGGATTACATGGCCTGACAACAGTAAGGGGATGCCAGAGACTGTTCTCATAGCAGAACTAAGCTATAATTGCTGTATTGTTATAATTTTCATTGGGCCAAAACTTGCAGCTTTCATTTGGCCAGCTCTCACCTTAGTGCTATGTGTTGTTTAGTAAGGGATTTGGTCTCCCATCCTGCATTTGAAAAATCCGGTGTTGCTCTATGCAGCCAAAAGGAAACTCTTGTCCTTCTTCATCTACAGCACAGTCAGGCAAATAAAAAAAAAGTCTGCAATAGTATTCACTATAGAGTCAGACCCACTCTTTCCCTACGTCACCATACGAGGAACAGACGCGTGCATGTCTCAGATCCGAAGTGTCATTTCATCCTTGAGTGACAAAGTACGACACTGGCTGAGGCAAGGAAGGGCAGAAGACAAGCCAGAGAAGCTGTGAAACTGGTGAAAACAACTGTGACATATGTCAGCACATCTGGTAAGGTGTACCAACCCTTGTCGCCATTCCTTCCCTGGCAATTATAGCGATACAGGGCTCTCCACTGGCCCAGAGGTAACATCTCCTTTTCAACTGGAAACTTTTTGTCACTAAGATCAGTTGGTTTTAATCACTGAGAAATCATTTGTGCTGATGTACCAGTATTGTTTTCCTCCAGGGCTTCCAGCAGTGGCTACTGTGTCCTTTCTTTGAAAACACAACATGAAATTAATAATTCTGATGGCAAGTGATTACCCTCCTGGGGTTTTCTCAATTGGTTTCCTGTGTCTTTTTAAAACATTACTAATTGACGTTAATTTTCTCACTACTATCCCCGCAGTTAATTTGATGGACACTTCACAACATGTCTACAATAGTGTTTCCTGTTTATTTTTCATAAAGTACCTATTGTTACACAGCTTTGAGGGAGTGCCACAAAACAAAGTGTTGAGAGAGATACACACTGATCACATGTTTATAGGTAGGGGTTGTGGTCTACGTGTGCCCCTATAGCACTTAGCAGTTAGTATCCCCAGCTGTGGAAGCCCAGTCAAATAGCAGGTGAATTTTCCAGGGACACATGCTCTTCTTTGATTATTCCAAAATCTTAGGGTGCTGTAGTCCAACACTGTTACTGTATCTCAGGCATCCACCTTCCTTTGGGGCAAAGACCTTGCAGAGCTCAACAGTTGCTTTAAATCACCCTTTTTACCTAGTGGTTCAAAAGGCTGGGGAAGAACTTCTGCATGTATGGTCGTGTCTTGGTCCTGCTTGTTCTCTCAGCCCGTGGTGATACACCACTGTCTGAGTGGTATCCTACAGCTCAAAGCTCTTTCTGCAAAGATTTACCTCCAGTTACAGCAGCTGTCTCAGGTAGCCTCTGATTGACTCTCTTTTGGCAGAAAGGAGCTACTGTAGAGTTTTATTAATGTATTTTATGTATGAGTACATTATGCAGAGTTCTGTTTTTCCCCCTGCCTGGAAGTGTTCAAGGCCAGGCTGGATGGGGCTTTGAGCCGCCCGGTCTAGTGGTTGGTGTCCCTGCCCATGGCAGGGGGGTTGGAACTAGATGAGCTTTAAGGTCCCTTCCAACCCGAACCATTCTATGATTCTGTGTAGTTCTTTGTTTTATATGACAACGTACCATCTAGCAGACCTTCCATTTTAAAAATATACTTACTGAACCAGCTTACATGGTATCACATTCACTCACTTGCAGAAGCAGGGAAAAGACAGGATGTCTGAAGACCTGCCCAAAATCACACAGGAAGATGGTGTCAAGGTTGTGAGCTCTTACCACAATGTGCTGTGCCACGTTGTTTTGTTTCAGCTGTGGCTGACAAAGGTGAAAGTGAGACTGTTGAAAAACTCGTGTTTTTTGCTTTTAGCTTATGGCAGTACTCACCACTGTTTCCTGTAGCTACGTCTTTATTCAGTTGTCTCCAGATATGCAGTACAGCCAACATCCATTTCATTCGCTGGGATAGCACTGCTGCCCACCTACAGACCAGAGAGGCATTGCACTTGAACAAGTGAAGCCAAACATACGCAGCTTGTCTCAAGCCAAGCCTTAAGCTAACAGGTAAATAAAAAAACACAGATGGAGTATGGAAACACAAGAGTGACAAGGTATCCTACAGACAATAGTAGGGCATGCTAGGAGCAGACCTCATCAGCTATTTGAGACTCTTGCTAACCAGTCCATCCTGAACTCCAAAATTGGCACAAGTTCATAGGGGAAGCACTCAGGGGAAATGCAACAACGTTTCCCTGGGAATTCTGGAAGTCCAGAACTGACTGCTTGGAAACCTAGTTCATGTCTCACCTGTGAGAGGTCTTGCCCAGCCCTGCATAAATATTGAAATTCACTTCTAGCTTTATTTCAGGTATCTTATTATTTTTCAGAAGTCAAATCCTCTTCTGTTTATGCAAATGTATTTTCTGTTACAAAGACACTCTATCAAATAGATTTAATTACTAGACAAATTGTAGGAAAGAGACATTACATGTTTCTGTGGGGTACACAGTAGATAGACCAGGAAGAAGAGAGGGGAGGCACTGCATTCCCATAGGACATGGAACTGCAGCTATTTGATTGCAGGTTCTGGGATGCCTGTTCTGTGAAAACAAACCAACGCACCTCATACCACTGTCAGAGCTTTGTACATAGCTTAGGTCCCCATTACAATTTCCATGAAAATCTAATTTGCCTTACCTACCGCCTGCCATTCCCAAGTCATCTTTGTTAGTCTTCTCTTTACTAAATCAAAGACATTTTGTGTATAAATGAGGTCTTAAAAATCCTTACTCCTGAAGAAACCTACAACTCCGTTTCTTATTTCAACAAATCAGTGAAGTCAAGTAGGTTGCTATCTTATGCATGCTGGTCATCTATTCATTTCTGATGGATACTATTTTCTATTCAGGAATATACTGTTTCATTAAAATCAAAATATATTATTCTTCTAGTTTTTGCATTTTTAAATATTGCCCTTAAATTAACATCAATAATTGAAAATCCATAATCAAGGAGGAACTTAATGATTCCAGTGGAACTGGGACTTCACTCCAGATGTTATGCACAAAGATAATTCAGTCATGAAGGATGCTGTCAGCAGAGAACTTCAAATCTGGGGCATGTGAATAACTAAATACTTGACCAAACTGCTGAGCAAGAGACTGGCTTTCTCACTCTCTCACTTTATCTGACACTAACTCAGACACACATACTAAAATAACACCCATGAAGCAAGGTCCTTCATACATGCCAAAGTCATATACAGAAATGGAGACATGGAACTGCTTCCCCTCACCAGAGACCTCTGTCCTTTTCATCTTAGCTCCAAAAATTGTGAAAGAAGACAGGAAGTTTTCCTTTTTTCTAATTCTGTACTTGGAAGAAAAATTTTAGCTCATTTTCCTCTGCCTTTTGGTAGGAGACTTCGAAGTGAGAGCTACAAAAGTGGATAGACAGAGAACAAAATGGCTCCAGTCCTTCCTTTGAGAGGACTTAATACCTGAAATGATAAAAAAGAGGGATTCAGCACAGAAACCCTATTTCAATAGGTCAATAGGAAAAGGAAAAATAATACCTTGTTTTCTGCTCCTCCTTCTTTCCTTAGCTTTTCCTTAGCTAAAAACCCCTATACATATATATGTAACGAATTCTCCTGTTCCTGCTTTCACTCACCTAATAGGACTCCAAGGGAAACAACAAGGTCACACAAGTCACTCTTGGTTGCTACATGAGGACTGGACTGAGGTAATAGCTTAGTTTATTACTCATGTCCACTGTGCATGCTCACAAAGGGCAAGACATGGATAGCAGTGGACTACTTACAGAAATGGAAACTTTTCAAAGATAATTTTGTTCCATTACATTGTTCCTTGAGCCTTTTCTCCTCAATAATGCAGCATGACATTGCCATCAACTGTTAGTACTATGTCAAGAAATGCCCTTTGGGAATGCAGTGCCTCATCTCTATTCTTCCTTGCTTTAACTCCTGTACATCCCAGAGAGTCATTATGGTGATTCCTTCCCACAGTTCCTCTAGTGACTGAATCTCTAAGGAACATATGGGGAAGCTTCAAGCATTATATTTCTTCTGGGAAAATTCTGGCACTGGCAGTATACCTTATTTTGCAATCTCAACTCTAGCACAAAAATTTAGATGCACTCAAACACAAAACTATTTTTTTCTAGTGACCAATCTGAAAGGGAAAAAAAAAAAGGAAAAAATGTAAAAACTCATCAATAGACTTTGAATCTGTACAGCAGGACCATGTCCCTGGGAGAACAAAGATGAGTGCTGCTTGAGCTCATGCAGAAACTGGTGTCAGGAATAGCTGTTCCTAAAGCCAATGAGCTAGTAATTTGCTGGTACATTTCACAGCCATTTCCTTATACCAGAAGAAATGGGGATGGATAAGGAATCAAAAGACAGCTTCTGGGTCAGAATTAAAGGGGAAGTATGGACAGGTGACGTTACAGTGGGGGTGTGCTACAGGCCACCGGACCAGGAAGAACAAGTGGAGGAGGCCCTCTATAGACAGATAGGAGCAGCCTCACATTCACAAGCCTTGGTCCTCATGGGGGACATCAACCACCCCAGTTATCTGTTGGAGGGACAACACAGCAAGGCATAAGCAATCCAGGAGGTTCCTGGAATGCATTGATGATAACTTCCTTCTCCTCATTGGCTCCTTTATCATTTGGAGAGGTACCATGCTGCACCTCATTCTCACCCACAAGGAGGGGCTGGTGGGGAATGTGAAGCTCAAGGGCTGCCTTGGCGGCAATGACCATGAGCTGGTGAAGTTCAAGATCCTCAGGGCAGCGCGGAGGGCGCACAGCAAGCTCACTACCCTGGACTTCACAACAGCAGACTTTGGCCTCTTCAGGGATCTGCTTGGTAGAGTACCATGGGATAAAGCCCTGGAGGGAAGAGGGGCCAAGAAAGTTGGTTAATACTGAAGGATCACCTCCTCCAAGCTCAGCAGCGAAGCATCCCAACGAAGACGAAGTCAGGCAAAAGCGCCAGGAGGCCTGCACGGATGAACAAGGAGCTCCTGGACAAACTCAGACACAAAAGGAAGCCCACAGAGGGTGGAAGCAAGGACAGGTAGCCTGGGAGGAATACAGAGAAATTCTCCGAGCAGCCAGGGATCAGGTTAGGAAAGCTAAAGCCCAGACAGAGTTAAAGCTGCTCAGGGACGTCAAGGGCAAGAAGAAAAGCTTCTACAGATATGTCAATGATAAAAGGAAGACTCGGGAAAATGTGGGTCCTCTCCCAAAAGAGACAGAAGACCTGGTTACCCGGGGTATGGGGAAGGCTGAGGTACTCTGACTTTTTTGCCTCAGTCTTCACAAGCAAGTGCTCTAGCCACACTGCCCAAGTCACAAAAGGCAAAGGCAATGACGAGGAGAATGAAGAACCATCTACTGTAGGAGAAGATCAGGTTCAAGGCCACCTGAGAAACCCAAAGGTGCACAAATCCGTGGGACCTGACGGGGTGCATATGCGGGTCCTGAGGGAACTGGTGTATGAAGGTGCTAAGCCGCTATCCATGACATTTGAGAAGTTGTGGCAGTCCAGTGAAGTTCCCACTGGCTGGAAAAGGGGAAACATAACCCCATTTTTAAAAAGGGAAACAAGGAAGACCTGGGGAACTACCAGCTGGTCAGTCCCACCTCTGTGCCCAGCAAGATCATGGAGCAGATCCTCCTGGAAACTCTGCTAAGGCACATGGCAAATAAGGAGGTGATCAGTGACAGCCAACATGGCTTCACTAAGGGAAAATCGTGTCCGACAAATTGTGTCCCTCTATGACAGGGTTACAGCACTGGCACATAAGGGAAGAGCAATTGACATCATCTACCTGGACCTGTGCAAAGCTTTTGACAACATACCACATGACATCCTTGTCTCTAAATTGGAGAGACATGGATTTGACAGATAGATCACTCAGTGGATAAGGAATTGGTTGGATGGTTACACTCAAGGAGTTGCGGTCAGTGGTTGATGTCCTAGTGGCAACCAGTGACAAGCAGCTTTCCTCAGGGTTCAGCATTGCGACTGGTGCTGTTTAACATCTTTGTCAGCAACACGGACAGTGGGATTGAGTCCACCCTCAGCAATTGTGCCAACAACAAAAAGCTGCTTGGACTGGGTGATATGCTGTAGGGAAGCGATGCCATCCAGAGGGAACCAGACAGGCTTGAAAGGTGGGCCCGTGCACACCTCATGATGTTCAACCAGGCCAAGTGCAAGGTCATGCATGTGGGCTGAGGCAATCCCAAGCACATCTACAGGCTGGGCAGAGAAGGAATTGAGAGCAACCAAGAAGGACTTGTTTGTTGACGAGAAGCTCAACATGAGCTGGCAATGTCCGCTTGCAGCCCAGAAGGCCAACCATATCCTGGGCTGCATCAAAAGAAGTATGGCCAGCACGTCGACAGTGGTGATTCTGGCCTTCTACTCCACTGCTGAAACTCTACCTGGAGTACTGCATCTAGCTCTGGGACCCCCAACATAAGAAGGACATGGACCTGCTGGAGCAAGGCCAGAGGATGGCCACAATGATGATCAGAGGGGCTGGAGCACCTCTCCTGTGAACACAGGCTGAGAGAATTGGGGATGTTCAGCCTGGAGAAGAGAAGGCTCTGGGGAGACCTTACAGCAGCTTTCCAGCATCTGAAGGGGGCCTAACAAGACAGTGGGAGAGGGACTTTTTACAAGGGCATGTAGCGATAGGACAAGGATTAACGGCTTCAAACTGGAAGAGGGTAGATTTAGATTGGATATCAGGAAGAAATTCTTTACTGTGAGGGTGGTGAGACACTGGCACAGGTTGCCCAGGGAAGCTGTGGATGCCCCATCCCTGGAAGTGTTCAAGGCCAGGCTGGATGGGGCTTTGAGCTGCCTGGTCTAGTGGGAGGTGTCCCTGCCCATGGCAGGGGGGTTGGAACTAGATGATCTTTAAGGTCCCTTCCAACCTAAACCATTCTGATTCCCCAGTAAAAAGACAGGTGGAGCTGGAGCAACCAGTCTGTTTTGCATCTATCTGTCTTCAACTCTTTACACCGTTGTACTGAAGTTGCATTTTTTTTTCTCCTGCTTTTCTGTACTACTGCAGTAACATTAGGAGGGCATTGAGAAGAAAGGAGAGCCTGTCTTTGTCCCCCATTTAAGTAACTGGAGTGAACAAAAAAAAGACCCTCCTAGTTTGCAAGCCCGGCAAGGTCAGTGCTGAGCTGACTGTGGTGGCAATACATGCACAGTCCCCTCCATCATCAACAGAAGGGCATTGGAGTGCGACAAGCACTGCAAGTGGTACAGGCTCTTCCAAGACATTATCTGAGAGCCCTACCCACAGACCACTCAGTTTATGATACCTCAGTCAAATGACAGCACATCTGTGGAAACACTAACAAACCTAATTCTGATACTTAATGGGAAACACCCTCTCCCCCATCAACTAGCAAGTCCCTGTTACACTTTATAAAGGAACCTCAGATAAATCGCTGGGAAACTTCACGGCAGAAGGAATGATGATTTTTTTTCTCCTTAATCCTCCTCTTCCAAATGACCAAACTGCATAAAGTGGAGTTCCCTGACTTTTTTTCCAGGCACAAACTGACACATTAAAATTTCGTCTGGTTCAGATTCAGGTTCAGAACGGATTTCAAAAGTTTTTAGTAACTCAAAACAGGCTCTTACAGAATAAATTTTTGCAGCTACCAGCTCTGCCTACAAATCTAGACATAGAGGAAATACATTAAAATATTGAGAATAACATCTCGGCAGCACGGCTATAGGACAATTCAGTCTGATAGTAACAGTGAAACCATAACCAAGTAGACATTATATACAACAGCTCAGTTGAACTCCAGTAAAATCTTTATGCCCTACCATATCACCACTCATTTTTGTGTCAGAGAAAAACCCTGTCTAAGGCATTCAGAATTCAAGACTAGAAGCCTCAGAGATGGCTTTTGAGTTCAAAGGTGTGTGATAAATTTATCAGATGGTGCTGCAATTTTTAAAAAAAAATTAAAAAAATCTGGATAACCCTTTTGTGCGTATGTGCAGGAAAGATTCCTCCTGCCCACCACATGTAAGCTTTCTCTCCTGCTAATGTGCTGTTGGACACTGGCATGAAATACTTAAGTTGGTTAACAAGGAACAGAGATACCACTACAAAATTTAGAGACCGAAGAAAAAGCATCATTTCATAACAGCAAGCGAAATTATCATTTTGCCTTCATCTATTATCAAAGTTAACAGTTGTGACTGTGCCACTAAATAGAGATGGTGAAATCAAGCAGAACAGGTAGCAAATACAACTACTTGTTATTTAGGCAGATGATCATTCAAGCAGTATTTGGCTTATCAGTAATTTTTCCTATTATGTCTTCTACACTGGAGAGCATCTCAGAAAATCAGAAAGGGTGGAACTGCATAAACAGAGGCAGCTTTTATCCTGCTGTATTTTCTTTATAAGTATCAGGGTATAATATTAACTTCTCTGTTACAAAAAAAATGCTGTTCCCTTGCATCACAGCTGGGAAGTATAAACAAGCTTCAAAGCAAGTATTTTGCAGGAATTTATCTATTACACCTTTTAATTGAAATTTTTTAAGCACTATAGCAGAATGCAATATATTGTACAGCTCCTATTAAGCATCAACAAAATTGCTTTGCTGCAGTAATACAAGAGCAAGTAGGATTCAAGATAAGTAATCTAATTTTTATCTAATTCTAGTAATTTGATTTTATCAGAACATAAGCTATAGCCGTGGAAACCACAGTCATAGTGCTAAAGCACCCTACTTCACAAGCCAACATGTACTTCAAGTACTTCAGACTCTTCCTTGATATTTTTCATCTGATGAGTGTGAATATCCTGAAAAAAAATGTTTAATGTATCCTGGTCAAACCACCACTTTGTGTGTGTACACTCACAAGCACACCCATAGTCTTCAGGATTTTTGAATATGCAGAACAATTACTTTGCTTCTGTATGAATGAGATAACAGAAAGAGTCCTGTCCTGCAGTGCTCTCTTCCTACAGCTACTTCATTTTTGTGGGGGGTTTTTTTCTTTTTTTTTTTTTAATCCTAGGAAAACCAGGGCTGATTTAGTTAGCCCATCTTTAGAAGGCAGCACTTCACTCTTCCTACCTACTTCACTCTTCCTCACGCACACACTGTAAGTGAAATGGTCGTGAATGCCAACATGCTTTTTCATCAGAAAAGACATATGCATCCTTAACATCAGGACAAAAATAACAGGTAAAGGCTTCACTAGAGCAAGAACCTGGCTATTGAGAACTGGTTACACAGCCAGCAAACAACCCTGTTCTGGTGTCCCATGTGCATATGAATCTGCTCTCTCACATACTTGAAAGTATGTCCGTATCACTACCTGACATGGAACCAAAAAATGTGGCTATCCAGGAAGAATCCTGTAAAGGAACAGGAAAGCTCTTTCTAGGCCAGTTGTTCAGCCAGTCCAGTTTGCAAGGGCCGGGAGGTCTTGCATGACAATGACTACGTTTTTCATTTACATAGCAGGTATTTTATAGCACCTTACAAAGGTAAGAAATCATTTCAAAGCCTTTCAAAACTTCCATAGTAAAGATCTTCTTGCTGAAAATAGAAGGGGAAACAAGCCAACTGATGTTTTTTGCATGAATGTTTTAAAAAAACTTTTGCAGCACTTTAATCAGCAAATTTCAATGAACTTGAAGAGACAGATGCTGGATCCATTTTATAGAGATGAGGCAGTTTATTCAAGGTGTCAAAACAGGTCATATCAGACCCAGGCAAAGAACACACATTTGCTTTCTAGCCTCTGTAGTACCCCCATAGCATCATTTATTTGATTAGAAAATATATTTCTATGTACGTAACCAATTAATGTCATAGTTGTTTTGAACCTTCATGGTGAATCGTAAAAGCACTCTTATCATAGAACAGTATTTTGAAACTAAGCATCAATAATTAGATTATCATCAGCTGCATTTAATTCTAGAAGGCAGCTGCAATCTTGCATTTTGCAAATGTATCACTACTTTTTATTTATCCTTCACAATACTAGAAAGAACTCTGGTATTCTGAAATATGCCAGACAGTACCCACCACAACCCACTATCTCTAAAGAAAGTGTTGTCAATCAGAAATACATTCCAATTCTCACAGCTAAGCAATTTCTTAGAGTAAAGGGATTCTGAGTGATTTCATGGTACAAGAAAAGATAGTTAATGTAACACAGAAAAATTAAATTGTTAATTGACGTGTCACATAGTAAATGAAAAATTTTACTATCCACCTGAAAAAATAAGAATAATCATGCAAGGGCTACAGTGAAACAAAGATCTGTGTGCCTCAGCATGTAAAGGACTGGGTTTGTCATGAAAAATTTTTCGAGTCCATATAGTCAGGATTTTTGCAAGCAGGACTCTAGAAACAGCAGTGCTGAGATTTAAATTGGATTTTGAAACGGCTCTTTTGCCTGTGGCAGACAGTCAGAAATCCTGCTGACAGTCCAATTTATGAGAAACAGATGATGTCATTTTGTTAAAGCTCTCTTCTAGTTTCACATACCCAAGTGTTTCTGACAAATTCAGACTTTCTGCTTTCTGTGAAACATCCAAAAAGGTCAAGATCCCAAAGACTGAAGGGAAACAGAAAGACAAGAAATGGAACCACATTGTTTATCAAGTTCGTATTTTAATACCAAGCTGTGTATGTCTGTGTATATACTCTGTTGTGTTCAGGAAACCACATGCATACTGCATGTAGGGAAGCTTCTTGATTCCTATTGGTATAGAATAATAGGATCAAAAACCACATCAGCAGACAAAATGTTGCAAGTAAAAGGACAGTGTTTATTTGCTTCCTTATTTTATAACATTATTACATTGATAGAATATTAAAGGAAGACCATAATATATTCATCCAAAACTAGTCTGTTAAGCATATATATTTAAACTCTAATTTTTCATACACATAATGAAAGAAAATCATATTTTACAAATAGCTGTTTTTAATAGACCTTATCAAAAACACGTTTAAAAATAACTGCCAAAATCTGTCTCTTTAAATGTACAAAACACCTTTGCTGTGCTGAAGATATCTTTCTTAAAAGCCAAAAATATTAAAGTCAACAGTTGAGTACACATCAAACCCTACTGAAAGTAGCAGTGACATAAAAATGTAAAAGCACTGTACAACGTTAAGTACAGCTTTTGTCTCAATACTGTACATATTTGTACTTGCTTAAAAAATGTTTTATAAAAACTTTTATTATCAAACTTAACACCCTTTCCTACGTGCAGAAAAATGGAGCCACTGAAATTATCTGTTTACTAAAATGTCTCCTCTGTCTCTGTATGTGAATCTTCTCTCACAATTCAAAAGGAATTTTACCATTTATTTCAATATAAGCAAGACTGGAAGTTTTCTTCAGCATACCACTGTGCAGTCCCCCTTACTCTCACTTGGTTTCCCCCTTAGTTTCATAATGCAAAATGTTACAAAATCTTTAATACATTAACTGAAGAAATCAGAACTCAAGTACTTCAGCTTACGAGGCTGGTGTACGGATTAGTTCACTGCAAAACCAAGTGTTCAATTAAACCGAAACCAATTGCAAATAATGCCACATGCTTTTTAATCAACATCCCCCTCTCCTCCTTGCTTCCTTTACAGCCCCTTCTGGCATTTCTTCTGGAATGAGCTTTTTAAGAAGGTGCGGTATCCTGGATCATCCACATACTCATTCCTAAAGCGGGAACTCAATACTCTCTGCCTCTTCTTCTCTCCCAAGATAATATCTGTTCCATAAAACGTATCCTCGAATCTCATGTCAGAGGCTGTGGACTAAAACCAGACAATAATTACACATACAGCTTCATACAGGCCATCATATCCTGACATATTTTAGATAAGTACATGGAAACCCAGATATATTTCACTAGATCATATGAAGCTAGCTAAATTTCTGACTATGCAGCTATAACTGTTTTCAGTTATATTTTCAGTTATATTTCAGATATATTTTTTATATATATCTAAATATTACATATATATTTTAAGTGCAATATTTAAAATACAATTTCTACTTTTCCGTATCTTGCACGTACTACCCATCATTTAGTTCTCAAGGTGGAAAACAGCAACATGGAAGTGATGCAATTATTGGCCAGGTTTGACCCTAGCAGTATCAAGTATAATCCACCACTCTGTGTTATTCAGGAAAGTTTTAAGTGCAAGGTACTATGGCATGGACCTCTGAAAAGAAACCTGCACACTGCCTAATTTGCGAAGAACTGGAGTCCCAAGTTCAGTTGTTTGTCAGAAAACTTAAAACAGCTGGGAATCAACTGAAACAAAGCAGTGGGACAGCAAGTAGCAAGCCATTTGGGAAAAAGCAGTGGCAGAAAATATTTATAGAATTTGAGGCAATAGTAGGAAATCATGCAAAGGTCTGAGCACAGGCCATGGTTTGTTTTATTTAGTTGACTAAATGGAATGGTTTTAACCTATACTTAACTCCCCCCTATGAAGTTAATGGCATCAAATACAAAAAACCTAAATATTGATCTATAAAAACCTCCATTTTAAATAGAGTAGAACAAACCCAACTACATTTGTCTTGTTATCCCTAGTGAAATGCAACAGTTTACATTCTACAGAACATGCACTTCATTAAAAATACTTTTCACACATAGTCTCTAAAACAAAAAATGGTAATGGAATGCTTTTTGAGTATAATGAGAAATCCCATTAAATATAACCAGATGGTTCATTTAACATTTTTCAAGACATCTCTCTTAACCCACGGTGGAGTCAGGACACTGAAAGATGTGTGCATGTATCCCAGATACCTTGACAAAAAGGTGTCTTGCCAAGAATATTTGATCAGCGCACCTCCCATTAGAAAGAGCTCTCCTAATCTTACTCTATTCCTTCAGTAAAACAGGGCACCCTGCTGGTGAGCACTCCCTCAGCCTCACGTTTCTCTGTCTCTCTTCCTTTCCCAGCTCTAGTGTCCCTTTCACACACGATGCTAATCCCTTCCTTTGACAACCTCCAGCTTCGGAAATATACAGCATCCATGCTGGATTGGCCGCTGAGAACCGGACAAAAGGAAATGATGATAATAATGATGATGCCAGCTGCATGTGGCAAGGAGCATAGAAAAGGAAAGTCAAACTGAAACCTTCTTCAGCTTCCTCCCCACATAATGCTACGTTAGTCCACCAAACTCATCTAATCTGATGTATGGCTGAAGAATCAACTCTATACATCATGCCCCTACAACTCCTTGCACCCAACTCTCAAGAATCAGCTAATTAATGTCACATAACAGATGCATGAACAGGTAACATGTATGTGCCCACCTCCCTGCAGCAATGAAAAATATACTGTACACTGCTCTCTTTTTCAAAGCTTCACTAAAAGTATTCTTTAAATAAGAGGGAACTTTTTTATTCAGATCAGTGGATTATTTTTTGTTCTCAATTATGACAAGAGTTTTGCATCTTTATGTTTTGCTTTTACATGTTAAGAAACCTAACTTTTAACTTGCAATGCAGTTTTGAACAAACAGTTGTAGAACAGGACAGGGACGTGAGAAGAACATGGTGCTCTCCTGAGCAGACACAGTATTTAGCATTAATGACAAAGATATGTAACAGCGGTCACCTTCTCTCCTCCAACAACTGCAAAGCAGAACTTTCCTGTTTCAAACTTTGTCATGCTCTTTATGAACCTCAACACTTTTCCACACGGCATACATATAAACGACTAGCTGGTGGATGTTGTTTGAAACTGCAGGAAACTAAAAAAACGCAGTGAAGATTTGAACCAAAGACTAGCGAAATGCTGATAAGTCCTGCCAGTGACATTAGTGAGCTCTGATCAGCTGCTTTGTTTCTTAGAAAAAGTTAACTGCATTTTTACTGAATTCAATGCTTTTAAAACCACAAAGCTCTGAGAACTTGGGAAGTTTTTAAAACGTACACATGAGAAAAGAATTATGTTTGACATCAGCATTTGTCTGTTTTGGAAGAACAACTAACCATTCTCACTAGCAAATGGACACTTGTGCTAATGGTTGTGCTGATCTAGCTAGTCATATTAGTACAGGCTTCAGAAAATATTTGTCCAGTTTAAATTGAAAATCCAGAATAAAGGCAAGGATAGCATTATTGGCATTTTGAGCATATATATATATATACACTATAAAGTTATCATCAGCAAATACTCACAAAACGTGCTTTTACTCTCTTAGGAAGTTCTTCATCTAGAGTATAGATCTCTTCTCTCTTCATTACTATTTGAGAACCATCTTCAAACTCAACCTGATTTAAAAAATGGGTATTTAAAAATAAAACCATAATTTAACTCTTGCAGGAAGTTTCTGGGAATGTCTCCAAACAAAAATATATGTGCAAACACAGAAGGCTTATATACAAATATTTTACTAGCTATTTTAGTGAGGTAAAATTAGGATACAACACAAAAACTGTTATTTCTTAGGAACTGCAACAAATTCATAAGTTGAAAATAATATCTAAGCAAAGAGACTTCAAAATCAACACTACACATGAAGTAAAATTTATGAGATTAGGAATGTCAAGCAGTAACAACACAGACAACATTATTTTGTAGGAGTGACGTATTAAAATGTCTTCATGTCATTTTTATTTGCCTCTAATTTTTTTTACTTGCTTCTAATAAATAAAAAATAAATTTTAACATCCTGTGCTTCAAGGTTGAGGAAGACCATGTCAAAAAAAAGTATGAGTGACAACTAAGGAAATACCAGTTAACAGAATTTTATTGAATCTGATGGAATTTCTTTAAAATGCTCTGTTCAGAAGATGAAAAGCTTTATCATGCTTAGGTTTAGATTTAATCCAACATGAACCCCGTTAGCAGAAAATGAGAAAGGAAATGCAACTAGGTGTTGGGAATGTTAAAAAGCTGAGGCTTTGAAGCATTTAAGTCTTTTCAGTAGCTTCTGATTTTTTTTTTAATACTTCATCTCACAATTGTGAATTTCAGCTATTATCCATGACTGCAGTTTTAGTTCCCACAGAAACTGTACTTTAAAGTTTGGTATAACCTAAAAGAAGAACCATTCCACATCCTTAGGTGACTTAATGAGACCATACGAATGACAACAACAGACTTAGGTTGGAAGAATAAGCCCAAATACCTACATAGGAAAACATTAACTTATCAAAGGTATTATCATAGATAAAAATGAAAAAACATGTATTTGAACTAGTAAATAGACTGTGTTTCGTATGTTCAAATTAAAATCTTGCCATGACTATGTCAGATTAATTGAGAACAGCTAAAAAATCTGATACAGTATATCCATTCTCAAAAGTCAGGGTACAGATCTATGAACTATTAACATCTTTAAAAGCATTTATTTTTTTTTTACAGCTATTTAACAGGGATGCACAGATCTGGAATGGATTTAAAATGCACAGAGCACAGATGGACACCGAGGTCACAAAAGTCATCTGTGCTCCTTACTACCTATGTCAGAGGAACTTAAAAGTCAATTTGACTTAAGCTTGTTTAATATAATTATGGCAATTTAGGTACTTTTCCCTAGGATGCAGGAAGAGCCTTTCTGCTATTCCTGCTCCTTATTGAACAATATATTTGGTAATTTTTTTTGCGTAATAGAGTGGGCAATACTGGTTTTTGCATCACTGGTGAAAGAACTGGGCAGGAAACGAACTCTGCCAGATCCATGACATCAGAAAACCACCTCCTGAAAGGGCAATTTTTTGTTTTTACGGGTAGTGTACAGCAGCAAGCAACTGCATCAAATCACAGAATCTGGCATGTTTGCAGTATGAAATATATTGAACATTTACAATGAAGAGTAACTGTAAATTCTTCAGCTATAATTCAGCATACCATACTGTAAATAAATTTGCTGTACTGTTAAAGGCCATCACAACAACAGCTTCTCTACAACTTTCAATGGTATCATGATTCATGCAAAATATAAACCCACCATCTCTAATAGCTCCAATTTAATCCAGACTTCAGAAACTACATTTCAAATCATCAATTTTTCCCCAGCAAGTTATTTTATTTGGACTTCTGCTGTTGTATTGTGTCTGTGTGGTATGTTATTCTCTCCATGAGATTTTCTTTTATCAGGACATCATAAATAAAAGGGTCAGCTGAAATTGTTAGAAAGCAATTAATAGGGTGAACGGATAATTTAATAATCTCAAGTGAAGCTCAAAAATAAACAGTGACTGTCAGTTTCAAAAATTATCAAGACATCATACATAGACCGCATTAACAATTTCACTTGAACGCTTGCTTCATTTGGCAGGTGTAACTCTGCCTAGAGATTGTGCAGGATGCTGGGTCGTGAATGTCGAACTGGATGACACGAATTCTGGTGCATTGTGTCATAGCTCCTGCATACACAAGTACTGTCACATTCGGTACAAGTATCTCATGAACATGAGGAAAATTCACAGATTTATCCAAGTAGAATAGATGTGTCTTATTAGATCATAATACTAATTTCAGAGTCCTTTTCAGCCCCTCCTTTTGTCGTACCATCTAAGCAACCACAATAGATTTGGTAAGAGAATCTCAAGGCTGCAACAGAGACCTCACAACCCAGAAGAATGGGTATGTGTATGCACGGGTCCTACAAGCTATCAAACAGGCTATGTAGAAGGACCAAAGGAAGAACTACTAATGCGTTTTGAAGTTAGCCTTTCACCCTCCATGTAGCAGACTTCCTATAATCCGTGGCCATGTTGTGGCAGCCTCCTCTCCCGTCCTACAGATTGAAATTCTTGTTTGTCTCCGACGTCCTACGTAGTGCAATCTGGACTCCTTCTAATCTATAACCTTTGCTGTTTCCCCATGATAGGGGTTGTTACAAGGCAGTTTACTGTAATCTCTCATGGCTGTTATGCTGAGGAACTCCAAACCTTACTGAACCTCCGCATACCAATCCATTTTCCTTAAACTAAACTGCTTTCATCATACTGTCCAAGAGGTCTAAAATACGACAAACAAGTTTGTTTTGACTATGTCAGATTCCTTCATATATGAAAGATATGAACATTCATCTAGTCTACCTCACAGTACTCCTCAGAACACCAGCTGTTCAGAAGATTAAATGATTTGAAGATTAATGCTACTATAGGACAATAATCTTTATATTTTATAAAGAACTTTTCACCTTCACAATATAGTACATCTGCTAAACATAAGGGAAGAGGTAAGATTTAGAGACTAGCTCAAGGGATCAGGTATTTGAGGACTTGAGTTCGATTGCAAGTCATTGACAAAGTGAGAAGGTCAATGCAGCAAGTCATTTAGCCTCCCTGTGCCTTAATTTATCTACAGATATAATAGTAAATTTGCCATTTTTGTAGAGTAATGTGAGGCCCTCAGATGAAAAGAGTTACATGAGTGAAAATTATTATATATATATAAATGAAATGTACCTAGATTCTCATTCTTTCAGAAGTGCTATTATTATTGTGATTGTTTTATTGCAGTTTCTACCATTCACTTGGGTACTCAAAGCTGCTGACTGACTTTTCTCAAAGGCAAGCACATAAAAAAACAATTACTGTGTCTCTGAAATCAGAAGTCAGCTTTTTAGCCTTGCTTTCAGTGTTCAGTTCCCTTTTGCCTTTGCTGAGGATAAAACACTCCTTAGATTATGTGTTAATTAATTCAGAGGTGCCTCAGACAAATGAAAGTGGGGCTATTTATGCTCTTGTTTTTTGCTGTCCTCCCTTCCATCCTTTTACAAAATGCCTAAGGTTCATTGTAGTCACACACCAATACTTAATTTTGTATTATTAATTGCATAATTACCTGACATCAAATAAGAGTAAATAACCTGGAGAAAATAACAAATATTATCTTTCAATCTTAATGCTCCACCTGTTCACCTGAGTTCTTATTAAATAACTCATTTTCTTCATTTTACATGAACAGGTGAAACCTCAACTCCCAAAGAGTGCACAGCACTTGTTAATGGTTTAGACAGCTTTATTTATTAGTTTAAATGCATTAACAGTTACAATAAGAGTCCACCCTCCAGCCTTCTGCAGCTTTGAAGGTATGGCTGTCCAGTCCAATGCTAGAGTTGAATGAGCAATTTGCAATGAAGACATCTGGAAAACGAGCACATGGTAATAAATATAGACACCCACCTGATACATGTGAGCTGTGTTTGTTCCCAGATATTTTGCGCCATACAGTTTTCCATCAGGCCACTTCACTTGGACAACCTCTCCCTCTGCAGGTGGGCCCAGCTTTAGGCAGTCTCTGCTCTATTTACAAAGAAGGATGGATTCTCAAATCAGTGAGTGAGTCACTACACTTTGAAATTACCAGTAAGCTGCTTTTTACTACTTGGTAATTGGAGGAGATTTATTACCTTGTGTGTTTTGAGTTTTATAATCCTGCTAATGGGCTAACAGATGATACGGTTAACCTTTATGAAAATGAAACACTGACCAAAGAAACATTCTCTTTACAGCTTGATGCTGCATTGGCAAGGCAACATATGAAAAAATCAGACAGCTATCCGCAACTGTGATACATTTCCCCCAAAATCAATTTCCGTCACACATTGAAAATAAAGATCACTAAAGTGCAACTGCATATGTGCAGCACTTTCTCTTTTACATATTCAAGTAACTCATATTTTGTTAACCACAGCATATTTTTGCTAGTTGCTAACTTTGCTGACTGAAACATACTCTGATGGATCAAACTATAAATGGTGAGAATGCCAATGAGTTCTTTGCTTAGCTGATGGAGAAACACTGAAAGAATCCAAATGCTTACAAAGAAGAGCTAGGTGGGATTTTTCTTTTCAGAGGATATGAGGCAGGTTTTTTTTCCTGTGTTTTGCCCAAATTTTGTGCCTGGCTTGTTCAGTGTGTCAGAGCGGCACAGTTTATGCTATCTCCAACACATCCTTGTTATGGTTTCTTTTGCCCCATATCACTCAGTATGACCTAAATGTCTCATTTGCAGAGCACACTGACCACACACCCAGAACAACAGCTGTCTACGTGAGGAAATACACGAAGGACTGGAAAAGGATTGTGTCAGGTCTGTGCTCACCAACTCTTTGGAAGCTATCTGTGCCAAATACTCACCCCAACAAAGGCACCTATACTCTATACTGACTACATCACAAGGTTCGTCATGTAAATTAGCACTAATTTAGTGGTATCCTCTTGGGTGATCACACTACCTGAGCTCACTGCTAAGAGGTCTAGACTGAGAAGAGAAAAGATAATGCCAAGGATTCAGATACAAGGACTCAGTGACAAGGTCCTGCAGGACCTGGAATTATCTCAGGTTGCTGCAGTACTATTACTGTTTTCAAAGTTTCAGATTTACATAGAATAATTTACAAAAATATTGTATTTTTGACTTCAACAGTTCACTTCCAACAGAGGCCAATGATCATCATGACAAAGAATTCAAAATGTGGGTGCAACAATGCACCACAGTGAACCTTATTGGGACATTATCTTGTTATAATATCATGCTAACCAAATACAGGCTTTATAAACTGTTTTTAATCACATGTATCTTAATCCATGAATTTGATTCAGTGCATGAGAAAAGAAGTAAAAAGCTGGATTTTCACAGAGACACATTTTCCTGTCAGACAACACTCTCTCTGTAATCCCTTGGGTGCTGTGCCAAGGGGACAGCTCTAAAATACGCCCTGCGTGTTTGTCTGTCAAAGGTTGCTGTGACAGCCACAGAAAGATGTGTCCTTTCAACTTCACCATATATTTGGGGTAGTAGGTGGCATTACTGTATTACCCTTCCTACCCAGGAGAGGGAGGAGGAGAGGGGAAAGGGCAGAGGATGGCTACTGCCTGCTTTCCAACAGTGAAATTGTTGGAAATTGAAATATGACTTCTCAGGGGACAGGGATTGCTAAATACTATGATAGCTCTGACTATAAATTAAATGAGACAATATTTTCAATGCTCTCTTCTCAGTGACAACTGTCAAGATGCCTATTGTCATTACTATTATCATACTTCTTCCGCTATTTATTTAAAGTGCAAAAAGGAGTCTTGGCTAAGTGTCTCAATCAAACTTTTAACATGTATCATCGAAGATAGCAAATTTGCTGAAAATAAAAATATCTATCAACAACGTCAAGCCAAACTTCAATTTTCCAAGAACAAAATCCCAGCATGAATTGTTCCCTTTGCACCTTGCACAAGAAAAACACCTCACAGCTTCTCTAGGATAGCTAAAGGAATAGCTTATAGGGAAAATTAAGAGTTCTCATGCAGGTAACTAGACAAATAACAATCCCTTTCTCCATGTATCCCAACAATGTCTTAGTCTTTGGAACAATGTTTGGGAAACCTGTACTAAATAATTTTTGCTGATTTCTGCCAGAGTTGTTCTCTTTTATTTTCATATTCCATAACCATTTTAGAGAGTGTCTTTTTTACTGCAAAAATAATTCTCAGCATTTACTTCTGGGGAATGATTTCTTAGGCTGATAAAATTACAAAAATGCAACCTCACTTTTCCCAGTCATATAACGAAAAGTCAGACATCAAGATATGGCAACCCTTCAACATCCCTATAGCTGTAAATAACATACAGTGTGGGCTCAGTCTACACTCAGCTTGTAAACCATGTAAATTTCCCATACAATTACACAGTATATTTTCTTCTTCACATAAATAGACAAAATCATGCCTATTTCTAGTGAAAAGCTTATTCACTGAAGTGTCCAGTTTCATATTCCAGCTGTTTCACAGCTCAGAGCCCCAGCTCCAAGCATGGTCTGGTACAGAAGGTTGCTCAGGGACATGTCCAGTTGGGTTTGAGTACCTCCAAGGATGAATACTTCGGCATCTCCCCAGGGAAGCAGTCCAGCATTTGACAAGCCTCACAGTAAAAAAGTCTTAAGTGAAGAAAAATTCCATGTTAAGGAATTTCCTGCATTTCAGTTGGTACCTGTTGTCTTTCATCCTGGCACCCTGCACCACTGAGAAGTGTGTGGCTCCATCTTCTTTACTTCCCCCATCAAGTATTTATACACTTGGTTAAGATCCCCCTGAGTCTACTGTTCTCTAGGCTGAACAGTTCCAGCTCTCTCAGCCTCTCCTCATATCACAGATGCTCCAGTCCTTTCACTGTATTTGCTCCTGTATGTCCCCATCCTTCTTGTACAGGTGAGTCCGTAACTGGACACAGCACTCCAGATATAGTCTCACCAGTGCCACGTTTACAGCCATTCAAAAAAAGCTTCTTGTAAACGACAATAATTCTAAAGCTTTTCTTGTTTATTACAGGTGGTATTTTCTGGTTTTAGAAAAATTCATTTTAGTATTCGTTATATGCATTGAACTACAATAGTAAGTAATCCATTCACAATAGATGTTGGAAAAATACGTCGAAACACTGGGTTTGTCTCCTATGCTGGCACTAAGGAATTCTTGTGTACAGCACTACAGATAAAGCAGACATTTTTGCTGTTTTTCTCTTCTAATATTCCTCTGTTTTCACCACAGAAGCTGAACAATGCTTTGGTTCATTAAGGCTGGACAGAGCGTTTGCAAGTGGCAAATACTGTTGCAGTGGCAGGTGGTGATGGTTGACACAGAATAGGAAAAAATGTGGAGCCACACTAATAAAAAAGAGGGAGGAAGTCTGCACCTGAAGCATGTATTCGAATCCAGGAACTGCGAAATGTTGCAAGAATCCCAGAATTTGAATATAGCCACTGACACCTAAAGAAAATACCTTAATTTTTAAGAAGTTGAAAAAAAATATGTTGAAATGTTTTCTTAAATGAAGGCTAAAACATACAGATACTCTGGTCTAAGATGAACTTATGAACTATTGAGACTATTATCCAGAACTGTCAGAAACAGATGCTCCTTGGAGACCTATAATTTTATTTTGACAATGTTTTGCCTGGCAATTATGTTACTAATTCAGCTATTTCAAATTCAATAATTAGTTTTGAAATTGTGAGAATATAAGAGCCTTTGACTTCTTCTAGGTTTGATCCAAAGGAGCTACATTGAAAATAAATATCACTTCATTCCTTCTGAATCTAGCAGCAGGAAAAGTTTTTCATTAGCTTCTGCCTTTCAACCGTCAGCTTACAGTTCAATGTTTGATCTTTAAGGAGCTTAAACAGAATCATATCCTTCCAAATCTCATTCAGCCTTTGGTGAATGTGGAACGTGACTGGTGAAGAAGGGATCAATTAACTCCTTTAACTTGAAGTAATGGTCATAAAGGTTAAAATTGTATTCAATATCACATCAATAACTTTGGTCATTGTATCTCAAGAATTTGTTTGAAAAGAGGAAAATGCAGCCCATATGGCATCTCTTAGAGGAGTTATAAACCCAACAGTAGTCAAATATTTTAAAATGTTCCTAGAAAACAACTCAAATGGAAAAATGCCAGTACTTGAATATTCAAATCAGGAGGTAACTTCATCAGATCACCTGGCTCTTGATAATTGTTTTAATGATGTGCTCCTACCCTGACTCAAGAGAGGACAGAAGAGTTGTGATGATGAAGGTCCCCAATTCGATCCCACAATTGATAACCTAGACTAGTATGTTTTGTTTTAAAAGCTGCTTTTGCCTCCCATTCCTACTTTTGCATGAGCATTCTGTGGAACTTCTCTTATTAGGATGAAGAAAATCAATCTCCATTTTGATCAGACCAGAATATTTTCTGTGGGAGATTACTGAACTCAGTTCTCACAGCTGTGCTCCTACAGTGGGCTTAATAGAGAAAAAGGAGAATGAAACATTGTGAGGTATAAGACATTTGCAATCTATTAAGTAACAGTCTGAAGACCCTCCTCTACAGCTGATGAGTATTACTGGAGACCAGTTTTCCCTGAATATAGCCCTGAAACATTCATATATATCTATAAAACAATACAATGAAGATGGAGATTTCTTTTTCCGTGTATAAAAAAATTAAGGCCAAAAACTTGGAAAGATATTGAAGAAAAATCAGTCTATAGTGTACATGTTAAGTGGGAATATTGTCTGCAAGGGATTCACTCTTGAAGTTTACTCTTATTCACCACTAACCATCTGATTAAGCAGAATTTTTTCCCTTATAGCCGTGCTGTTTTAGAAATCTGAGGTTTAAATGATGCAAGTTTATGAATGTAAATTAATTTGTTAGACATGCAGAGCAACGTCTTCCTTTTCTGAATCATTTCACTCTTTTGGAACTTGTTAAATAATTTTCAAATCCACCATAACCAAGAACATGCTTCCACCCATTTCCCATGAGGGCATCTCTACAAAATCCACAACACGGAGCATCAAACGGTCATCAAGTATTAACCAAGACAGCAAATATAATCACGCCGGCACCTCTGTCTTCAGGAGAGTGTCTGAGCAGCCCCTGTCCCATGAACAACCTCAGAAACTCCTATTTTGTTCTCCTCAACACCAATAGAATTGTTTATCTGTTTAACTGGCAGACACAGCGCTGAGCTACGTTATTTTTCAGATCACTATGGTGATTCAGACTGTATTAAAAAAATAAAATTGTTTACTTAAATTGTATTCAAATTACAGCATTATTCTCAATATCACTTAGCAAAAATTTCTACATCTCCTAGACACTCCTGGGTTTTACTTGCTGATTTGCTTTGTTTCCAAAACAAAGCTCAAAATTTACCATTGTCTATTCAAATTGTTGTCAAATACCACTGATAGTATAATTGGCATAACAATACAGGGCTAAAGTCGTTAAGTGTGGCTCTTGCAACAGGTTTTGTGAACCAGCACATACTTCTAATCCTATTTTTGCTGGATAGCTCTGTAACACAGCGACAGAATGAAATACACATGAATTTTATAAATTATTTTACTCAATGGTACAGGAATAGTATAAATATACATAGAACGCGACTGTCATTATTTTTGCTGGGATGCTATCAGTTTAAAGACAGTTTAAATGTAAGCTCAAAACTAGAACTTGTAACAATTAGTTTAGCTGAACATATTTTTCATCCTTTGAAGTTACTCATTATTTTCTGTACCATACAACATCAAAGCCCTCTAGGAAGACATATTCCAATCAATCAACAGCAGTCTTGCAGGAATACTGTGTAAGAATCCATTTCGTTGTGCTGCTGCAGCTTTCTGTATCAGAGGGTTCTTGTGAATCCCACTATGCTGTTGTCATGCAACTTGGCAAGAAGGAATGGCAAAAGGCAGAGGTAAGCAGCAGCCTGGCTTCAGCCCTGTTATGTGCCTGGTGATACAGATCCCCTCCGTATTGTTCCATCCCTCATGCACAGGGGGCATGGCACAATATTGTAATCCTCCTCCTGGCAGATGGAAAGCTCATAATCTCGCCCCAAGGTTTCAAAAATCAAAGAAAAACTGATATCTAAAAGAGGAACTAGAGCCAAATCACACTCTGTAATTGCAATAAACCTGGCCTTCCTATCAAGATATTTTTTTACTATCATTCATCTCATGTTTTTTGTAAATTTATACATATTGTTAAAATCAAACGGTGAAATAGAAACTGTCCATTTTCTGTCATCCCCTGCATTGCTCAGATCCGTAAGAATGACGCAGACGTTAGTACTAGTCTATCTAACCACAATTTGCATGGAGCAAGCCATAGTATTGACTCATTTGGACTTTCATCCTAGAAATTCCATGGTTTCTGAAAAATAACTTAAAATTCATGCATGGTCTCCAAAACTGAATAACCAACACCTCTATCCTCCTATTTTGGAGGAACTGAAATTAATTTCACAGCAAATTCAATTCATAGAACATTCATTTCAATTTATAGCAAACAAGCATTCTGATATTAATCACGAAATTAACAGTTACTTCTCACAACACAGACAGCACACACTAACTACATCTGATTTTCATTTATAAGACTTCAAGTGGATTTCTAGTCCCCAGATTTACAACACGAAAAAGCAGGAAAAATCCAGGCCTGTTTATCGGGCTTTTGCACAGAAATTGGCCTCTGGCTGACTTCAGTTGAACTGCAGCAGTCGTTTCTAAAATTTCCCCTTAAATTAGGACCTGAGTTAAATTCACTACCCGACTTCATTGCTACTAGGGTACCTACCATGAGAGCCAGCTCTCTGTACTGACAGGAACCAGCTGAAGGTGGTTTGAGAGGGAAGGAGTAGAGAAATGAGCACGGGGTGACGGCACTGTCAGGAAGAGTTAACTCTTGCTGTACAGACCCTACAGACCCACAAGAGAAAAAGGCTCCTGCAGCAGAGCAGGAGAGGTACCTCTGAACAGTCCTGAGGATGGAGATGCAATGTCCCCAAGGCCATTCTGTGAAGGCACTTGTCCACGTTCCTTCAGCTAGCATTAACTTTCAGTGTGAGTGCTAGCGATTAAGCTTCCATAGCCACACTCACCAGCGATTGTTTCATAAGGAGCATAAAATCATAGAATGTGTTGGGTTGGAAGGGACCTTTAAAGGCCATCTAGTCCAACCCCCCTGCAGTAGGCAGGGACATCTTTAACTAGATCAGGTTGCTCAGAGCCTCATCAAGCCTGGCCTCAAATCTCTCCAGGGATGGGGCCTCCACCACCTCTCTGGGCAACCTGTTCCAGTGTCTCACCACCCTCATTGTAAAGAACTTCTTCCCAATGTCTGATCTAAACCTACCCTGCTCTAGTTTAAAACCATTGCCCCTCGTCCTATTGCTACATGTCCTTGCAAACAGCCCCTCCCAGCTTTCTTACACGCCCCCTTCAGGTACTGGAAGGCTGCTATAAGGTCTCCCTGGAGCCTTCTCTTCTCCAGGCTGAACAACCCCAACTCTCTCAGCCTGTCCTCACAGGAGAGATGCTCCAGCCCTGCAGCTCCAACATGACTAATGGGTTCACAACTAACACCTCCGACTTGGAAAAGCCTGTCATATAGATAAATAACATACCACAGCTGCAAACAGTGAATGTATCTACCAGCATCATTAAAGCGGAAGTGGAGAAACAAATCGTGGAAACTCTCTGAAAACAACCGCTGATCTCAACAGACTGTCAAACTGTGTTTTTCTTTTGGGAGCTGATACTATACGGTACTTAACGCAAATTTTTAGAAACACAGAATTAGGTTTCATATGTTCCAAGACAATTTGAATGAAAAGGAGAGTGGTAGCTAATTTGCCACAGTCAGAATTTTATCTAAACAGGAACAGCAATTTACACAGTGTATTAGCATTTGAAAGAGCAGGCCTGATTCCCAGGAGTGCAATTCTGGTTTTGAATTGGTATAAATTCAGTGAAATCACCAGATTAACAGAATAGTTACTGTAATTCAATAAATTTAGCCTTGGATCACAGAATGCATAGTATAAAAATACTTTGAATTTATGTAAAATATATTGCCCTTAAAATGCTACTGAATCTTCTCTTACAAAGTGAATATATGCTTTCACCATACGAGGGAAACTGAAAGACAAATTGGATCACGCATTTCTGAATACATCTAAAAATTTCTTACTTTCCATTCGGCTTAGAAAGTTACTATTTCAACTGTTACATTGCCTTTCAGTAAAGTATTAATAACACAAATATATGCGTAATATTAATTGAGAGATGGAGAATTGCCCGGATTCTGGGCAACTCTGTGGGAATTGCAGAATGTGGCTTAGGATGTCCAGGATGGAACCGGACATCACAATAAGGTGCAGGACAGAGGACACTGAGGAAGCCTTAACTGGGGGTACGATATACTACTATGGGACAAAACTCAGCATCAGCAGTAGGAAGATGAAGTTGGCAAGGAGAGCAGGACGTCTGATTCACTGTGCCTGACTGAAGTACAAGGCTCCTTTAGTGCAGCAGAGAACCCGTGCTTATGTTTACATTAAAGTTAGATGAAACTCTGAATCCTCTGGTACGACCTTGTATCCTGCCCACCTATATATTGGTGAAGGCCTAAAGTTTTAAAGTTCCCAGTAAATCAACTGCAGTCAGACAAGTGCAAAGACCAGCTCATGTTCCGCTCCTGCCCCTGCCTCGGGTCATAACACACATGAAGGAAAATGCTCCTTCTTCCCCCTTCCTAACACCCTGAACACACACGGCAAGGCTGGAAATAATCTACTTTTGAAACACACAGCAATTAGAGTAAATTACCAGATCTGAAAATCCTGGGTTACTTCAGAAAAAAGGTGGGAGGGGAAATAATGCTCCTCCCCAACTCCCAGCAGCCCGAACTCATCTCAGCAGCTCCTCTGCGATTCCAGGGATTTCACTGTGCTCCACATGCTCATCATGGCTGTACTCGTGCTCCTGGACATGGATGCACACTCACTTTGCAAGCACAAGAAGCAATGAAATGTCTTTCTGTCTCTTACCTGCTTCACTGCAGAGTCAGCCATCTTACCATAAACTGCAAAGTAAGGGATTATCTTCCATTTTGTTTCTCCTGATGAGCTGTGGGGGCATTACCTTCAACTCATCTAAAATCATTATTGATAAGGATCCATAAAGTATTCCATTACAAAGTGGAAAGAACATTATACACAGGAAACTGTGTAAAGATAATACTCATATTTGAATTTAATTTGCCTTTAATCTATCCTATATTCATTTTATATGCTTATCTATTAAGTTATCTGTCTTTCTACTGTAACAGGAAACAAAGAAAAGCAAGACCTGCAGAAAAATCACTTCTGTTCTCCATAATGGAGTAAAGTGAAAGTAACTCACTTAAATCAATACGGTTATATTACTGTACAACAAGTTTCAGATTAGAATAAGACTATTGCCTCTCTTCATGTTTTGCAGTTTCAAGAGTTAAACAATGGAATAAAAGCCTCCAGTCTGAAGCCTTAGAACTTAGTCTGTGTTTTCAAAAAGTTTATTTTAACTTAGTAAGACCGCAGTTTTAAAACCAGGAATTGATTTGTGTTAGTATTCAGAAGATGCAAACAATGATTTGCACGTGCAAAGCATAGAGTTGTGATTAATGGGGTGAAATCCTCTTGGCAGCCGGTCACCAGTGGTGTCTCTCAGGGCTCAGTTTTGGGGCCAGTTTTGTTTAATATCTTTATCAATGATCTGGATGAGGGGATTGAGTGCACCCTCAGTAAGTTTGCAGACGACACCAAGCTAGGTGGGAGTGTTGATCTGCTTGAGGGTGGGAAGGCTCTACAGAGGGACCTGGACAGGCTGGATCGATGGGCCAAGGCCAACGGTATGAGGTTTAATAAGGCCAAGTACCAGGTCCTGCATTTCGGTCACAACAACCCCAAGCAGCGCTACAGGCTTGGGGCAGAGTGGCTGGAAAGCTGCCCAGCAGAAAAGGACCCGGGGGTGCTGGTGGACGGCCAGCTTAACATGAGCCAGCAGTGTGCCCAGGTGGCCAAGAAGGCCAGCAGCACTCTGGCTTGTCTCAGGAATAGCGTGGCCAGCAGGAGCAGGGGAGTGATGGTGCCTCTGTACTCGGCACTGGTGAGGCCTCACCTCGAGTGCTGTGTTCAGTTCTGGGCCCCTCTGTACAAGAGGGACATTGAGGTGCTGGAGCGTGTCCAGAGGAGAGCTACCAGGCTGGTGAGGGGTCTGGAGACCAGGTCATATGAGGAGAGGCTGAGGGAGCTGGGCATGTTTAGCTTGGAGAAGAGGAGGCTGAGGGGAGACCTCCTTGCCCTCTACAACTACCTGAAAGGAGGCTGTAGAGAGGGGGGTGTTGGCCTCTTCTCCCAGGTGACTAATGACAGGACCAGAGGAAATGGTCTGAAGTTGCAGCAGGGGAGGTTTAGATTAGATATTAGGAAGAGTTACTTTACTGAGAGAGTGGTCAGGCACTGGAACAGCCTGCCCAGGGAGGTGGCTGAGTCACCATCCCTAGAGGTATTTAAGAAACGTCTAGATGTGGCACCTCAGGGCATGCTCTAGTGGCAGAGATTGTAGGGGGGTTTTTTGTGTGTATGGTTGGACTTGCTGATCTCAAAGGTCTCTTCCAACCATGAAGATTCTATGATTCTATAGCATTCTGTGTATCAGCGCTTGCAAATCCAGTGCAAAAGTTCACAGTTACAAAACTGTGTTAAAATAAATTTCTCAGCTCACACAAACTTGAAATAAATTCTTTAAAACATATATACATACTTAACTTACTGGAGTATTTCTCAGAACAAGAATGCAAAATCCTACACAATTTTTACAAATCTATCTCACCAGGAACAGAAACCCAATTTTTCTCCTCAAAGACATGTCATGCAGCTCTCAAACTTGCTTTCCAGAATTTTTTCAGAATTGTCTGTCAGTGGTCACACCATACAAATTGCTGAGTAGTAAGTTCAGCTACACAGCAAGTAATTTTATAATGCTGCAAAAAAATTGTACCATCCCAACATGACTAGTGCATTATTCAGCTCAGAGACTCAATGTTGTCTCAGTTAAGAAATAAATAAAAAAAAGTTTGCTAAACGTATTATAATTCATTAGGTCTGTTTTCCCACATTACGCAACTAGTTCTGAGGACTTTTTGACTAAGTTTATGCCAAATACGATCTATCCTCTTGTTACCTTCAGAAATGCATTGCTTGCTTTTCTACTCCACATTCTCAGAAATGGCTGGTGATGTTGACACTGGAGTGCATCCAAAGTATCTATAGTTTGCCCAGAAAGAGTGTGAATTCAACAGTTCTAATTTCCTCAGCCATTCTTTACAGATTTGCATGCCAGTATAATAAAACTGAACAATAAACTGTTATTGTCTGTCAGAAGTCTAGAAGGCAGGTAAGCACTACTATTTAAAGTTTTGATTTTAGCAGGCAGACAAGCAGAAAACAGTTGTCAGAAGAGGTAAAGAGAGAAAGGCATACAGAAGATAAACCACTGCAAAAAAATGCTGGAAACTAGTCAGGAATAATGCCAGACAAGGTTGACGGAGGAAAAGTTACATACATCTGGTTTGTAGGACGGATTTTCAAAAAAGCACAGCATCCTTTGGAAATTACTAGGGCTAGAATCAAACCTTCTATTTTTTATATCCAGGTGGACATTAATGGACTGTCAAGACTTACGTGCTAGCCTAGTATTTACAAATGTCCATTGTTCAAGCAGTATGGTTTTTCAAAAGCAGAAGTAAAACATGCAGAAATTGAGAAGCTGATTGAATGTCCACTTAGACATTTGCAGACACGTATTGGTTGTACCACTGAAAGTCAGTAGTCCTGAAAAAGTCATTAGGCAGAAGTCCTTGTAAAGAAGTAAGACTTTGTTCTTGAAGGTCTATCCTGGGCATTGACACTCAGAGCCCCCCAAAGTGTTACCTTTTCTAACCTGCACATGCATGAAGTCCCACCTACATAATGGCACATCATGGTTTTAAAGGGAACTCATGTTCCCTTTAGCTAGCATGTGGAGGAAATAATTTTTGAACAACCATCCAGATAAATCCAATTTGTTCTGCATCTCAAAGTAGGATGAAGTAAATCCATTCTGTCTCTCATTAGTCTAATAACACTATCCTTGGGACAAACTGTATTCAGCCTGACTCCTTTCCCTGTACTGTACCCCAATTAGCCCACCTCGTCTTGAGCAACTTCAAAGAGTATACATGCATATGCAGCTTCAAACCCCTGACAGATATCTAGGCCAGGAAGGATCATTCAGAATCTCAGCAAGTCCACATCACCAAGAATTGTGTGGACACTAGAGTGTGGGTCATGAGATGTCAAAGCTTTCCTTTCATAATTTTGCAGGGGTGTGAAGTAAGCATTTGTGGGTCAGGACAGATGTAGAGGATTGCAAAGAAGGTCCCTCGCTGAGAAAAGCTGGGTTGTTTGGCTTTCTTTTTTAATAGCTTCTCAAATTACATTGCTATCATTCTGTCAGCTTTTTCTTCAAATACTGGCAACTAAAATGTGCTCCATTTTATTACAAAGAAAGCAGAGGATAATAATTTTGGGCTTTGTGAAATTTAGGTGCACACTGTAAGAAGTTGTAGCCTTCATGATAATTTCAGTGAAATACTTTGGCTGTCAGAGTTCTCAATAGCCCTGTTCCTCCCCCCCCCGCCAGTGGTGAATTTAAAGTATCAATGGACACAGAAAAATAGAGCTTAATCTCCTCTGCTCTCTTCACTCTGAAGGCTCTCTTGGGTCCACTACTGAAAGAAGGTACTTGCATAAGTACCAGCATCATTCCGTTAAGGATTCCAGGTATCTGTTGGCATGTTAAAAAATCCACTATTTGGTGCATTTTTTTCATGCTTGAATTTTTTTTAGGTAAGGTGGCATCCACTTCAAAAAACAGTGGTAGACAAAAAAAATCAAGCAAGATGTTGAATGGACCAACCTGACACATGCAAAAATAATTTCTTGTTCCTGCTTTTGACAGCTGCAGTCTGAATGCCTTAACCTGAACTAATATACACCTTTTCAAGAGTATGCTTTTTGGATTTTATCGGGACCGCAGAAAATTAGCATAATGTGGTTGCACAAAAAAAGTCATGAACTCCTGAATACAGCATCCAAGTGTCCTTCCAAACATATCTCACTTCCTTAGCTCTTCAGATGCTCTTGCTTGTAAGGAACATTTACAGCAGCATTCCATAAACTACAATACCACTTAGGATGATATTCAATCTATAGATTTTAATAAGTAAAATCCATTTCGGGGTTTGGGCATGACAAGCCCCAGATCAGCTTTACCTTCCCAATGGAGAACCTCTACATTTATACACTTAACAGGAAACTAAAACACAGTATAGGTATATCATGGCAGCAAGAGTATGTACACTCATTTTTGTTTAACTAGTTTGCTTGGTAACTACAAGGTGAAACCGTGACAGCAAAGAATTATGTGTAAACTGGTCACTGGAGGACCAGGGTACTTTCTGCGGTAAGCAACCTGTAAAGATGTCTACTGTTTCAGGAGAGGTGTGTTCAGCTCTCCTGTAATCAGACCTCCCCACAGACTCAAATCATGCTTGACTCCACAATCTATTTTTCTTAATTCCTCTCTTCCTTGCAATCAATATATTTTGCTGGGATCTTTCTGCCCCGACCAAGTATACTAGAAGGTCTCCCTGTTTAGCTGAGGTTTTAATAAAGTAATGTGGGAACAACTTCATCCTTAGCTCTAATTTCAGATTACATATATACGTATATATATTTTTAATATATTTGCTGTTAAAGCATTATTGACAGCCACAATATAGAGAGAAACAACTAAAACTCCTAGCTTAATACCCAGAATACTCATTTCTAGTAAACTGCCAAGATATGACAGTGAAGATACATCCATCAGGTACTAACAAAAACCCAAAACCACCCAACTGTGGGACACCCAACTGAGTAGGTGAAAAACCGAGACATTTCCTAATGCCTATCGTATGAGGAGCAGCTGAGGGAGCTGGGGTTGTTCAGCCTGGAGAAAAGGAGGCTGAGGGGAGACCTTATCGCTCTCTACAACTACCTGAAAGGAGGGTGTAGGGAGGTGGGGGTCAATCTCCCAAGTAAAAAGCAACAGGACAAGAGGAAACAGCCTCAAGTTGTGCCAGGGGAGGTTTAGATTGGATATTAGGAAAAATTTCTTCACCGAAAGGGTTGTCAAGCATTGGAACAGGCTGCCCAGGGAAGTGGTTGAGTCGCCATCCCTGGAGGTATTTAAAAGGCATGTAGATGTAGTGCTGTGGGACACGGTGTAGTGGTAACATAGCAGTATTAGGTTAATGGTTGGACTTGGACGATCTTAAAGGTCCCTTTCAACCACAATGATTCTGTGATTCTAATTCTATAATCTGTAAACTGACATCAAGCCTGTTGGGCAGGTCAGTACTCCTCCTGGTGCTGAGCTAGGGGCTGTGTGACAAGTTACAGAGCATTCACCCTTCAAGAAGTGGCAAGTGGCACACATACATGCTGTCTGCTGGTAGCAGATACTCAGGACTGCAGCATATGCACTCCCCACTTGTGTGCACGCATTCTTAAACTAACTGTTAAAACTGTCATCTCACCTCCTGTAAGATATCACCCTCACTGCAGTCTTGCCATGACTTAACAGGCAAAGTGGGGAAGTTTTCCTGCTGTTTCTTCCAGCAAAAAATTGTACCCTTATACTTCTTTGCACCCTCTTACATCTGCTGGGTGGATGGAACGCTGACTGGTTAGTATGTCAACAACCTATCTTATGGCTTTACACATTATAATTGAGGAGTAATTGTTCTAAGAAATTCTGACAAGGTAGGAATCAGGTAGAGCACCCAAGAAATAGCTTGAAATAAGAAGAAAAATCTATATAGTTATGCCTATATCTAACACTTACAATTAAAAAAAGCGTCAGCTATATTTAGCAAATGCTAACACAAACCAATGAAAATACATATGAGAAGAGACCAATGCATACCCTG
Source organism: Rissa tridactyla (assembly GCF_028500815.1). Taxonomy (NCBI): domain Eukaryota; kingdom Metazoa; phylum Chordata; class Aves; order Charadriiformes; family Laridae; genus Rissa; species Rissa tridactyla. Next base: position 55,747,490 of record NC_071497.1, read on the forward strand.
CTTTGGTAGTTATTGAATGCTCACAAGCAAACAGAGTTTCACGAAGCTTTGAGACTGAAATTTCCCTGCTCCCTGTATTCCTCCTTAAAAATAAATCACTGTGTCTGAACATCGGAATTGTGGTCTATTATGAGCTGAGCTGAAATTATGTAGTGGATTCAGCACATACTGGAAAAGCAGAAAGCTCCTGCTATCTTTGTGAGCTAGTTGAAAAGTGAAAACAGATTAGAAAAATAAGTTCTTCAATAGGCAGCAACATTGCTTTCACACCAGATTTGATGAATAAGTCCTCCCAGAGGCACTAACACCTGATACGCACATTGCATGGATTAGCAAGTTTTAGTCCAGGCAGAAGAAAAAACAGGTTTTTTTCCCTTCCAGTAACTGCTGCAGGTATATTATCTAATGAAAACACAACAAGATTTCTCTAAGGAATGTGAAATTCGTTTGGTGTTTCCATCAAACAATTATATGTTGTTCATCCACTATCTGAGAAGCACTGAGGCATATCCAGACTTGATTACATTTATTCTTAGCTCCAGATCAGACTATCCCACTAGGGTGGCAAGCAGTTTCTCATCTCTGCCTCACCAGATCCTTGATGCAGGCATACACAAAAGAGGAGTTTCTAATAACAATACAGCCACATTTGCTTAATATCTTGATCATCCTAAATCAGAATGTCTTTGATCATTAATGGAGCCTTTCAGAGTGTTTCGAATTAAAGGATAAATTTTCAAAGACGTGTAACAGGGATTTGCTGACTGTCTTCTATTAAGACCAGTGGGAGGTAAACAGCTCAATCCCCATACGCTGCTCTGAAATACATCCTTTTAAATATAGCATTTTCAAAAGGCATGAACCTTTTCAATAACTAAGAAGCTTCTAAGAAAAACAGTATCGTTTCCACTGATGTATATGTCAGCTAATGCTACTTCCAGGAAAACATTAGGCGTGCAGAAAACAGAACAGTTCAAAGACTTTCACAGAGGAAGAATATGGAGTACTCCTAGGAGTTGTGCCCCTTGAGCTGCAAAGCCTCTATTCTTATGCACTGCTGCACATGCCAGACTCTCCCCCTCTACATACAGAACAGGACACAGGGCTAAGTGAAAAGTGGTCTTGCAACAAACAGCACTTTTGCATATCACGGTACACTGAACTCTAACTTGTAGGGATTATTAGCAGGAGATACACCAAAATATCAGTTCAGCACAAAAAAAGACTCAGATGAGCCTGAAGGTAAACAAGGATTAGAGTCATACCATGAGAAAGATGTCAAGCCGCACCTGATGAACACAATGAAGGTTAATAGCCAGTGTATTCATCTAAAATCTGGCAGGAAACAGAATCTTTCCCCAACTGTCTGCAAATTTTGTTCATATGTGCTAAGTGCACAATGTGGTCCCTAACAGTTACGAAAAACATGGCAGTTTATGTAAGTGCACAAGGGAAATCAATATCTCAATTGCTTTTTGGAAATGCAATGAACTACACATTCCTCTCCCTGATGATTTTTATCATTAATAATGCAATATCACAAACTAAATATCAGAAGGTGTAAACAAGTGGTTAGAACAGATTCTTGAGAGCTATTCTTTCCATTACAGCAGGATTTTTCTATTCAGCAAGGAATTTTTACAAGTTATCTCTGAGAGACAGATAAGGATATATGGAATTCCCTCTCTCATATCCTTTATTAAATACATATTTCTTATTTAATTAAAAGACTTTGTAAGATTACTTTTGATTCATTTGGTCAAATGACAAAGACTAATTAGAACAACCAAGTTTTGGAAGCCCATTAGAAAATAATCATTCTCAGCAGCAAAAGTAACAAACATGAACTGAATATTAAGACATTACCTCCTCAAGGTCAAAAGAAGTTGTTCAAGAGGTTCTAACTCTCTAATTAAAAAAAAAACACAAACCAACACAAAACCAAACGAAACAAACAACAAAGTAAAACCCACAAAAACAAACCAGAAAGAACAAGTACCTGAGAAAGTACTTACCACAATGTCTTCAGGAAAAGTATCCAGACTGAAAGAGCCATCATCAAACATGACTTCATAGAAAAGTTGAGATGTCACTCCTATGACTCTGCAACTATAGTATCGTGTATTCCTATGTTTTGCAATGACCGTCTGCCCAACTGTAATGGCTTTCTCACGTGCTTTAGCTCTCTTGAGAAAAAGAAAGAATTTACAAGTCTTTTTAAAATACTGTCTTACACATCACAAATTTATCAGTGTCAAAAAAGAACTGATAGCAGTTCACCACTTGATATAAGAACTTCAAATGCAAAATCGTTCCTTCCAATCACAATCACACAAATTCGTTTTACATACAAATTTTCTGCATCTTATGAGAAAACAAATGGCATCTGAAGAATAACAAATCACAGCACTCAAAAATATTTTTGCAATTGATGTCTTCTAACTATTCCGTGTTAGATTAAAACACTTACACAATTAGCAATATTTTTACATTTTATTTGTAGAATAATTTGTAGAATTTGCCTGAAGAGGTAAGATGTGATGAACACAGACTATGGTCTTGCACTGTTTTAAGTGATGGGATTTTTTAAGTACTGAATTTCAGTAGGATTCTTCATAACTGCTTAATATTTTGTTTTATGGGATGCAATAACTAGATGCGTATCCAATTCTTGTAAGATCTGTCTACAGCAGTGTCTCTGAGTAACTTCTTAACCCATACTGTGCAGAAGTTTTGCTTTAAAACTTCAGACAACACCAATCACTTCATCAGTTATTTATGTAGTAAATCAGTAACAATATTTATTTCTCACTTTTAATTTCTCAGAGTTAGTTATGTTAATCAGAAGAGCAGCAGGGTTGTTGAACTATACAAAAATTCTACATCAATAACTGCTTGATGGATTCTATAAATACAAAAAAGAATGGAACCTTGCTCCAAAGCTCACATGACGCAGACAGCTGTTACACATCAACTCCAAACCAATTTATTCCCATGAACCTTCCACTTAAGAAGCAATCTTCTTCACCAGGAAAAATAAAATCAAGCGTTTCTCATTCTAATAACACAAGGAATGCACTTCCTTCTTATGATCCTGACTGTCTGTTCATTACCCCACAAAGATCTATTTCTTTATGCAAAAGTGAATGATTATGACCTTCTCTATATCTGAACAGTTGAGCTTTTCTTATAACGGAAGATGCTACCACATGGGGCAACTACACTGGTATATACTAAGCACAATTTTTTTTATTAGAAATGTTTATATAAACAGCATGAAAATACTTTATTACATTTGCTGAAGTAATTACTCAATTTCCTAGCACTGTTTTTCAAACGTTCAAAGCAGTGAATTCTTCTATCAGTATCATAATCTTCAAAAATGCCTGTGAAAATCTGGAAAATGCTAGAGCTTTAGAATTTTTAGCCCTAACCAAGAGAGAACCAAGGACAGCATCAATTCTTTTTGTTAGACTCCAAGAATTAACAGTAATAACAATGCTTTTGGGGAAGAGGAAAAACTCATCCTAAACTTGAACGCTTCTGTTTTTGTGGAGACTGTAGTCACTATCGTGCCTCTTTCTTGGACCAATTTCCGGGATTTAGGATTTTTAAACCCCTCTGCTCCTGCAAACTAAGGGCAAACCAAGTACAAATATTCTGTACAATTTCTGGAGACAGTGCACTAAATCTCTGTGTATCAGAGCTCTGCCTGACATACACATTTGGAGGATTTAGTTGAGGTCACCTCAGATAGTAAAACCCAATGATGTTTCTAAAGCATTTTCAAGTTTACCTAGAAATAATGTTCTGAGCATACTCAAAAATTATTTAACTGTTTTCATACATAATATGCAATAAATACATATATATTACCTAAAATATAACACATATATAGTATATATTATATGTGTAATATATAATACATAATTACGTATATTACATAAAAATACATATATAATAAAATTGTTTCTTCCTCATTTTACCTGTCTAAGTAGCAGCATTAACTACATAAATAAGAATTTACTGGTATTTTCACAGGAGTGATAACATGTCAATTAGCACTTTTTACCAATCTTGAAACATACGTAAACATAAATGTTAATTTACCTTTCAATTCTTGCCTTTAGTCTATTTAGTTATTGGGAGAAGGGATGTGGGGAGAAATCAGAAGTAAACTGGAGAGCATAAATTGATTTACTTACATGAGATAATAGAAAAAGTTTGATATTATAGTACAGAAGCCCAAGGAGAAACAGCTCTATTAAAAGGTTTAAATGTTTTTAAAGCCTGAAGTTGGAACTCTTCAGAGAAGATAGAAGGCAAAATACAATATTTTAAGAGACCATACAGACTCATTTAATGATAAAATTTTCAGAGAAGAAATGCCACTGCTCATTAGAACAAATAATAAAAACTAGAAATGCATCCTAGCTCAAGGAGAAGATTATTTTTTAGTATGTTATCTTAGTAGGATTCTTGATTTATTTCTCAGGAAAAATATTGACAAGCACACTCTGCAATTGATTGCATGTCCCAGAAAACATTTCCTGCCAGAAAAATCTTAAGAATTTATTGATGTTAAGAATGTCATTTTTGATCAGAAAGGACAGTTGTTATGTAAGGGAGTCTATCAGATTAAAGAAGCAGCTGTGGTAGTTACCAGATTATTGAGAAAGCTTTAAAAGGTTTAAAAAGCATGGTTTTCTTTAACAGTACCTAAGCCAAGGATGAACTAAAACAGTGGCAGAAATACAGAAACAACCAGATATGAAAAAAAAGTTAACCTCCCCTTCTGTGTGCAAACTTCAAAAATGAGGAAAAATTACTTTCTCCTTCATTTTCTGTATGGTAGGACACAAAATCTTCTTAAATAAAATACATAAACTACATGTATATGAAATCATAATAACTATCATGAAATAGGCATCTGATGTATATCTAGAAACTTAGTCTCTGACTACAGTTTTTAATGGGGGATCATCAAAATTCTGAGGCTTATTTGATACATGAACATAACTCTCCTTTCATCCTTCTAAGCTCAGAACTGCAATTTAGGTATAGAAATGATGCATGACATTTCAAAAATATGCCGGCTCATGATTTTTGAATAATATGTCCTTCCTAAGGCATGCCTTAGTCTCTCTGAAATGTTAAGAGACTGGCAGTAGTTAGCAGACAGTGGCAAAGGACAACACGGCATTGCTCAGGTATTCAACAGAGAAAAGCTACAGCTTCCATTTGACAGCAACCCTTTGTTCTCTATATGTGTGCTACAGAGGTAAGAACTGGCCAATAATAGTAGAAGATAATGTGAAATATCTCAAAAAACATCAGCAGTAGATTTTTGCAAGTACTATCCAGTGGGTTTTTGCAACTCTTATCTTTGGCCTTTCTAAAGACAGTTCGTCCTTCAAAAGGCACGCAACTGGGGCTGCCTAGATGGTGTGATCTTCTGATCACACTTTCCAAATGAAGCATCAACTGTGAGTATATGTTTGCCTCCAGCTGGCTTTCTCTGACTCTCAGTGCTGGTTTTGCTAAATCTTGTATGGATCCCTCAGGGGTTTTTTTCCTGTTAGTACAGTTGCATACAACTTCTTTTTCTCATTTCCTTGAGTATGAAAGAGTTCTTTTAAACAAAACAATTCCATCTGCAGCACCTATTCTCAACTGTACTTCCAAGTGTTCTTGAAGTTTGATGACAAAAAGGCGTGCGGGATATGTTTCATGCCCAGAGACAGGCAAAATCAAACAGTAAAAATGAAAAACACCATGACCTACTGTCTATAAGTAGCAAATTGCAGAGCGTTCCTAGCACATTGACACTCCAATTCACATAACAAAATAACACAGGCTGCAACAGGAATTATCAAAAACATTCTGTATATAACAACTTTTCTGCTAGCAAATTTTTGTGTTATTTCTAAAGCTGTACCTTCAGCAAATATAAGAGGCACACTTAGTTTTGAGTCCATGCACCTCCAAAGCACATGTTTTTGAAAAGTCATATCAAAATTTAAAAACTCCAGTTCTTAGTATTAATATATTTGCTTCATTTGGCAGCACTATATGGATGCAAGGATTATGCTTTCCTTTTTGATTGTCTTTATGATGATTTTTCACCTGAAGACCCACCAGTGTTTTCTATGGTTGACATTAAAATAGTACTCCAGGAAAAAATCCTAAATACAATACAGAATCTGGTACCCAGTGAAAAAGACTTGTGGAAGTATACTGATGAATAATTTGGACACAATTTGCTTGAGATTACAGCCATAAATAATTTGGATGCATGCTGCACCTCATCATTGCAATGAGTCCTTGCCTGAGGTGAAGAGATACACTAATACTGGTAATAATACATAATTATCTGTACACAGGCAGGCTTTTCATTGAGCATCCTCACTGATTTACGTATTACAGTACCACTATAGATATATGTCATAATTTTTCCAAGTGCCCAGAAGCCATCCTTTGATTGTTGAGTTTTGGGTTATTTGTTTTTTAAACTTGAAGAAAGTAGCAATCACAGGTATTCACTGAGCATTTAGTCATTTACAATATCTAGAGGCTGTATTAGTGAAAAAACAGACAATTTAAATTTTGTTCCCTTGAAATGAGGAAAAATAATAGTGTCTTTGCTTTATGTACAATGTTTTCAACTGCTAAATACCAGAAGAGATTTTTTTTTTCTTGCTGACAAGACAATCTATTTCATTCCTGTAAAAATTCGTGAAGGGAATATATTTCAGTCTTCATGATGCCCTTGATCTGCTTTCAAGCAAAGAAGTTAAAACAGAGAAATGAAAGAAGTTCATTAGAAATAAGATACATTGCTATGCCTAATGGTGAAGAGCAATGTAATTTCTGCATGAAGGAATAGCTAATAGCTAAGAATAGCATAACAAAGAAACGAACGGTGAAAAAACTTCCAAAGACTTAAAGATGTGATTAGATTAATTACCCAAAAGACAGATTATAAAACCAAGCATATACAAACACATGGCAATCTCCTTTATCTCAGGAAAAAGTTAAGAATTTCACAGAAAAAGATTCTTTAACAAAATATCTGATCTTTCAAAATTTTGGCCCAGTGAAAAATACAAAAGCATTTTGATTTTTTTTCTCTTCTGCAAACCTGGTTTTGATTTGAGCCAGAGGGCATAAGTTAATAATACAGATTTTTTTCAAAAAGGTTGGTGCTGCATTTCAGGAAAGGACGTGGTACTCTCATTCCAAGCTACTTTGAACATCTCTTAAATACTAGCACACAAAATCCTGTACCTCCATAGTTGGTGAGGCTGGGTTTTTTTGACACTACCTAACACAGGTCAAGAAAATCACTAACGAGAAATGGATTTTATAGAAAAAAATGTGTCACACTATTACTATTGTGTTGGGTTTTTTTCAGATGAGTGCATGGTTTGTTTCTTACTATTCAAAATAATAGCTATTTAATAACTTCTTTCCAGAGAAAGCGTACACTAAGGAAGTTAAGTGCTGAAGTCTTCAGTCTTTTATATTAGATTGAAAGTATAAATTCTCCTTAAACAACCTACCTGGTTTTCATTCATATTTTGTAAGTATTTCTTTTAATAACATAAACACAGAAATGCCAGGAAAAAAAAGTCTGTTTAGGACAGATATACCACTATGTTAAGTGCTGTATAAACATAGAAGAAATAATCTGAAACTTACGCACATTTATCATTTAGTATTATAAAAGGGAATAAGATGAAGAAACACACATGCATTATTTAATAGCATAAGGGGACTCCAGCACCAGAGACAGATATATTAGAGGAAGTTGGAAAAGTTAAGGGACTGAGGAAGTGGCCACAATATACATATAAAATGGGAACAGGAGAAAGTATTATGCAGAAAGTCCTATTTGATCAGAGAATGATTTCCCAGCTACTGACACAAATCCCACTACCTAGATTATAAAGACTTGTCCCAACCAAATACTAGAAAATATTTGAGAAGAACAGCCCTACTTTTTTGAGCCATGATTTTAACTCAGTGATTTTCAACTAATGATAATGTTTTCCAAGAAAGACAGGAAAACTATCTTAAGCTGCCTGTAAAGATAGAGGTTTGTTTGTTTTTCAAACCAAACTCGTTTTCTGGAAAAATGTTTGACAAAACAAAAACCACATGAATTGTACTGGTTTCACAGGTTAATTCGTTTTGGAAAACAAAAATCTTTAAAAGGCTTAACAATTATGTGGAAGTCTTAAACAGGGACACACAACTTATTTCCCTTTTTAAGAACCACCAGACAGAACGTTCAGGACTGACAGATTGCTCTAGTTGGGAGGTATTACATTTTAGTACACTTGAAAGAAAATCTTACCCTTCAGTAGTCTTGTCATTAAAATCAAAGATTCACTGACAACCTCTTGAAACAAAGACATATATTATACAGACATTACCTAGGTTTATTTCTTTCACTTCTAATGTACAAAGGAAATAAAGTTTGCAACTTGAGAAATCTCAACTTGACTAACTTACCAAGCTAGTTCCTTAATAAGACTACGCTAAATCCTTCTAGTTTGCTAGAAAACAAAATACAGTTTTAAAAGCCCAAGATAAATGGGAAGAGTTCTCTCTTAACTGAGATAGTAACAATTAATTCGAATAAAAGACATTAAAATCTCCAAGACAATAATAACTAATTCTTCATGTGTCTCATCTAAAATTAAAGGTTACTCCTCAGCACAGACTAGAAATAAAAAGGCACAGTAATAACATGAATTTTCATGACATACCAGTGTTACCTTGCCAGATGACAGAAAAATTATAATTGGATATTTGTAAGACACTGTTTGTCTGCGGAACAAAGAACTTGCATAAATACCATATCCTTTATCTCACAGTATCTGTGAGTATTCGGAAGATACTGTGATCTGGGTATTTGTAATACACTCCAGGTTAACAAAACAGAGAATTCAAAGACTTGTTCTGGCTGTCAAAACAATACATTCAACAATGACACTAATGCAAAAATGTGTTAGGCATATCAAGTATCATTTCTCCAGGAAAAAACCTTCAAGATGTAATAGTTTGCTATGTATGGAAATACGATAGATGGAGCTATACATGGTGTGGATCCTTTCTTCCATTTTCTCTGGAAACATACTTTAATTCTGCAATTCCTGCAAATTCTGCAATTTTTAATAAATAAGGAAACACATTCCTTACCACACTTTGGTTGATCTTGTGCCTGAAACACGTCATGTAGACAACATATGGCCAGTCATCAGGTTCCATCAGCACTCCTGCAGCATGGGCACAGGTAACATGGAAAGAGGCCGGGCAGCATCCATAGGAACACTGAATGCAGGCACCAGAGATTTTCTTAATTCTCTGTCTGCAGAAGATACATTTCTGTAGAAGCAAAATAAACAGAATATTTACCATACTACCCCAACTCCATTGATTTCTGCAAGTATCACAAGGACTGAAATATTATTTTTGCTTCATTAATCACATTTAATACCGTGCCATACACATGGCAAAAGAACGAGCATTTATGAATTACAAGGTAATTTTGTAATACGATACTTAATGGATAGTATTTTTGCCTTTTTTATGTTAATGTGAAGATGATCTGTTCTGGTGCAACAGTAACAAAACTGATATATAGATCGCTATTTAATAGTTTAATTTCAAATTCCATACACTCCTCTGAAAATTAACCTGCTCCTCCTAAAACGAGTAAACCAAAAAACCTATACATAATTCTGCAAAAAGTAACAGCAAGATTCAAAAACGAGAACAGGCTCACAAGATGCAGGGTTATACAGGACTTCCACACATCATTTAACCTAGCCCCCTACTTTGAAGCTGGACTACATGTATACTTAGACAGTCTTTGGGAGATGGCTAATCCAACATGTTCGTGAAATGGTTTCTACAACATCCACAGATAGCCTGTTACAGTGGATAAATCTCCTCACAGAGAGCAATGTTTTCTTTATCTCAAGTCTTTGCATAATTCCACACCTGAAGGCTGTTCCTAAGCCCCTCTTCATTTTTTCTGGCCTGGTTTTCATTGTTTGTGTATTTGATATAATGGCGATTGAGTAGGCTGTATTTCCTCACTTCATATATTAAAACATCATGTCAACAGCCTTAGCAGTGTCAAGACATACGACTTTTTTCCCTTTTGCCAAAATGGAGACCACATCAAAATATTGTCACTATTTTGTAAGTGCCATAAGTAAGTGGCCCATATGAAACAATGAGAGGATATGAGCTAGGTTAACTAAGTCCAGGAAATAAGCTCCAGCATACTAAAAAAGACAGAGTATAAGATGACTGTCCAGCAAAAGATGATAGATAGAATAGCTTCTTTAGTAACTTGTATGGACAACTGCGTTACATCACAGACGGGAACTATCCTGCAAATGTTACTGACAATCATAACATTATCTCAGCTATTCTAAAATGCAGACATTTTATTTAATGACACAAACAGTGAATTCAATAATTTCAAATTCATAATGCTGGAATAGTGACTACTTCCATTTATTCTAAATTTGCTAGACAAAATTTGTTCAACACCCTCTTATCTGCCTATGCTGGGAACACAAGTAAGAATAATTTCGATTTGTTTTTTACGGTACAGTTAATAATCTAAAGTATTTCAAATTAAAAATCACATCAAATTCTTCTTCTCAGGTTACCAGAGAATTTTGTTCTATTGTTTATTAATTTCCATATTCTGAAAAAAATCTGCAGAAATTTTGTTGTACAATGCAGCACTTACATAGTTTCAATGGCTTCTGGCACTCAGTTTGCGACTGAAACAATGCTTTTTGCACACACTAGCCCTGTTAAATTCTTCAGTCATGCAGGGGTCCAGTTCACACATCACTGTGAACGTGAGAAACTTTTCAAGTTCTGTCTTCATACCTACCCTCCGAAAGTAAACAGCCTGCAGGGCTTCGCACACGCAGAAGCAACAGTAGCATCTGGCATCTGCAACTTTGTTAAAAATTTTACCTATCATTCCCTAAAAAGGACCAGAAGTCAACTCAAGTCGCTGTAGCAGCATCAGGTAGTAAGAGGCAAAGATGATTTCGCCATCAAGAGAAATGTTCCAGAGACTTCACTGATACGCTTCTATCTCATTGTGCATTTGTATTCATGTGCATGAAGCCATTTTCAAATAAGTCAAGTAACTGTTTCTCGAGGGAGTTAAGGATTTTTTTTTTATATGTCCCAGGAAAACGGGAATTCCAGAAAGAAAACACAGTTGAAATCTATTACATGTAATGTCTAGGCAATGAGTTCATGCATACAAACAGCTCCTTTTGAATGCTTTTTGACACAGTTATACACACAAATTCACCAGTCAGTGTAACAAAAGAAGAAAGACTGAAGTACGAAACATGTATGAGTATTAAAAATAAAAACGCAAAAAAAAAAAAAAGACTGTGTGTTCTGACTAAAACACTCCGAAAAACTCCTCAGTTTTACCATGAGTCTCAAACTTAGGCATGAATTCTGAAAAGTACACATATGCACAAGTAAAAGTCCAGTGTACAAGCAAATTCACATTGTGTTAACTGTATGGGCCCATTCAGAGATATGGCAAAAAGCTCCTTCATCTTTGAAAATATAAACCAAACCATTAATCTACCACATTTGATTCATAAATTCAGAATACACAGAATAAAAGCAGAAAAAAATATAAAAATCTGCTTTGTATAGACTTCTGGAACCTTAGCCGAGCTACATACCAAGCTGTATATTAGCTGTAAGCAGTAAATTGAACTGTGCCGTGTCTGACCCATACAGTCATTTCTTTCCCTCCCTAGCTTCCAACTAATAATGCTTTTCTCGTACTCTCACTTGGGGCTTTAAAGCATACGAATTTAAATGATTTTTTCACCTTTTTTTCCCCATGTTATTATTATTTTTTATAGTAAGGCGATATAGTAATAAAAATTATATGAATGTTTTATTCTCCTTTAAAAAAAAAAAAAAATCACTGAAAATGACCAAAGGAAAAAAGCATTCAAAATTACGAGAGGAGAGAGGGAACCACCAGCTGTGAGGAATGAGATTTCATTCTCCCTCCCACCCTTGCTGGAAGTCTGATTTTTGTAAGCTTGTAAAATGAAGGAATTGCACAGAACGGAAGTAGTCTTGAACCACTCCTGCAAAGGACAGAATATAAACACCTTTTTGTCTGGTCAGACCTTGTATTTAGATACGTGAGCTTGCTACTTCTGAAATTAAACAAGCTTGACATAACATGAACACATCTACTGAAATACAATCATGCTAATTCAATGCCCAACTGACAGCTTTTCAGTAGCCTGAAACTACAGCTGTTCCTACCAGCTAAAGCAAATTCAACATCGTAGATAGCTAGGAAGAATGTCATTTTGACTTAATGCTTGCTAGATACTAGGGCAAAGCAGAGACAATGGGGGAAGTAGCCGAGGATCAATCTTAATCATAGATTCGGATGCAAAATGAATTGGAGAATAAATAAAATTGTTTATATAACTAGAGATTAAGAATATAGGACAGAACAATGTACTGCAATTTTCTAGATGGGGAAGTGACCTCTTTTTGCCTCCAAAATGGAAAATATTCCACTGCAAATGGATTTCATAATCATGGAATAGGTCTTTAATATTAATAGCTTGCAAATATATATACAGAATGGATTTTAAAGAACAAGTCTGAGGAAACTGGATGCCAGTATTTTGCAGAAGAAAGCCCACTGATAGCTTTCATAATAACTTTCATGCATCCTTATATAAAGAATTTTATATTGCTTCACTAAAGAAGAGTAATATTTGCAAAACAAAATTCCAGTCTCTAACAGGATCATGAATTAAACACAGTTTCTGATGCAAGGATTAATTAAAATAAGCACAAGCTGAGGTTGTGGCAGAAAACTGGGGCTAGATTTTAGGAAACAATGGGGAGTATTGATTTCTCCCAAAAATATTTCTATGCCTTGTCAAGAAGAATGACTTATGTGAAGAAGCTCACTATAGTAAGGTATTAGATGCTATAAAAAGAAGCTAGTTCGACTCTAAAAATTGCTAAATTCCCAAATATTACTAAAAATGAACCCTTAAGAGCTCTTCTACTGCTGCAGATGGTTATTAATTACTACTCAGTAACTAAATTGTATACTCTCATCCTTTTTATATGTTTGGAATTTTGGGCCTTCTAGGTATCATTGGAAATAAACACTAAGACAGAGATAACATTGTAACATTTAGGAAATTAACAAAAAATCATGGGTAATTTTTTTTTCCTGTAAGATCTGCTTTACCATCCCCTGCATTTTGTGATGAATCTGCTTTGCTTCAGAATTTGTATTACCAGACAAGCAACATTGCTGTTGTGTATGAACACATTCTAGATATGAAATGTTGGTCCTACAGTAACCAATAGTAAAATACCCATTAATTTCAACTGAGCAAAGATTTCACAGAGAATATTGACAGAAGGAGCTTCACCAGCTTATCAACTGTTACAACTTGAGACATACAGTATAAAATGCACAGCGAAACTAATCTTTTCTTTCTCCAGTCCGAAGCCATAACATGGATTAGAAGTGAGAAAAGATTACAGTCTAGTTGTACTGCAAGAGTTGGTAGCAAGGTACTGGCACAAAGATTTGTTAACCATGCACAACACAATCAGAAGATACATACTACGAAGACATTTGACACATTATCTGCAGATCAGCAAGCGCATGTTGTCTGCACAACCACCTTTCAGAATACAAAGTCAGCACTTGATTTTGGCAGAGCGCATAGTGTGTTTCTATGGAAACAAGCTCATTACTTTTTTCATTTTATGTTTCCTTTTATTCATGATTAATCTAAACCAAGCTGAATATTTCAGCTATGAAACTGAGAGAGCTTAGAATCAGAACATGTGAAAAAAAAGAGTTTCTTAGATCATGTATTCCACTTCTTTGTTCAGCATGTTTAGACAATTATATAAAATTAACCAAGAATGTTGTTAGATAAAGTATCAAGAGACTACTTTGCATCCCTCTGGTATTTCAGACATAACAACCAGTACCTCAGGGGGAAAAAAACCTCAATGCTTGCAGAAAATTATTTGTAGTTTCTTACTCCTCAGTAAGTCTGCCTATAGCATGGGGCTATGGCAAATTAAAGGCGTCAGACATTATCTAGTTGTAGGTGAAATACTGTTAGTCATATATTCCAGCAAAGAAGTAAGCATAAAACTTGTGCATCAGTTACAATTAGAAACAGTAATATCAACTTCTAATAACTCTGAAATAAAGTAGCTCTGGATCTACTTTCAATGAGTGAACTCGCAAGTCATGTTGCTTAATTTTGAATTAAACATGAAAAGATCTTGAGACGGCGCCAAATATAGATATTGGTTTGAGACACAATTTTAAGAGCTGATAAAATATTATCAGGACTTATCAAAATCATGTATAAATACAGTATACATCTACTACTTCAGTGAAACTGCTAAGCTACCAATAGCTTTTTACTGCATAGGAAAGACAAACATACAGTGTAGAGTTAAAAAAAACCTTAGCTCTTCTGAAGCACAGATTGTGTGATTGTAATGAAAGAGTCCTTACACTGCAGGTTAAAAGAGAAAGAAAAACAATCAAAGAAAACAAAACACTTGGTGAAGAAGTTCTTACTTTAGAAAATGCCTGAAAAGGTTTATGTTCCTGTTATATGCTATGTAAACTCCTTAGCTGGTAAACGGTGAGTGTTGTGAGGCAAAAAGGAAGAAACAAAAGACTTTGTTAGAGCTCCAACTGTTGCCAGCCCAGTGACACTCACCACCACAATACCTACGACTATGCTGTATCTAGGGAAGTCAACTGCTGTATATTTATTTTCAGTATTCTTGAAGTCCTCAATATTTCTAATGAGATTTCAACAGCAAGCACTGCAGTTAAGTCCCTACCCCTTTTTTTCAGGCTACAGCAGTACCATTAGTGTTCTATGCTGTCAGAGATACCCAGAAAGCACTTGAGAGGTCTGTAATCCTACCCTAGAGATCTACTGATAAAAACACCATACATACATACCTACCTCTATTACCTCCTCAAATCTTATTTATCAATAAATATTAAAAGGAAAATACCCAATCACCAACACCTTTAAAAAGAAGAATCAGTACATATATAATGAATATGCTGCTAGCACATCATCGTTGAACACAAGAATACCCCCCTTTCCTTCCAGATTCATGCACACCACGTGACACAGAGAATTCAGGCATCCTACCTCTTCTTTTGCCCACTTCAGATCTACCTTCTTTCTGAAATAACATGTGACTGTGAGCCCTCACTTTATAAGGGGGCTCTCATGATTTCAGCTTAATTCTAGATTTTATGTATCCATATACACTTTTTCAGATATTTTTGACAGACAATGCTTCTTCCTCTGTAGCTTTGAAATGTTACATGTCTTCTTTTGTGTTTTTTTTTTCCTCATAATTTTCACAATTAAACACAGGCCCTTAAAAACTGTAATTTTATAGAAGCATTGTGCCTGTATTCAGTGCATTTCAGGTAACCTGAAATACATAAGAAATTGTTGATATGAGTATTGGAAGAGCAAAATTCCAGGAAGATAAATATGGGAGGTTAGAAAGAATCTCCTTTTCTTTGTTCTCCAGGAAGAAAGCATCTTTATTAAAATTTTGCCTTGGATTTGCATAGACCGGTTTGAATAGATGTGCCATTTACGCAAAGGCTAAAATACCTGACAAGCTGTGAAAGGCCATTTAGGCTGAAAAGGTGATGAGGCATCAATTCACTGCCTCACTGCTGCAGCCTCCACCAGATACAGTGGTTAGGGCTCCCAGTAACTGGGATGAAATTTAACAACTCAAAATGCTGGTCAATGCTTAACAAGTCAAAAGTACTCTGCACCTGGAGCAGATTAACACTGGACACAAGCATAAATTGGGAGAGGAGTGGCTGGAGAGCAGCCCTGCAGAGAGGATCTGGGGGTGCTGGTTGACAGCAGGCTCAGTAGGCGCCAGCAGTGTGTCCTGGCAGCCAAGAGAGCAAACTGCATCCTGGGGTGCATCAAACACGGTCAAGAGAAGTGATTGTCCCACCGTTTCAGCATTGGTGCGGCCTCACCTGGAGTACTCTGTGCCTTTCTGGGCCCCCATCACTTCAGAAGGATGTGAAGGTCCTTGAATGCGTCCAGAGGAGGGCAACAAAGCTGGTGAAAGGGCTGAAAGGCATGATTTATAAGGTGCATCTGAGGACTTTAGGATTGTGTAGTTTGGAGAAAAGGAGACTGAAGGGTGACCTCATTGCTCTCTACAGCTTCCTAGGAGGCGGAATGGGAAGGGAGCTGCTGGTCTCTTCTTCTCCCTATGACACACTGATATCATCACGGAATCACGGAACTTTTCAGAGTTGGAAGGGCCCTCTAGAGATCACCTAGTCCAACTGCCTTGCTAAAGCAGGATTGCCCGGAGTATGTTACTCAGGACTGCATCCAGGCGGGTCTTGAAAGTCTCCAGAGAAGGGGACTCCACAACCGCCCTGGGCAGCCTGTTCCAGTCTGTCACCTTCACCGTAGAGTTTTTTCTCATATTTGTTTGGAACTTCCTATGTTCCAGCTTGTGCCCGTTACCCCTCGTCCTGTTACTGGGAACCACTGAAAAGAGTCTGGCTCCATCCTCCTTAAACCCACCCTTTAGCTACTTGTAAATGTTAATAAGGTCTCCCCTTCTCTTCTCCAGGCTAAAGAGTCCCACCTCTCTCAGCCTTTCCTCGTAAGCGAGATGCTCCAATCTCTCAGTCATCTTTGTTGCCCTATGCTGGACTCTCTCCAGTAGTTCCCTGCTATGCGTGGAATGGTTCAAAGCTGTGTCAAGAGAGGTTTAGACAGGACTTTAGGAAGCACTTCTTTACCGAGAGGGTGATCAAACACTGGAACAGGCTTCCTAGAGAGGTGGCCAATGCCCCAAGCCTGACAGAGTTTAAGAGGTATTTGGACAATGCCCATCTCATTTGTGTTCTTTGCCTCTCAAGCTATCACCATGCACCTCCAAAAAGCGTTTGGCTGCCATCCTCCTTTTTATCATCTGATTACCTACTTATAAATAGCAAGATCTCTGCAAAAAGGTGTCTCTTTCCCAGGCTGAAAACACCTCATTTCTCCAGTCTCCCCACACACACCCCATGCTCCAGCCCTGAATGTCTCAGCGGCCTTTCATTGGACTTGCTCTTGTATGTCAAGATCTTTCTTGTAACAGGGAAACCAGGTGCAGTCTTACAGAAGCCAAATAAAAGGGATGGATGGATCAATTCCATGGGCCTGCTGGCTGTAGTCTGACAGATCAAGCCCAGGATGCAGTTGGCCCTCTTTGCTGCAAAGGCATACCACTGATTCATGTTTAACAACTTCTCCATCATGATCCCCAAGTCCTTTTCTGCAAAGCCAATCGTGATAAATTCTAGTGGTAAACATTGTATTATTCAGATTTCAAAAGAGACAGATCCCCAACTAAAACAAATCATTACTTCACATAGTTAGCAAATTCTAAATGTCTTCTCTAACTCAGAAAAGTCCTTAAAAGACAATGAATAGAGAACTTTCAGAGACTGCACGGCCATTTCAGGCTCCACTCTGTCATGAGTTGTCATTTAATGCAAAGTACTGCTTTGAAAAGTAATATCATTATTTATACTTAGTACAGAGGGATCACTGTTTCTGTATAATTTATTTTATAGTAATTTCATTATAATACTTCATATGAATACATAAAAACACATAGAGAGAATTTAACATTTTAATAAGGGAGCAGTTGAAATTAGAATGTTGAGATGAAGCACTGAAAGGATTATATTCTTAGCAATATCCTGCAAGCAATTTACTGAAATAAAAAATGCAAAGACAGTCTTTACCAAAATAAAGGTACCACCACCTCTTACCTAATAAATTCTCTATCCTTCTGAGAATGGCTAGTCGGTAAGGGAATATCAACAAACTAAGAAGTTATTTCTACACACACACCCAAAGAAAATACAATTACTAAAGAGACAATCATATAGCATTTAAGACATGCACGTTCAAATGTTTAGAAACAAGAATCTTGTCAAGCTCAAACAGAAACCTCTGACAACAATACGAGCACACATATCAAAATTTCATCTACCTACTAGCATGACAGTAATGTGCTGCTTTGTGTCTTAAAGGATTAGAAAATCGGAATGGACTTCAGTATATGTCCCCTGGGCAAGAAGGGGACATGGCCAATTATGTAGGTGAATGCACTTTGCCTCTGGGAAGGAAAATGTTGTGCTGGTGAAGTACACTGAATGAGGACACAGCTGCTTGTCAAGTTGTTCTCTGTTGAAGGGAAGCTATTGTGGACAGAATACACTATTAGAAAAGAAGGATAAGTAAAACTGTTTAGTGTGGTTATGCCACTGGCCAGGAACCACCTGGCACCTCTACAGTACATTGAGCAAATGTGAGTCATGCTATTTCCAGGTGCTAACAGTAGCATATAAACAACTGAGTAAGTCAAAACTGGAAATAAAGGGCTATTCCAGGGTGGAGGGTATGGGGTATTTTTTGTTTGTTTTGGGGTTGGCTTTTTGGTTGTGGGGTTTTTGTTGTGTGTTTTGTTGTGGTTTTTTTTAATTTTAGGAAGGGGTCAAGGCACACAGAATTTAAACATGCTCTGCATTACAGAAAGTTTTCTGTCAGTTCTGAAAAGCTTGGGGGACTGCACAGCTTACAAAGAAAAGATTATTTCTGAAGCTTTCAGCCAAAAGTCAAAATCTATTTTTCAGCAGAGCTGATGTTAACATTATACCTAACCAGAAAATAGTGTCATTTGAACAGGCAAAAGTGATAAGGCAGTGCAGAAAATTTATGACATTCTTTAAGACATATTAAAATGTATTAAGTATAAGAAGTTTAAAAAATTCCACAATCTAAGAAGTTTAAAAAATTCCACAATCTAAAATGAATCAGTTTGTAGTATCTCAGAAACAGTAAGTTATTTCTAAATGTTTCCCTCATTTCGAAGTCCCGTACTAACATCACTAAGTAAACATTTAAAATCATCTGATCCCACTGCAGAAGAGGGTAAGCGGTGTTTTGAAGTAGTTAGCCATGATAAAAATTTGCAAAACCATTGCTCCCTCTAAATTGAAACATATTAGCTATTAACACACTTACTGGTTAAAATGGTTGTCGGCAAAAATGCAGAAGCAAAAACTGAAATTATGTTTGAAATGAGGTTTTTTTCCTCCATCTTTTTTTTTCCTGTTGCTTTCCCTCAAAAGATTAAAAAAAAAATAGAACAATACGATGGCTTTATCTTGGGCAGGTAGGCAAATGACCCTTGGCTTGAAAAAATCTCACAAAGTATCATCTTTCTTGCATAAACCTAAAAGTATGTGAATGTCAGCACAGTTGCAAAGCATTCCAAGTTTGCCATGGAAACAACATTCTTATTTCAAAATAATACGACTGCTCACTGTGGACTATTGGCATGAAAGCTCCCAATCCAAGCTCATTGACAGCTTGTGGAGTGGACAGATGAGGCATGGAAAATATTTTAAATTAGTTCATTTATCTTGCTCAGACATGGGAAGAGACTGAAAATTTTTCATGTTTATAGAAAAAAGCAGAGGGAGAGAGAGAAAGAAAAAGGGGGAAGAAGGAGAAGAGGGAAAGGGGAGGCAGTAAAGGCAAGTAAAGAAGGAGAGGAAAGGAAGAAAAAGGTGAAAAGGGGGGTGAAAGTAGGAAAAAGGGGGAAGGGGAAAGAGGGGGAAGGAGGAGAGGGCGGGGAACGGGAGGAAAGTTTTGGAAAAGGGGAAGACAGAGGCTTTTTATATAAATTATTACCAATTAAGCTAAATTTCACACACAATGCATTTTTTGTTCATTAGACAACTTACACCCCAACACTAGCTAAACTTGCAAATGGTTTTATGTGGTTCTGACCTTATCTTCGTAGTTTTCAGAAAATAAGCACTGTTTTTTATTACTGCATTAAACACGTGCAGATTTAAATTGTTTTGTCCTAAGGACTCAGATTATAGACATTTTTCAAACATGAGGCATAATTCCCCTCACATAGCTCAGAAATTATGCCATACACATTCAAGATGAAGAATACAACAGATTAAGTATTTAGTTAATGCAGAGTGCCTCATTGCCATGGAAGTCACTGGTGCCCAAGACGTAGGAAGGGAGATGGCTCAAAGGACAGAGTAATGTACTGCAAGTCATTGTTCCTGAGATTCCAACAGCTCCTAAGAATATGGTTCTGACAAATTTAAACAGAGATAGGTTTCCTCCTCCTGCTCTGAGCTTAGATCACTCTATGGTTACGCCTAGAAAGGCAGCTTAGTACTGTATGAAACTCATATGAGGACTAAACATACCTGACACATACACGTCACACTGCCGTGAGAAGCTCACATGGGAATCTTGCCACAAATCATGGAGTGTATGGAAATTTACACAGGAGCACAGAATTCTTTTCCATCAGAATAACGAGCAAACATTACAAAGGTCTGTAATTGCTGATTGCTTCTGCAGTATCAGTTCAAATTGCATATAGAGAGAGGCTTTGAATCTTATTTACTTACTGGAATGTAAGATATCATTCCAAAAGCAAATGGAAAAATGAAACAATACAGTTCAAAGAGGATCTGAATAAAAAGAAATATGTCTTAGTTATTTTCAACAGAATTACCACCTATGAATAACATATAATTATGTTTTGTACAGCTGTTTCCTATATGCAACTCAAATTTCCCTTCATATGGAAATATATATGTTTAATTTTTATATTTTTAATGTATTCAGTGTGTCTTCCTCTTTACCCAGCTTTTCAGGCACAGTGATTAGGCTTGAAGGAGGTTAGACTTTTCCTCACATCTTTATCTCAGACATTTTTCATTTTCTAATTTCCCGCTCTGGGAAGTGCTTCACATCGTTGATGGACACGTAATTGATTTGTTTAACGTTAGTATTTAGCAAGGACTGCTACTGAAGGACAAGCTGTACTCTCTCCCACTGTAATGCCCAGTCCAATAAAACCAAAAAGAAACCAATAAAAAGAAAAATTTTAAAAGTCTATTTTACCTACCAAACACTGTATCAGCAACAATACGTAGCAAAGTACAAAAGCCCAATATTTAAAAAGTCAAAGAACAGGAAGAACACCTAGCATATAGTTTCACTTTTGATACCAATTTTCAAAACTTCTTTTTGACTAGTTAGACTTCTGTAAGATATTCTTTCTCTCCACACAGTGCATCCAACTCTTGTGTTAATGGACCATTAAAAGATGCTTCATTGTGTCTTAATGGCATAATACATTATAAAAGTCAGGTGAAGGAAGGAATTACACCTCTCAATCTAAAGACATGTCATATAAAAGGCCATAGCTGATATTTCCAGAAAGAAATATAACAACAATTTGCTAACATAGCACTGCCAAGTTATCAGTGATTTTTTGAAAACTTGTCTATCATAGAAAAGATTTTTCAAAACTTGTCCAGAATTCAATTAAACCATTTATTAAACTATAATCTGACTTGAACTTCTGACACTTATTTGAATATGTCATTCATATGTCTAAGCATCCTGACAAATTATTGCAGCAAATGAGTATAATATTTCAAAGTATAATTTACTTGCTTTAGCTCCTAAATACCCTTTTAATGACCCAGTAGATCTATATGTGATCTCTAAAATAATTTCTAAATGCTTATGCAGGAACTGAGATAGCACACAAAAGATTCTACATGCCATACACTGTCCATTTGTTACACACAGCATAGCGTTTCAGCATCAGAGACAGGAATGGGTATTTGGGTCTCTGAAGTCTCACAGTACAGTACAGCTAATAGAGTGGTACGGAGGCACTCACAATATCCAAGCTTTCTGGGTAACTGTGAATCATTAATATACTTATTTACACACATCTTTGCTATATTAAGACTAATTTCTGTCTGTTGGGGGCACATATAATAATAATCTACCTATACAGTGCACTTGGCTCACCACCCTTAGGACAGCATCCCGTCCCTTTCTGAGTAAGCTCACCATGACCTGAGATCGAACACTGAGCATCTGTGTCCCACAGAAAAAAAAAAATAAAAAATCAGCAAAAGTGAAGAAAGCCTCTCTGATTCTTGGGAATCACTGTAGTTCGGTCAAGTTTGCAGATGATGTAACTGTTACTTCCCCACACCACATTGATAGAGTAGACATAATCTCCAGAAGGATGGTTCACCTTTCATTTACAACCTTATTACAAATAGCAGCTTCGATGGTGAGGAGGCCACATTAGTAAATCACAATTTAAAACACTTGGGTTTTAATTTTTGACAGAACTAGTTCTAGCAGCATAAC
The DNA here is from genome assembly GCF_028500815.1 of Rissa tridactyla. Classification (NCBI taxonomy): domain Eukaryota; kingdom Metazoa; phylum Chordata; class Aves; order Charadriiformes; family Laridae; genus Rissa; species Rissa tridactyla. The sequence continues at coordinate 55,769,893 of NC_071497.1, forward strand.
AAAGGAAAGTATCATAGAATCATAGAATGGTTGGGTTGGAAGGAACCTTAAAGATCATCTAGTTCCAACCCCCCTGCCATGGGCAGGGACACCAACCACTAGACCAGGCTGCTCAAACCCCCATCCAGCCTGGCCTTGAACACTTCCAGGGATGGGGCATCCACAGCTTCTCTGGGCACCCTGTTCCAGTGTCTCACCACATCCACAGTAAAGAATTTCTCCCTAATATCTAATCTAAATCTAGAAGTTGAAAAAGGGAAGTGACACAGAATCTTTGTTATATTTAGGATTTGAAGTATATGTTTTACTACTTTCATCACTTTACTGAGAAATACTTATTTTTTTACTTCACTCTTTTTACTTCATTACTGTACTCATTTTCTTAGTTATCGTTAATAACCGTGTTTTAAGTTTTCAGGAAGTTTGCCCGGAGAAACAGATAGTGGAAGATCACATTAAGTTCTCAGAGATATTTATCAGTAAGTCAGAAAAAGGCTAAGACCACGGGATAAGAAAAACCATTTTCTCTTAAAGTGAAATTTTTACAAATTTTATTATATTCATATTGATTCTTTAAAATAGTAATCCTTTGTTCCTTTGATGCAAATTCTCAGTAAAAGTGGAAACTCTTGTCAATTACCTCCTCGTCCTTTTGCCCTGGAGATACTGGATATAAAGCACTGTGTGATCTAGAGCTGAAAATGAATGATGACTAAGTGGTGATGAGTCTAGCTATCAGCAATCACACAAACATCTAGATTGAACAAAATTACTTCACTGAAAATTTTTGTGGAGTCCTAAAAAGTGCATTCTGGGATCATGGTGATCTGCACAAAACCAGTTGAGATTTCTTGTTAACCTCAACGACCACGGCTGACACCACATTTTCACTGCCAGAAATCATGACTCTCTATGAACTATCATGATTTACTCTATGACACTTTGTGAGACTAGTCTGTATCAGTTTGATTAGCTTTGTTTTATTGCAGTGAAAATGGATGAAAGAAATCTCCATCCAAATAGCATTCTCACAAGCTATTTACATATATTTACTACAGTACACTTTGCACAATGAACTGATGGAGTTTACAAAGTGGTTTGCAAATGAGTTCCACAGACTTCTTTCATTTTGTTTAACAGACTTCTGAAAGAATACATGTAAGGTCACGATGCTCACTGTGGTAACTTCCAGACACGTTCCTTGGCTAATTTTTAGCTGTAATCTACCGTTTTCATTTACTGAGGTCATCTCAACCTGAATCTGTTTCACTCTATGAGCAGAGACCGAACGCTTTTTAGCTTTGAGAGGATCCTTGCTTTCATTCAAGATTCCTCTCTCAACCATTACTTTTCCACCAACTATCAACAGCAATATGAGAAAAACTAGTAATCATCTTTTGACTTAATGACTTTACTCTGTAATTTGTCAGAGACACAAAAATCTCACAAGTATTGGTTGAAGAAAAAGCGAAAATTCAAGTAAAACATCTCTAGGAACTTTTAAATCCAGAATAAGTGATATTTTTCTATGTTACATGATCGTATTTTTAAACAAACAACATGGTCCTCTGATTTTTCAAGACAAAGTATTATAAATATGACTGCATATGTGCTGCAATCTTCTATCTATCTTTTATGTAAAAGTTAACAGTTTTGTCAACTTATTTGTCCTTAGCTGCATTTTTCGTAACTGATTTTCTATACTTTCCTTCAAATATACTCCCTAAAGCCTATCAAAAGATGGTAGGATGCATAATAGAATGAATTACTGAAGCTGTGTACTCGATGACTACCATCCAGACTAGTAAAGAAGTTGCAAATATCCAATCAGGTATTCTCATTTAAACTGGTATGCCACATGGTTAACAGAAAGCAAGCAATTAAAGCCTGCTTGGTACAAGAAGCAGTCAATAGTGAGAAAATACTGTGGTGTGAGGGAGGTGGATATGTATGCACTGTGTTTGTTTATGCAACGTTCAGTATAATTTAATAAAGTCTGTTCTGAGTGTTTAGGTAATTTCTATGCATGGTCAAGTTAGTTCGTAAGTCTAATAGTCTTCCCATGCTGTGTGGATTTTGCAGTATTAACTACCAGCAGACCGAGGACAGAGACTCAAAAGGTGTAATAAAGAGATTATTGTGGTTCTTCTTACTGAAAAGAAGACAGTATGTATTTCAGTGCTCTCACTAAAGCCATTTAAATTTAAATACTGTAGAAATGTCGCTTTTAGAATAAATATAGTTCATCATGCGTTGGCTGAGCATTATTTCCGTTCCTTGCTGTATGCTGGAGATAAATGATACTGCTTTTCCATGATTAGGTATAATTTCTCCATATTAATTTTTGCTGATTTTTCAATTCAGCAAGTATGAGAAAAAACTAACATGTAGGAAATACATCCAGTACAACTGTATATAATTTTTATAGCAGGAATTAAGAAAGAAGGCTTTCTCACTGCAAAACCCAGAAGTAATCAACAATATTGATTTTAAATACATTTTGGGGTGCTTATCCTCTTATTTTTCCAAGTTGCATGAGGAAGGAAGTGCACTGAATTACACGCCACTAAGTTTTCACTCAGTATGAAGAAACTCTTCATACCTGGTTTAGCATTCAGGCACATTTACTGTAGTGGAATGAGAGTGGTCACCTAGTAGGAGAAGAGGATTTGTTCAAGAAAAGGAATATGCTTTACCAAATACTTTTGGAAGGTGCAGTAGGCAGAAGAGAGGTCCCCAAATGCAACTTGGAGGGCTGATTACTGGCTCCGTCTCAGGCAAAGTACATGGCACAGGTACCCTGCCTGGATGTTCCAACAAGCGACAAAGCGGCAGCTGCCTTTCATCAGCCTGGCAAGTGTTAGAGCAGGCATGTGAACTGTGAGTCTTGAAACACGACTTTGTGCACCTGCAGTGCCTCCTGACTTTTCCAATATGAGTATTTCAAGGAATTAACCCAACACATCAGAAACCTGACCCAGGACACTTGAGTTTGGCACAACCCAAAGATCTTCACCAGGGCAGGGTGCCCACCACAACATATGTTATTTTACTGCTAAGATCTCATGAGGTTTCTTCTGCTTATGCTGACACTGCCTTAGCACTAATAATTAGTTTGTAAGGCAAATTACTTAGACCATCATGTAATCATCATGTACAATCTGAAACACTTGGTTTTGCCACAGTTTGCTTTAAATCACATAGCAGGATAAAATATTTTTTTAAAAAAAGGGCCCACACGGAAAACCACCACAAGCTTGTTTGAAGTGTGGGCTTCAAACAAGAGCAACCATAATTTTTACTTTCAAGTTACTGTCAATATGCAGATACAATGATAACTGATGATTAATATGACAATGAGTGTGGTAATGAGTAACTTTACCTGTGCTTTAAGCTTAGGACAAAGTCAAAGATACTGAACAATAAGATCAAAATTATCAGATAAAAAAGGATAACTATGTCAAATTCCTTCCTCAAAGATGCTTATCAGTGGTACAGACCCCAGAGGTCTTCAGGAAGTTCTCCAAGATAAAAATTCAGTTTTCAGGTCCCTACAGACTTGTGCATTGACAAAAAAGAATCTCTATGTTTTAACCAATAACTCAAGAATGTAAAGAGCCACCTACTCATATCACCAAAAGGTTGTTAATTAGAGAATCTGAAAATGCATACTCACCTACCTTCTACCAATCTGTTTTCATCTGCAATATGTCCATATTCTTTGCAATTGTAATACAGAACCCCAGGTGTCCATCTTTAACACAGTGAGACATTGCATCTGCTCAAATGCATAATGCTGTTTTCTGCCACAATGAATTTCTATCAAAACAGCTTCTTGTGAAAACAGAATGCTTTCAACAGAATACTGAAATAAAAGAAAGATGCTGCTTTTGCTTTAGCCAGAATGAGAATATTTTAAGTAACTATTATGTGTTTTTATATGTCTCTCTCAATTTGTTGTCTTCATTAATGAATGGCAAATTTCATAGCCATTTTTTTTCCATATTAGAAAAATATTTTCAAACTTCAACTAATGAAATATTCCTTTAAATCTCCACTGAAAATCAAAAAAGAGAATCAAAAAGTTCCTACATTTGGTAAACCGGTAGGTTTTTTAGACATAAATTCTGTAAATTTTCTATTCCATGGAGAGCAACTGAATGATGTCACTGATTGACAGACATAGCTTACTCAAAAAGAATGCAATGTCATAGAAATTAATTAATACAACCATATTTTAAAAGGATGGTATAGCTATTCCCTGGGGGCAAAAAGTACCCAACAATTCTGTTTTTCCTAGACCCTGTTTTCCCAACGATTTAGTACATGGGCCTGGACAGGGGATGTCACAAGTCCTCTTATAATCCACATTCACACAAGCCCTTCCAAAGCAAAGGAGGGGGCAGAAGTATTGCACATCCAGTTTTGTTCCAGATGATAAGCAGGTGCAGTTTGGAAGGATGCACTTATTCTCAGGTCTAGACATAGTCTGTGACAATTCAAGGGTCGTTTCACAGAGTCATAGAATGGTTCACGTTGAAAGGGACCTGAAAGATCACCTAGTTCTAACTCCCCTGCCATGGGCAGAGACACCAACCACTAGACCAGGCTGCTCAAAGCCCCATCCAGCCTGGCCTTGAACACTTCCAGGGAAGGGGCATCCACAACTTCTCTGGGCAACCTGTTCCACTGCCTCACCACCCTCACAGTAAAGACTTTCTTCCTAATATCCAATCTAAATCTCCTCTCTTTCAGTTTAAAACCGTTACGCCATGTCCTATCACTACACCCCCTGACAAAAAGTCCCTCCACATCCTTCCTGTAGGCCTCCTTCAGGTACTGGAAGGCTGCTATTAAGGTCTCCCCAGAGCCTTCTCTTCTCCAGGCTGAACAACCCCAGCTCTCTCAGCCTGTCCTCACAAGAGGGGTGCTCCAGCCCTCTGAGCATCTTTGTGGCCCTCCGCTGAACCCGTTCCAATGAGTCCCTGTTTCATTTATAGACGCCTGAGTACAATTCTTCCCAGTAACCAGAATTATTTTTCTAATATAAAATGGAATCTACAAATTATCTTTTGGTCTTGTCAACAATTTAAAACAGCATGTGTGCAGATATCCACGTGAGAAATTTTTAATGTTCATTAACAGCTGAGTGATCAGGTAAGGCCTGCAATGGGACAGCCTACTTCTTGATAAGATTTTCTGCAGCATGCGTTAGTGGTATAATATTTTAGAAAATAACAATGTCTGCTTCAGGTTCAACCATGCTCTTTTTTGCATACCCAAGAACGCGAAAAAAATTCACAACACCCAAAAGATTTTTAGTACTTTGCAAAATCTTTCCATTCATTAGAAAGAAATTAAGCCTGTGTTGGGTTTTACCACACCTACACAATCACATGGTAAGTGTTGTTACTGTTAGTTGGGCTGTAGCTATCTGGGATACACGTAACAGGGACACTTCACATATTTCTACTTGTGTTCTAGAAGAACTGCTGTTTCTTTAGTGTGTTTAGAAGTACATCAAGATTGCTAGTTCTGAAACATGAATTTGTACTGTTTCTCAGCCGAGAAATCAAGATAATTCCTCCATACTCCTCTTAGGAGGATTTACAACAAGGAAAGAACACACCTTTCATTTCCGAAGAACACTACTTGCTCTTATTTCCAGCTAAAGCAACTAACATCTAAAGCAATTACGAACAGTAATTCAGAAAACCTTCAGTTGTGATTTGCAAAGGTAAAGAAATATCTTGGCATTCAGTGGCAACAAACGATTCCACCCACACACATAATAGCTACACGTTCATACAGGTACAAACAACAAGATGTGTCAATTCAACGGTCAATGCCTGGAAGAGAAAGAGGCTTTTAATCTTTTCAGTACTGATCAGACAGAGCATCACTGAGGGGAAAATATTAAACTACTCCTACCTGTTGATTTGGTGTAGCATTTAGCTTAGCCAGGCAAAAACAGGGAAGGTGGTTTGGCTTAGGTAGGGAATCATTGCCCTACCTCCCTTGAGAGAGAGTTTCTAAGTTGCGTTCAAGGTCTTGTATATGCTTCAACTATGCTAGGGTTAGGGCATTTACTCCCACCAGCAAGCATACCACCAAGCTGGCACTCAGCAGAACAAGGTAAGTTACCAGTTACCTCAGGTTCACTACCCGAGGAAGAAAGGAAAAGGAGTGAGAAACTGCACCTCACCGAAAGAACTGAGAACTGAGTCATCGGATGTTCGTACAGGAAATAGAAAAGGACAGGATGGGCTCCTCAAAGGAGCAAGAGTGCTGCGGCCAGCATGTCACCACAGGAGATGCTGGGCTGAGAACACGCTAGTTGCTACAATGGAAGGAGCTTCAAGTGTTTATGTTACAGGGAGTCTAGTTCTCAGCTTTATGATGTTTCCTGCAGATTACACCTGTGAATCCTGGATGCATCCCAGCAGCATCTAACAAAACTTACTTCCCTAGCTTTCTTACAAAGGTGGGGCTCCATCCTCTGCTTCTGCTATTATTAGATAATAGCAATATAAAACCCAGCTCAGGGAAGGGAGATTTGCTTTCAAGGATGCAGCTAAATACTGTCATGGAAAAGTCCACAAAGAACTTGGGGCAGAAAGGCCTGACAACCAGGCAACTGGATGTTACCAATAATCATAAATAGATGCCAACAACCAAGTCTTAATTGATAGACTGCTTTGGTTGGGTTATTGGCTTGAAGCCCCCAAAATTTAACATGCGTTCTTCTATGTTAGAGGCAACTACTTCAGCTTCGCTTTAAGATTAGAGCTAGGATACTCTTATTCTAGTCATCCCTGTGAGGCCAGACATCTTATTTTACACCCCATGACAAGCTATTCCAGCACAACTCCCTTCCTGCTTCCACACTAGTTCCTTCCCTTGTCCTCTTCTTCCCTCCAAAAGATAAAAGAGAAGATTTACCTACAGTAAATTCTAATTTGTAAGAGGCATTAAGCATTAGACAAAACATAAGGCAGTTATGATACTGACATAACAGGTCTCTAATAAAATGCAAATTCCTCCCCTATTCGAATGTGCTCCAGTTTGAGAAGCAATGTTATTCAAAATCAGCTCTTCATTGATTTGAAGTTTATGCTACTGACTTCGTAGTGTGAATTTGAGGAAAGCAGACTTTTACGCCATTGTGTACCCCCACAACTTATTTTTCATGTTTGGATGGCCAGGTACTAGCAAAGCTGTTCCTAAGAATTTGTCCAATAGGCTAAACCAGAGGATTTTTCTGCTTTATAATTATAAAATGTATGGAATATATTTAGCTTACATAGATGTATCATTCTTAAAGAAATCCAATGGTATTTTCCCACAGGCCTATCTTTAAACACAATGTCTTAATTCCATTCTAAATTCAGGCTAATGTAGCACCATATAGGACAAGAAATCCATGTGGCTTAAGAGATCTCAGATTTATTAAATGAGGTAGTTTTTATGACTAGTGATTTTGACTTCATGCCCAAGTCCCTAATTAACACACTGTAAGAGAGCTAAGAGAGCCATATTTTCAATAACATTGTGATAATGAACAAAAGCAAAATTTATCCATCAATATAATCTATTTTTAAAGGACAGCTGTATTTGATGGCTTGAAAAACTAATCTACCTTTTTATTTTCTCACCACAAGTATGAAATTCAAAAGCTTCTTAAAAAAAGGAAGCATTTCACCATGGACAGTTTTGAAAAAAAGCTCACTGGCAACTGTTAGGAACAACAGCACAATAAAAATTCAGTAAGTATGTGAATGGAATATAAACCACATATAAAGGGGTTCAAGATCTCTGAAGTGCTAAATACTATTGTTTCGAAGTCCAGTGCTCCTACAAATTTTAGATCGTACATTTCTACTATCTGCATAAAGAAATAGGGACCAAGCAACTCTGAAAAAGAAGAGACAAGAAGATATGAGATTGTGCAAGTAAAATAAATGCAATATAGGGCAAATGGAAGACACCAACAAATAAACAGACAAGAAGGGGAAAAACCCAAGAAAACAAAAAGATGCTATGGATGAAACAGAACATACCACTACTGCTGCCAGGGAAAATAATGAAAAAGAAATATTGAAATTGAGTAACTGATATTCAATATTGAAAGGATTCATCTTTAAAACGCTATAAAAACATGGACAGGCAACATTTAGAAATGATGATTATGGAAGTGATGATATATATTCAGGAACTGACTAGCAACTTGTCTGCATTGTGGCGGACAGGTCGTTGTAACTTGCTTCTGCAAGGCCTTTCTGGCTCTATGGCATGAAGCTTCCTGCTGACCTTGTGTCATTTTGGCTGGAGTCCTTGTCTGTGCTGTAATAGCGAAAGTATAAGAAATTCATAGAAGTTTAAATGACTAACTGTCCTTTATGCCTTTCCCCACTCCAGACATAGCAGCTAAGCCTTTTGTCGAGAACATCTATACTCTGTTCCCCAGTATCTGGAATTCCTAATGATGGGCTAGTGCTAGTGCTCATCCAGACTTTTAAACTCTATAGAGGAAATACAGTTCAGACAAAGGTCTTTTAGCAGCCTGCTTACTTAACATCCACACAGTTTTTTGGTATTTTGAGATTCCAGGGTGTTCCTATCTGGTACGAAGAAGTCTGCAAGCTGAGAATCCAACCTCTCTTCAGGTCAAAATTTAGAAAGGTTATTCCTAACTGAAGCCAGATCAAATTGTTAGTAAAATAAAATACTCCTTTAAAATAACGTTTTCAGAATAATTTTGGTAATGCTCACAGGGCAGAGTGTTACAAGATGTATTTTGTGTAACATTTTGAAGGTGAATGCTCTGTGAGAAGTGTCAGTATTTTCAGTAACACCAATATTGACATCTGTTCTGTGTTTCATCCATGGTAGGTTCTTTCTGTCTTATTTGATACTATTCTTTTCCTGCTTATTTTCCTTCTATTCTGTTGGGTTACTTTACAATATAAACAATTAACAATTACATAAAGATGATAACACTGTACAAATAAGGAAATTCCACAGATTGCACTGTAATAATGAAGTGCGAAACACCGTTCTGTGACCGCTATTAAAATGCTGGTCCGTTGCTGGAAATACAGTCCACATCAAACAGAATTTTTTATTTGAAAAAAAGAATGATCAGCAAATCTTATTCTTCTAAATGAGTCAAAAATACATTAAAAAAAATGGAATAAAGAACATTTTGAAAATCTATCACCCGAGTTTAAAGAAAAGTGAGAAGTCAGCAGCCCCAGCTGTACAGAAGTCAATTTAGCCTTTTGTCCTCATCTGCTAATTGAAACTGCATGACATGATAATTCTCTTGGGGAATTATGAACTCTAAGGTACAAAAATTATCTACAGTGATACTACTTTTCCCTCATAGTTCAGTAAGATAGGTTGCACCGATTGCTGAAGCTGAAAAATTCTTCTGCATTATCTCTGCAGACTGCATATTCAATTCCATGGCAAAACCAAGAAATTTGCGGGATGCTCAAATTCAGGATTTCACACAATGGAAGAAAGCAGCCCAAACGTGGCAAGAACATCGAAGATTTTAGCATTATTGTGCAGATGATCAAAAAATAGAGAAGGGTTTTAGAATTATTCTGCAACATTCTTTTAAAGCCAAAACAACTATACCACACATCACATTCTGTTTCCTGGTTGGCTGTGAGGGACAGTCAGCTTTGCATTTGTGAGAATTACAGTTGTATTCAGTATTGATTTGTATCATTAAGGATAGCTTAGTTTTCTATAAAAAAAGGCATGCAATTCCTAAGAACCATTGTCTTAATTCCCAGCAAAGGCAACACAGCTATTATTCTACCAAATTTTACTTAATAAGTATCATCAAGGTTTTGAAGATTTCTGTGAGTTGCATCTCAAACACCCACATACTGCTCAGGTCACTACAACAGTCTGTACCACAACCGCCCTTTACATATCAGAAAACATATTCTGTTGGACTAACAGCCTGTGGCTGCTGCTTGGTATTAGAGTTTACTTCACCGTGTTTTTCAGTTTCAAATTATGACTTGAAATCCATTTTATTTTAGCAATAAGACAGAAGTTTTGAATAGACTACGTCTTCATTGGGTCTGATGACTACAGTGAAGCAGTAAGAGGCAATAGAAACTGAACTGTAGAATATAGTCAGTTCTGAGGAACTGATGTCCATACAGCTTTTGCGAGGTTCTCCTTCAGACTAGCTTGTCTGACCTCTGCATTTTTTCATTGTTTGTTACCAAATGTTTTATGTTTTCTGTAACATAAAACACATGTTCTCTTTTTTTCTTGGGTGGAATTTTAAGGATTGCAAGAACCTTAAGAATCTGGGAAAACTTTACTGTGCAAAACTGAAATATTTGCGAACAGCAATCTCCATTTATTAGAATAATAATCGTAATTTATGATAGGGGATATATATGAAGTAATGAATTGTAATAATGCTTTATCTTTAGCTTTGCATTCAGTCTGAAGACATAAAATAGCATAATGACACCAGCTTTCAAGAGTGTGAAGGAAACATAAGAAAAAAGAAATTCACAGGAAGCATGTAGACAAGCCAGGAATCTGAGCTTCCAATTTTAAAATGTATACCTAAACAATCTGAATTTACGTTTTGAAAACTCCTTTCTCACAAAATGCATATGAAAGTACTGCTGCCTTAAATAATTCATGTTGGCTACAGGATATACATTGTTGCAGTGCAGTGGGTTGACTTTGGCTGGCTACCAGACACCCACCCAGCTGCTCTCTCATCCCACCTCCTTAAAAAAACAGGGGAAAAAAGTAAGACAGAAAAGCTTGTGGGTCAAGGTAAAGACAGGGAAATAACTCACCAATTACAATCCAGCCAGTAAGTCAGCTTCACCGGGGGCTCAACTTAAACACCTCTATGCAAACGCATGTTGCACAGGGAATAAACAAGAGGAGTTAGGGACCTGTGCACACCTGCAGGGCTATGATCTCACTGGAATCAAGGAGGCATGGTGGGATGGCCCCTATGACTAGAGTGTTGGAAGAATACAGGCTTTTTAGGAAGGACAAGAAGGGGAGACAAGCAAGGGGTGTCGCCCTCTATGTCAATAACCAGCTGGAGTGCATGGAGCTCTGCCTGGGGAGAGCTGACCGAGAGCTGATAGGTCAGGATTAAAGGGAAGGTATGGACAGGTGACATTACAGTGGGGGTGTGCTACAGGCCACCCAACCAGGAAGAACAAGTGGAGGAGGCCCTCTATAGACAGATAGGAGCAGCCCCACATTCACAAGCCCTGACAACACAGCAAGGCATAAGCAATCCAGGAGGTTCCTGGAATGCATTGATGATAACTTCCTTCTCCTCATTGGCTCCTTTATCATTTGGAGAGGTACCATGCTGCACCTCATTCTCACCCACAAGGAGGGGCTGGTGGGGAATGTGAAGCTCAAGGGCTGCCTTGGCGGCAATGACCATGAGCTGGTGAAGTTCAAGATCCTCAGGGCAGCGCGGAGGGCGCACGGCAAGCTCACTACCCTGGACTTCACAACAGCAGACTTTGGCCTCTTCAGGGATCTGCTTGGTGGAGTACCATGGGATAAAGCCCTGGAGGGAAGAGGGGCCAAGAAAGTTGGTTAATACTGAAGGATCACCTCCTCCAAGCTCAGCAGCGAAGCATCCCAACGAAGATGAAGTCAGGCAAAAGCGCCAGGAGGCCTGCACGGATGAACAAGGAGCTCCTGGACAAACTCAAACACAAAAGGAAGCCCACAGAGGGTGGAAGCAAGGACAGGTAGCCTGGGAGGAATACAGAGAAATTCTCCGAGCAGCCAGGGATCAGGTTAGGAAAGCTAAAGCCCAGACAGAGTTAAAGCTGCTCAGGGACATCAAGGGCAAGAAGAAAAGCTTCTACAGATATGTCAATGATAAAAGGAAGACTCCGGAAAACGTGAGCCCTCTCCGGAAGGAAATGGGAGACCTGGTTACCTGGAATATGGAAAAGGCTGAGGTACTCTATGACTTTTTTGCCTCAGTCTTCACAAGCAAGTGCTCTAGCCACACTGCCCAAGTCACAAAAGGCAAAGGCAACAACTAGGAGAATGAAGAACCATCCACTGTAGGAGAAGATCAGGTTCAAGGACACCTGAGAAACCCGAAGGTGCACAAATCCGTGGGACCTGACAGGATGCGTCTGCGGGTCCTAAGGGAACCGGTGTATGAAGGTGCTAAGCCGCTATCCATGACATTTGAGAAGTTGTGGCAGTCCAGTGAAGTTCCCACTGGCTGGAAAAGGGGAAACATAACCCCATTTTTAAAAAGGGAAACAAGGAAGACCTGGGGAACTACCAGCTGGTCAGTCCCACCTCTGTGCCCAGCAAGATCATGGAGCAGATCCTCCTGGAAACTCTGCTAAGGCACATGGCAAATAAGGAGGTGATCAGTGACAGCCAACATGGCTTCACTAAGGGAAAATCGTGTCCGACAAATTGTGTCCTTCTACGACAGGGTTACAGCACTGGCACATAAGGGAAGAGCAATTGACATCATCTACCTGGACCTGTGCAAAGCTTTTGACAACATACCACATGACATCCTTATCTCTAAATTGGAGAGACATGGATTTGACTCAGTGGATAAGGAACTGGTTGGATGGTTACACTCAAGGAGTTGCGGTCAGTGGTTGATGTCCAAGTGGCAACCAGTGACAAGCAGCTTTCCTCAGGGTTCAGCACTGCAACTGGTGCTGTTTAACATCTTTGTCAGCAACACGGACAGTGGGATTGAATTCACCTTCAGCCAGTGTGCCAACACCACCAAGTTGTGTGGACTGGTTGACACGCTGTAGGGAAGGGATGCCATCCAGAGGGAACCAGACAGGCTTGAGATGTGGGCCCATGGAAACTTCATGATGTTCAACAAGAGCAACTGAAAAGGTCATGCATGTGGGCCGAGGCTATCCCAAGCACATCTACAGGCATTGACTGAGAGCAGCCCTGAGGAGAGGGACTTCAGAGTGTTGGTGAATGAGAAGCTCAACATGAGCTGGCAATGTCCGCTTGCAGCCCAGAAGGCCAACCGTATCCTGGGCTGCATCAAAAGAAACGTGGCCAGCAGGTCAAGGGAGGTGATTCTGGCCCTCTACTCCACTCTGCTGAAACTCCACCTGGAGCATTGCATCCAGCTGTGGGACTCCCAACATAAGAAGGACATGGATCAGTTGGAGCACGGCCAGAGGAGGGCCACGAAGATGATCAGAGGGCTGGAGCACCTCTCCTATGAAGACAGGCTGAAAGAGTTGGGGATGTTCAGCCTGGAGAAGAGAAGGCTCTGGGGAGACCTTATAGCGGCATTCCAGCACCTAAAGGGGGCCTACAGGAAAGATGGGGAGGGACTTCTTATTAGGGAGTGTAGTGACGGGATGAGGGGTAACAGTTTTAAACTGAAAGAGGGGAGATTTAGATGAGATATTAGGAAGAAATTCTTTACTGTGAGGGTGGTGAGACACTGGCACAGGTTGCCCAGAGAAGTTGTGGATGCCCCTTCCCTGGAAGTGTTCAAGACCAGGCCGGATCATAGAATCATAGAATGATTCGGGTTGGAAGGGACCTTAAAGATCATCTAGGTGCAACCCCCCTGCTGTGGGCAGGGACACCAACCACTAGACCAGGCTGCTCAAAGCCCCATCCAGCCTGGCCTTGGGGCTGGGGCTTTGAGGAACCTGGTCTAGTTGGTGGTGTCCCTGCCCATGGCAGGGGGATTGGAACTAGACAATCTTTAAGATCCCTTTCAACCCAAACCATTCTATGATATAGTCATGATAGTCTAAGCACATAAGCAACAGACATTTTAGAATCCTTAAAAATTTCTTTTTTCTTCAATAGACCAACATGTCTACTTAATTTTTAATAATGCACATTAAATATAATATTGTATTAACACTGTAACACAGTGTTAGTTGAGTTACAAAAGTTAATTACAGCCTTTCAGTTTTTTTACTGGTAATTTCATTATCATTGCTAAACCAAAAAACTGATATTGCCATAAACAAAACGTAGTACATACATGTCACTTGTGGTAAAATTTCCAGTCCTCTTTTTAAATCATTGGCTTGAAATATCTCATTGATAAGAAGAACTTAACTAAACTTCTCTCTTAGAAGACTATAAAGTACTCAGTTTTAATCTCACTCAGCCGTATATATTACACCTTTAATTTGCTGAACTGCAAGTACGGATGATACCTCTTGTAAGGGTACTCTTGCTGTAAAGAAGCAATGCACTTTATATCCTTCAATCCCAAATGAGCATGAATTAATATAGTTTCTTAGAGAACAAGCATTTTCAGGTTCTTCAGTAAAGAAGAATTAGTACTTTAAAAAATTTTATACTTGGTTTTACTAAGTATGAGGTCTCTCCAGGAAAGATTTCACAAAAAGCAGGGTAAAATTCTTTTGCCCCACCATATCTAAAAAGCTACCACTGCAGCTTTTGAGATGACAGACAACTGCAAATGTGTTATGTGTTGATTTAAGAAAAAATAATAATGGCAGACTCATTTTATTTCAGAACACTTAGAGGCTTTGGCATTAAATATGGGTCAAAAATCACTAAACATATCAATGAGTGACACTCATTAAAATAAATCACACAAAATGGAACTTGTATGATAACACGTTGTGACACTACTACTGCTTTCATAAATAAAGAATGAAAATTAAACTTTCATAGTAAAATATTTCACTAGGCTAGATTGCAAAGTTTGACATGGTCAATTCATCACTGCAGAAATCAGACAAAGCGCAGTCTGCTACAGTCAGGAAGCTCATTATTTCATTAAAATTGCACTGTATCTAGGACTCCAACATTCCTTTTATTAAAAATAATCACCAAGAAGTTGAATGGTAATTGTCAACCTCCTGCACTACAATTTTGTCTTCCATTTAAATGGAGGCTGAAAAGCAAAAAGTAGTCACTGTCAATAAAACTGCATTGGACTTACTGTGTACAGAAAGCAGATGGATAGATTCAAGGAATAGTTTACAATTTGTTCAGTAATTCAGAGAGACACAAATGCTCTAGAAAAACCTAAAGAACATTTTTCAACTGACTTTTTACAATCAAAACTAAAACTACAGGAAGGGTCAGTTTTAATTAATGTTCTGAATTAAAAACGGGATGGAAAGTAACTTCCCGGGTTTTTGAGCCCAGCCCTTCATTCTGAGAAGCAATCAGCATGACGGGATCACTTTCACAAACTCTGCAAGCTCTAGCACAACACCACTGGGCCTCTCAGCACACTTTATTCCCATTGGAAGACTGCTCAAGATGGGCAGAAATCTCCTTGTCCTTTACAGCCTAAATTTCATTACAGTATATATTTATACTGTCAGAGTTTTATGCTTCTAAAGAGCAGCACTGCTCTTTAGCATCAACAATTTAAAGTTTTTATACGGCTACATTTTCTTTTACTATTTTGTAAATTTTTCTCTGCATTGAAACATTACATTGTATTTAAAAAGTTTTAAAGGAAGGCTCAAAATTTAAATAAGTCATTTCCAAGTTACTACAATACAGAATTTGATCTTGCTGATACGAAATAAGTTCAAATTATCACTTTATTTTTTGGGTTTCAAGTTGTGTCAATTTTAGACAAGAGAGTTTTTTGAAATCTTGAAAATCTTTAAGAGACAAAAAACCTTCCTTTCCATATTCTTTTAATGCAAAACCTCTCAAATACTACATCAAATCCCACTACAGTAAAAACAGGATGACGGAAGAACAGAAGTACGGGGAAAAAATAGAAGCATGTAAAGATTGTTTTTCCTGATCTAGATAGCGTGTCCCGCATTCAATCCAGTCTACATTCCACTGCAGATCTGAATCTGCAGTGGAATTTCTCCTGGCCGGCTGAAGGCTTCCACAGAGATCAAACAAATTGGCACAGAGAGACCGAACAGCACATGAAAGTGCCACTCAGAACGAGCATGAGACAGAGATTCTTATGAACTTTATGCCATTAGAAATTGGCCACAAAGGAGCTGTTCTACCAGGTAATTTTGCTACATCTAAGCCTAAAGCTCTAACCCTGTACTGCCGATTAGCCTGACCCAGGTGCAGGACCCTGCACTGGGCCTTGTTGAACTTCATGAAGTTCACATGGGCCCACTTCTTGAGCCTGTCCAAGTCCATCTGCCAAATGGCACCCTGTCCCTCAGGCATGTAAACTGCACCGCTCAGCTTGGTGTCATCTGCGAATCTGCTGAGAGTGCACTCAATCCCTCTGTGCATGTCATCAATGAAGATATCGAACAGTACTAGTCCCAGTACGGACCCCTGAGGGACACCACTTGTCACCGATCTGGACAGAGAGCTGCTGACCACTACTCTCTGGATGTGACCATCTAACCAGTTCCTCATCCACTGAACAGTCCACCCATCAAATCCATATCTCTCCAATTCAGAGAAAATGATGTTGTGGGGGACTGTGTCAAAAGCTTATTCTTACCCACAGGCTTTCAACCTACTTGTGGCTATCCCTCAGAGACAGCTCTTCACACTCTATCCATTTCTTGATGTAGAGGGCTACATCTCCAGCCCTCCTTCCTCACCTGTCCCTTCTGAACAGAGTGTAGCCATTGGTAGGAGCACTTCAGTCATGGGATTCCTCCAACCAAGTTTCAGTAATGGCAACTAAATTGCAGCTTTCTAACAGCACTGTGGCTTCTAACGCCTCCTGTTTATTGCCCATGCTGTGTGCATTGGTGTAGAGGCACTTAAGTTGGGCTGTCAGCCATGTCACCTTTTTAGAGGAGCACACCTTAATTCCTTTGAGGTATTCCACCAATGTTCCTCTGTTGGCTCCTATGACCTCAGGAGCCCCTGGCTTATCTCTGTAAGACTTCAAGTGTGCTCCAGCGTACTCAGCACATCCCAGAGAAACAGGCTGATGGCCCTTCACCAGCACTCCGTCCCTCTAACCTTGGTGTGTCGTCCCATAGCTTTTCATGGGCAGGCCTGATATTATCCCCTTCCCCCTTCAAGTCTAGCTAGTTTAAAGCTCTGTCAATCAGCTGTGCTAGCTCGTGAGCAAAGATCTTCCTCCCTCTTTGACAAAGGTAAACGCCATCTGATGTCAGCAGGCCTGGTGCCGTGTAGACCTTCCCATTATTGAAAAACCCAAAGCTGTGGCAGTGACACCAGCCACAGAGCCATGTATTAATAGACTGGGTCCATCTGTTTTTCCATTATCACTGCCTGCAACTGGTAGGAGAAAGGAAGATATTAGCTGTGCTCCTGAAGTCTCTTTTGACTGTCCTTAGACTATGTGTTGCAGTTTCATTGCCACCCACATGGAAGAGCATAACGGGTAATAGCCTGAGGGCTGTACCAGGTTAGGACGTTTCCTAGTGATGTCCTTAACCCAGGCTCAAGGGAGGCAGCAGACTTCCTTAAGAGAAGGGTCTGTCCAGCATATTGGACCCTCCATTCCCCTCAGAAAGGAGTCACCTACAACTATAACCTGTCTTTTCTTCCTTGTGGAGGTGGTTGTGATATGGTGTGTAGGCCTTTCTGACATCGGCAACACCTCTGGTGTGGACGGGCCATCATCCACATCATCAATTGACTGACCTTCCACATCCAGAGCCTCATACCTGTTGTACAGAGGCATCCGGGAAGGCAAGGAGGGGGTTTGCCTGCCACCCCGAGTGCAGACTTGGCTCCATTCACTCCTTCCCTTTCAGTTACTGCCTTCTGCCTGGTGGGGGGAGGATACAGGATCCCCTTGATCTTGTGTTTTTCCTGGTGGTTCTTACTGTTTCTATCTCAGGGAGGGCAGAGCATGGTTCCACCAGTCTCTCTCTTTCTCGGACACCCTGATGCTCCTTAACTTTTCTCCTTCCTCTTGTAGCTCTGCCACCACGCTGAGCAGATCACCAGACCTCACACACCTTTTCTCACTACTGCCTCATTACCAGTGAAAGGCCATGGCACTCCCTGCAGCCTGAGACCTGGGTGGATGCATGTTTTTGTCAGAGCTCTGTCTGGGCGGCCACATCCATTCTGGTGAGTGCAGAGAACAGTCTTCTGCCAGGTGGACACCATAGCTAAGCTTCTTCTGGAAGGGTGATGATCACCAATTGAACTGACCTTTTGAGCTGGTAGAGTGACGATGCCCTTCCATGCAAACTGGCGCACCAGACCCTGGTTGCTCCAACTCCCCAGGCTGCTTTGTATAGGTGTGGAGGTGGCCATGGTTCCTCTGGCAACACCCAGGCCTTGTCAGCACATCCTGTGAGAGCTGCTGGCTCCTGGCGGGTCTCTCTGCCACCCTGGTTCCCTGCCTCAGGAAACCCCACTGTGCGCCAGGATCTGCCGTTCCCATGTGGACAAGCTCTGGAGCAGCTTGCTTCAACAACTGACTTACCAAACACTGTAATAAGATTTTTTTTTTATCAAAACCCACAAACTATCACTTTCTTTATATACTGTCTTTCCCTTTTCAAGCGTTGCTCAAAATCTGCCATTTAGCAGATATTTGAAAAATCTGAAGCTTTGTGTTTAGATAAGAAGCAATTTCGTTGCAAATTACAGAATCCATGTAATTCACCAAAAGCTCTAAGTTCTGTATTCCAAACCTTCCCCAACAAGTTGCAACCTGCTATGGAGAATTGTACATTCACATTCCTAATTATTTTAGAATAAAGATATACCAAGGAATTGCAATACAGAAATTTATATGCTTTATAACCTTTCCACAAAATAAATAAATACAACTGTTTACACCTATAATACAGCAACAGCACCTATAATAAAAGCTGAATTTGAGAAGATTTTTACTGCCACTCTAATTTTAAAAATACTAAAGCAGAATATTTGTAGTTCACACTGGTGAAGTTAGTCTTGATACACTTTCATTTACATATTTTAGAGTCTTATTCAATACCCTCATTCTTAAAATTTCTCTGTATTAGATTGCCTTGTTTAGCGGTGTGAATTCCTTCTTCACCGTTAAATATCTGGGTCTATAAACTCTGTATTTGTTCTATTTAGCAATCTCCTCTTTTTCAGTATTTAAAGGATCTCAGGATTATTCAATGCAATAATCTGACCTTCCAATCAAATCTTAAGTAGAGCAGGGA
This sequence comes from Rissa tridactyla, assembly GCF_028500815.1. Taxonomy (NCBI): domain Eukaryota; kingdom Metazoa; phylum Chordata; class Aves; order Charadriiformes; family Laridae; genus Rissa; species Rissa tridactyla. The sequence goes on from NC_071497.1 coordinate 55,789,017, forward strand.
AGTTCTAAATCCATAACAAATGCTATCCCTAAGAAATCAAAATGACACAAATAAGTTTCTATGAAATAGAAATCAGTGACACAGAAATACAATAAAAAACATTTCTAGGATGACTTTTCGCCAGTGTACCCTGCCATTTTGACATTTTCTAAATTAAATACATCAACCTTCTAACGATAAAGAAACAAAACAAAAGCAGAATTAAAACTTTCTCAATTTTCTAAATTTTTAAAAGCTTGAAAAAGAAATGAACCCAAGTTTTAACTGAAACTAAATATTTTAGCTTGCTTTAATGCTCTGTGCAAATTTTAAAAATCATTCCATATTTCCATACAGCACTACAATTTTTCATATTATAAAGCATCTATACAGCTCTAAAAAAATCCCAGATGTCTAATAAAGCTTCCTATCCTCAGTCAAAGCATTAATCAAAAAAACATTAAGTGAGCTGTTGGTAAGCTCTCAAACACGTCTGGAAGTGTAGTGTGATCATTCCTCCTTCTTTAAACTGGTCCCTACAGAATAACTACACAAATTTAAGGTCTTCTCACTCAAAGTTCTTCACTGACTAGGGGTCAGCGGAGGGAAGGGTCAGTTCGGCTCAGCTGCATAAACCTAAGCACAGTGGAAATTTCCACAACAAAATTGATAGCACAGAAGACAGCTTTTAGAGGACCAGCTTAAGACTGGAACAAATTCACTCAAGAACCAAGGGTCACCTACTATCTTAACCACTTTCCACTCCCAGGGCACAGCATGTACTATCAACATTTCTTCCCCAGACTGATTTGATATAAACAACCTGGAATGCCTGCACTTAAAAATTAAAAAGGAAGAAAATACACTGTAAAAAATAGCTACAACAACACACTCAGAATTGTCACCACTTGGAGAAAAGATAAGGTAGTATAAATACTGTGGATATCATTCACATTGTTTCATAATTCCCTGAAAGGCTCTCTGATGCCATGATGAGAGACTTGACAAATAATCTACACCAAAACAAAATCTAATAAAAGCACTCTGTCTAGCATAATAATAATTCATCTTAGTGACTTCAAAGGAAAGGATCTTTGTAATATCTGGAACATAACGGTTACCTATTTACACAAAATTTAATTCCAGCCCATTAAAATTTCAAAGCAGCGGCTACATGTTATAGCATATAGGTATAGTATTATGTGATAGCATAATCACAAAATGCAGAGCAAATGAAGTGCGTGGTTTCTTTCATGGACTTTCAGTTAACAGCCATCCACATATAGGCAACTTTGAGAAATAAAATCTTCAGGAACAAATAACTGTTTAACATAACCTAGCTTATGTTAAACAGGTGATCACACACACTAGATAAGAGAGATGTTATTGAGAGGAATAAAAAAATTGGGTCTTTAGGTGTGATCAGTACACAGTTCTCCTTAAGTCTGAATTTTGAACAGCTAGACAAATAAGCAAGTTAAGAAGGAGATCACCTATGAGATCCCCATTTTACCAATTCTACTACTTTTCTTACAGTGACAAAGGAAAATCCCATTTACTGCACATACATAGACTTTATCAATGAACATGTAAGTACATCTAGTTCCATTAGCAATATTAAGTAATATTTAAAGCTTTAAAATGTTGTGATGCTGATTTAAGAATTCAAATATTTTTGGGACAGCCATTTTATGCTCAGATTTTGCTGTACTGCAGAAAAAATTTTACAAACTAAAACACTCAGCAATTATGTAGCTGCTCACCCAAATGAACTACACGGACAGTAATCATTCCTCTCAGTAGCTTTAGGTTATGCATCTTCTTCCTTTCGCTTAGATATAATGTTCACTTGCAGTCTAAAATTTTCTCAGTTTTATTTCAAATAATAATGATTAAGGCCAGGAATATTTTGGCATTCGCTGCTTTGCTTACAAAGTGCTCTACATTTCAAGACTCCGTACTGAGATGGCTCAATCCCTGCTTTCTGATCTTCAATTTTAAAAAAAAAAAAAAAAAAAAAAAGAGAGAGAGGAAAAAAAAGGGAGAAAATAAAATCAGTTTGCAATATCAACCCTCCTTTCATACAGATGAGATACACTGAAAGCTTACCAAGTCGCATCCATAATCCCATTGACTGCTCACTATAACCATTTCATCACGCACAACTTGACAAGAATCTTGATCTTAATTTTCCTCTTTTAAAGTAGTCTGTTAGCAAGGGAAAAATATCTAATGTATGTCCCTTATTTATATGTTGCTTACCTGCTCTTGTAATCTCTGCGCTCCATTTTGTTCCATTTATTTTGAAAATCATTGTGAAACAGGGCTGAGTCACATATATTTGGCAATACTTGAACAAATGTTTGTAATTTACTAGGAGCTGTCTAGGGCAGCACAAAGCTCTGAATTATACAAATGTTTGGTCAGCAAGTATTCCTCTGACACCTGCTTGCATCGTAGTTGAAATTACTCAACTGCATAAACAAGGAAGGAAAGTCTTGAAAAGTAATAGCTGCAAATATCACCCAGTGAACAATCATTTGCAGTGTTAAAGTGCTTTAAAGTAACACATCAGGGATTCTTTCAAACTTCCTATATTCTTTGGCATTGTCACCCAAACTGGCTAAAAGATAGCCCCCCAAAAACCTAAACTACAATAACTGAAAAAAAAATGTGGTAAGGTTGTGTCGTTCTGTTACAGTAAATCAATACAGTAATGCAGCAGAAAAAAACCCTGCTGGCTGTCTTATCTCTTCTGCTGTCCTTAACTTCGGAAACAGTCATTCAAATAAAACAAGCATCCATTTATGAATATTCATATATGTTCTAATTAAAAAAAAAATCTGCACTGGTATATTCAAGAGATTTTATATATATTTTATATATATATACACACATATAAATATAAAAATAAAACCTAAAATACTGATGAAGAGCAGGAATCCAAAAGACATATAAGATATATGGAATAAATGCTGTGCTGCATATTCATGTTAAAATGTATAAAAAGAACTGAGCTCTTGAAGAGCTTTTTGTGCATTCTTCCAGTCAACAGCAAATTTGTGGAATTGATAGAAAGTGAATAAAGCCCTTCTGCCTTTTAGAAATGAAGAATCTCATTCCTGAGATGAAGAAAAAGAGCTTCAAATCCTGGAGGCAGAAGCTGGAAGCACGTTTGTATAAATGACTTTACAATGACAGGATTTAAAACAGAATAGAAGGTTAAGACACCTCATATCACTAACCTGATCATAGCGGGGAAAAAAAAAAATCTTGAAATTAAGCGGTAGAACCACAGAAATCAGACAATAGTTACCATAAAATCTCTAGAGCAAAAATTCTGTATTCTTACTGCAGAAAAATAAGAAGTTACTGACATTAAAAAATTACCCTGGATCATTCAAGCATTCAATCTCTATGCAAAAAGAACAAATGAGTCAAATCTTTCTAGCTTCCTATATTTTGTTAAGTATCCAAAAGAAATACAAAGAATAATGTCAATCTATATCAAATAGTTACTTCCACCTCTCTATAAGCTGGACAAATGCTTGTATCAAAGGAATTTGATTTTCTTAAGCTTCCCTTATTCTAAAAGCCAATATTAACTGCATATGGGCATGTGTGCATGTACTTGTATATGCATGTAAAAGCAATGTAACTACTCACCTTTGAGTTGACGTGTGGGAAAATGAACACTCAAAGTAAAACTACAGAACAGCAGATTTTTTCTGTGACACATTCAGTAAACTTTTAGCTCCTACAAGCATAAATTTTCCATTAACTTAAGGCACATCCAGCAGAGAGTTGTAAATTTTCGATTTCTATTTAAAAGCTATCTGATTTTTACTAGCTGAGGTAATTTATACCATGGCCAGTTGAAGAAGTAGATGGGATTATTGCAAACAGAAAATTTCTAAGGGTAAAAGAGACTTGCATGATAGTTATCTCAAAGGCAACTTTCAAAGTAACCACACTATTTTTCAGATAGATGGGGTGTCTTAAAGCTATGAGGCTGAACTGGAAGATGTACATTATAGGCAGCTCTGACTAGTGTAAGTCTACACTGCAAGTTGTGTTATCAGAACAAAACTAATTAGCCAGGAAAGAAAGTTCAGTTATAAAAAGAAAAGATCTCTCACAAGGATAGAAACACTCTTCCATGATGGTCTAAACGCAAAAGGGTCCCAACCAAAGGACATCCGCAATCTGAGTCAAGCCTTATTACTTAGAAGAGATCTGGAAGTTCTCCAAAATCACGTCAGTGCTGCTGAGCTGTAAGACTCTAGTTCCTCTGTCATTAAGGAATGGATATTTCATATTGCAGAAGAAAACCAACAAGTTATACACCAGATGGTTAGCTGAGTATCATACAGAATCAGGAAACATGAGTAATTCTTCTGTTTGTTCCACTCCCTCCAGTCATCATTTCTATAGCTAATATGTTGCCATAACATTAAAAGATAAGGTAGACAGCAATAATTCCATTAAAGGGATTACAAACATGAGACACCATGCAAAAGACTAAAAGTTCATGTGTGTTAACTCTTCCCCAGGATAACTAGGTCTCTAAAACAAAGATTCTATTTGCAACGGCTTCTTTATTTACAGCCCTGTTGAGTTAAACTTGCACAAGAACACATCTCCTACTATTGCTCAGACCTCCAAAAAGCAGAAGAATATATAATTTTTCAAATCCAGTTTAGGATATTTTCCACAGCCTCTACTTGTGTTTCTATATGCCTATATATGCCCAGTTTCACAAAGTTAAATTTCATGCAACATACTCATTACTCATTTTATGAACTTCATACCAATTTACGTGTGATTTTGTTATGGCACCTTTGGAAAACACACCTTCTCTGCTGAAAAAACACACACGAACTGGTTGTCCACCAAGAGAACTTATTGTCATATAGTGTCACTGTAACATATAGGCTACTGGAAGATGATGTAGGCTGCAGTGCCATCATTACGATGTTGACATCACTTTATGACTTGTATTTGTCAGACTTGGACAGTGTAGTCTTTCAGCTTGCCAAGTGCCCTGCTGTGATAAGGTGCAAGGAATAAGTAAGCTGCTTAAGTTCAGAGCTGACAAGACAGATGTAACGCTTGCTGGTAATGAAAACAACATGCAGCCATTCCTGAAGACCACACAGTTAAGCATACTGAATGTGCCTAGCAAATGATCTCACACCACTATGTATATAGCAGAAAATATGCCACTCCTCCAGAGACAAAATGTTGTTGTCTGTCATTTAGGACAATTTAAGACACTCATATATAGTTCAAGCTGTGGCTATCTAAAAGACCATACCTCCTTCTGATAACAATGGGATGCAAAACAAAACAGCACGATGAAAGAAGTGACTGTTAAAAGAGCACACTGTAAACAAAGGGAGGACAAATCACTAGTCTCTAAAAGAATATGCCGTTTTTCTGGCAATAAAACTTATCTAAAGCAGATACCTCATCCTTTTTCTTGGCAACTCCACACACAGAAAGCTCACAGAAAGCTACTTCAGCTCGTGGAAAAAGGTAATTGCTGGCAGCAGTTCAGCAATCATTCTTTACTCTTTAAAATGAACATTAACTTGAGTTACCTCAAGTCCCCAGAATTTGCTGCTCAACTCAACTTACTACTTTTTTCAGCAGCTCCTTACAAATATTATTTCAAATAGCAGTCAGCTTCCTAAAGGAAAACTAATATCTGCTCATGTAGACAGGTTCTCAAGCTTATAACCTGAACTGGACCTTTTTTGCTTCAGGGAACAGCTCTGACAATAATGTTCCAAGAATCACCACAGCAATGCCTTGTGGCACAGAACTTTAAATGAGAGAATGACAGAAAAAAAGTGGCTTAAAGTACTAAAAATCCAAACTTAACCTCTGAAAGCTAAACATTCTCACTGAACTGAGTTTCCAACTATTTCCAATTATGTCCAAATAATTAATTTAGCAATTACTTATCATTCTGTCCTTAAAACACACCAAATCCATAAAACAGCATGTAGCATAAGCAACAAGTAGGAGGAGCTGGAAGCAACTCTGCACCTGGAAAGCTATGATCTAATCACTATCACTGAAACCTGGTTGGACAAATTCCATGATTGGACCCCTTCAATCGATGGCCACAAATTGTTCAGGAGGGACAAGGTAGGAGGGGCGGAGGGTTGACCCTGTGTAAAACAAAAGATTGACTGCACAGAGCTGTCTTTGAAAAACAGTGATGAAACGATTAAGAGCTTATAAGTAAAAATCAGGAGCCAAGTCAACAAAGGAAACTTCATGGTTGGTGCTTACCACCCACCACCCAATCAAGAGCTGATTGTAGTTGGCTGACGTAGTTGCTAAGCCACTCTCCATCATATCTGAAAAGTCACGGCAGTCAGGGAAAGTCCCCAGTGACTGGACTGCCCCCTTTTTTAAGAAGGGTAAAAAGGAAAACCCTGGGAATCGTTGGCCAGTCAGCCTCACCTCAGTGCCCAGTATCATCATAGACCATGGACTCCTGGAAATTACATTGAAACATACAGAAGATAGGGAGGTGACAGGACACAGCCAACAAGGCTTCACCAGGGGCAAATCTTGCCTCACTAATCAAGTGGCCTTCACTAACCATGGACTGAGTGCATCAGTGTACAAGGGAAGAACTACACGTTGTCTACCCAGACTTTTGCAAGGCCTTTGATATGGTCCTCCACAACCTTCTTGCTGCTAAAACAGAGAGATATGGGTTTGACGGATGTACTATTAAATGAATAAAGCATTGGCTGGATGCCACATCCAAAGAGTTAGTCAATGGCTCTATGTCCAAGTGGAAACCAGTAACGAGTGGTGTCACTCAAGGGTCCATACTGGGACCAGTACTATTAAATATCTTCTTCCATGACAGATATAGTGGGATTGAGTGGACCCTCAGCAAGTTTGCAGATGACACCAAGCTGAGTGGTGCAGGTAATATGCTTGAGAGAAGGGATGCCATCTAGAGGGACCTTAACAGGCTTGAAAAGTGGGCCCATGCGAACCTCATGATGTTCATCAAGGCCAAGTGCAAGGTCCTGCACCTGGGTCATGGCAATCCTCAGTATCAATACAGACTGGGTGATGAACTGATTGAGAGCAGTTCTGAGAAGGATTTGGGGGTACTGGTGGATGAAAAATTGGCATAAGCCAGCAATGTGCACTTGCAGCCCAGAAAGCCTGGGCTGCATCCTGGGCTGCATAAAAAGAAGTGTGGCCAGCAGGTAGAGCGAGGGAATTCTCCCCCTCCTCTCTGCTCTCATGAGAGTACTCCCACCTGGAGTACTGCATCCAGCTCTGGGGTCCTGCTCAGAGGGCTGGATCACCTCCCCTATAAAGAAAGGCTGACAGAGTTGGGTTGTTCAGCCTGGAGAAGAGAAGGCTCCAGGGAGACCTTACTGTGGCCTTTCAATACTTAAAGGGGGGGTTATAAGAAGGACAGGGAAAGACTTTTTACCAAGGTTTGTAGAGACAGGACAAGGGGCAACAATTTTAAACTGAAACAGAGGATAGATTTAGACTGGCTATAAAAAAATAAATAAATAAATTGCGATGAGCATGGTGTGATACTGGCACAGGTTGCCCAGAGAAGCTGTGGATGCCCCATCATCAGAACTGTTCAATGGCAGTCAGGTTGGACAGGACTTTGAGCAACCTCATCTATTGAAAGATGTCCCTGGCCATAGCAGGGAGTTGGACTAGATGATATTTGAAAGTCCCTTCCAACCGCAACCATTCTCTGATTGTACGTCTACTGGAGGATATAAAACAGTGGGGACTTTAAAGGAATAAAAGTATAATGGAGTGATATATAAGCACCCACTGATGTTGGTGAGGAGTCTTGGTTTTTTAAAATGTATGTGATGTGTACATAGTCAACAGCACAGAAGAAATTATTCAAAACTGCTGAAGACTTACAGATAATAAAAAGGTACATTCCTAGAAGACTAAACAATACAACCTTATGGTCTCATAAATCAAACTGGTAATAATTACAGTGATGTTCCAGTTTAAAAAAGCTTATGCTGCACACAGAAATGATACAAGATTATGGAAGAAATTTTTTCTCTTGTAAATTTACATTCAAAAATACCTTGGCTTGATGTGTATTCAATTACTATAAAAACAGAACAAGCAACAACAAACACGAAAACTGCCTCTATACCTCATGCACGTGGTGATCAGAGATAAGCTTTCCTGGATTATAGCGTCTGCAAATTCTTTCTTACAAATACAATCCTGGTGTGATGGTTTTTTTCTCTCACTTTTCTAAAACATTACTTAAATTCTACATACACTGGGCACACATAATCCTTTCCAGTTACTACACTTGCGTCAGCAGACACATTTTTGTCCCTTTCCTAGCTGCTTTAATTCTCACACTTTTTCTTTTCCCTTATATATGGTGTATCATTTTGCAAATCAAATGCCTTTCTACAGAAGATTTTAATATCCAATTAAAACAAAAAAATACAGTTCAAAAAACTCACAATCTAAATGTAAATTCATAAATAAATCCAATGTCCACCAGCACCCACTATTAATATTCCTGGGGACATAAAGTGACTCTTAACAACTTAATGGAACATTGTATTTTCAAAAGCTTACACAATTATTAGGCAACATTTTTCTCAGCAACATAGTAACACCAGTATTGACAAGACAGAAAGGTAAACTGAGGTGTGAAGTGACTTATCAAATATTACAGTGTGTACAAAATTCAGATGAATAACCACAGAAGGATATTCCAATCGGATATGCTACTTTATTGGTCCAATTAGATCTTTCAAATGAATACCAGTAAAAAATTAAGCTTTGAGTGAAATGCAACCACAAGCCCTTTTGCTCTTTTGGATAAAAAGCATTATTGCACCCAAATACTCAAACCATATTTGCAAGTAGGCTCTGATCTTTAAACCACATAAGCACTTCTGAAAGCTCTATCAGTTTTATAATTTTTTTAAAATTTAGAATGTTATATAAATATTTTTTTTTACTGATGCCAAGTAAAATCATTTAGATAGATCATGAACCTCATGTTACTCAGTTGCTACTTTGCTGTTATCAAACTATAAGAGCTCAGAGAGTTATTCCCTCACTCTCAACCTTATTATTCAATTCAAAACTCAGTATTTAATTTAGCTCTTCAGTGACATTCACTTCTGGACATCTACCTGTTTAACTTCTGAGTTACCTTTCTCATACACTTCTTGCATTACTGTCCATTTGTGTGTGGACACAGAAAAAACACATACGTGATCTCACTTACACAAATACACGTTGCATAGACTGGGTTGAACTTCAAAACATAGACCTGACTCTATCAGACCGACAGATCTTACTGTGGACTATTACTCATTTAGAACTTAAAAGACTTCAAAGGATTTTTATAGGAAAAATCCATTTTCTTGTGCATGAAGTCCTCTCTGCAAGTAACATGAAATTCAGAGGACTTGTTAACATTTTTAACACTCTGCTTTCAATTCTTACAGACATCTCCATGTCTTCGAACATCATCTACAGTCACACATATCTAACATTTTCCATATTTTTCTAAGACTTTATAGTATGGTACCACTGCAAGATACAAATTTGACAGTTTGCAATAGGATGTACTCAAAGTAGCAAATTATTCTGACAGTAAGTACTACGCAGACAGCAGTGTACATTCTTCTAACATACACATTAAAAATCTCATGAACACTGTGACTAAAGCATGTACACTAAATTGTATTTTGTACACGACTACGAGTCACTAAATTTTTTATGAACGATATATTGCAGTAATCAACTATTGTATCGTTTTTAGTTTAACATTTTTAAAATCAAAAAATGTGCTATTTAAAGCTATTTCATTAACAGTTTTAAAACAATTGGAAATATTTTAAAACCTGTCTCAAGATTTCTGTCTATTTTGCTCTCATTGCCTGTGAATGTGTGCAATGAGTTAGTTAATGCATGAATTTATGTATGGTATAATGATTCTCCTCAATTGTCCTTCCAGCAATATTTTTGGAAACGTTGAAAAGTAATCAATACCTCTTTGTATTACCAGAAATGCATAGCAACACAATGATGGTATACATCATTGCAAGTGTTTCTTTACTCTTTCACAAACACAGCTGCAGTAGTTCTACTGCCCCACTGTAGTTTAACAAATGAATTTCATTACAAATTAGAACACAGAAGATGAGCAGTGTCCTCAAATGTCTTTAATCCTTTTTTAGGTTTCCTACATCATTAAAACAGAATGACAGGCAGGAGAATATTTGCTCGTTCTTTTAAAAGCTCATACACATTTTTGCTTTGATTCCATTCTTCAGTGGCATACCACAGAGAAACCTCTGTATTTTCAGAATTGATGTACCTTTCAAAACTATAATCTTTGGCTTTCAAGCTCACTATTATTTGCCTTCAGGTGCAAATTTTAAAGTGTATAGGCTTCTAAAAAGAACTTTATGGCTCCAGCCAGATACTGAAAGGCTTGTAGATCAGCCATCATCACAGTGTAAATTTCTTTTCAAAATAATGTTCCTCACTCAGAGTACACTTGTGCTTATACTCGGTTCACTTGTCAAATACAAATTTGAGGTCATCAAAAGCTTCAGGGCAACTTCAGCTATTCAAAAACTCATTTTCTACCTCTATTTTGTTGGAGAAATAGGATTTCAAATGTAAAAATAATAGGAAACTCTACAGATAAAGAAACAAAGGCATATTATGTGCATGTTTCAGTACAGCATTGCAGTGACTGTCTGTAAGGACAAAGTCAACCCAATACCCAAGCATTTTAAAACATCAAAAATATCAGAAGCAGATAATGTATTTTGCAATCGAGTTGATATGTATTCCATTCAAAACACGATTTTAGAAATGACATCTTAAATATATAGGTTTAGGATTGGATGCTAATAATTCTATTTAAATGTTTCATTTGTAACAGATTAAAAATTTAAACGCTCTCATTTACAATTTCTACTGCTCATTATAAGCCACATGTCTGACAAGGGTAAATGAAATTAGGCTCAATATTCCTTTTGGCTTGGATTCCTTGGCTATGTAACAGTTAAGTGCTTTTATTTAATTCTATTTTTAAGTCTTGTGTTTTATTAGAATACAATGACAGACAAGAGAGTACTTATTCTTTCTTTTAAAGGCTGAGTTTATGTTTGAGAGGTCAGTCCGATTTTTTAATCTCCAGAGACTTTTTTTGTGCAGCTATAGTTCATATTTTAGAAGCTGAGTAATTAGAGCTAAGTAATTAACACTCTTTTGAAAACAAAGAGTATCCAGCTACTTGGGAAAGGCGTTTCCTTCCCAAAGTAAAATCAAATTTTATCCTTGAGTTTGACACACACAGGAATCCACAGTCTGTTTTCTATGACTCAAAGCCTTATACATGTAAACGGTCAAGGAAAACAGGTTTTCAGAAACAGGAGTTTACATCCAAGCTTCTCTTGGAGAATTAAGGACAAATTGAACACGGCAAAAATAAAATAAATACATAAATAAAGCTAAACTCAACTAGAAACCTAAGCTTTATCTGCTTTGGGTGAACTGTTAGATGCTGTTAAATTGTGCTGGGATGGAAGCTGACACCACACTCATTCATACCCCTCCATAGCATCACTTTTCGCCAACTCTGCTTCCCTTTTATCTGCTCCTAACATTTTCACTGTGATTAAACAGTATTTAAGTTTTCTATTTCCTGTCTTTTCACACTTGCTTGTATGTCTGCTGTTAAACTTGGAGATCACTGGAACAGAAACCATCTAAACTAAGTTTCTACAAAGCACATAGCATACTATAGTTCATGTAAAATATTGTTTTAAAATGTGTGACATAGTAAGTTACATTGATCCATCCATTTCATTTTAGAACTGTGTATAAATATCTGAATTCAACATACTTGTTTCCTAGCTTGATTATCACAAATTGTCACTCCATGTGGCTACTGGGACTCAAAGTGTCCAATGGATGTGACCATCCAGGCTGAATCTAAAATAAAGCCCAACTCTCTGATAATAGAGACCAGGATAACCTCATTTTCCCATTCACATAAGTTTAAAAAAAAAAAGATAAAAGGTACAGTTATAGAGAGGTAAAGTGGTGAAACTACAGGTTATAGCATCTTTGTGGGATGCTCTCTACACTGAGGTTGCCTGTGAGGCCTTTTGTTTTCACATGAGAAGTCAACTAGAGTCTATCAATATCACGGGTGTACACCCCTAAAACATAAGTAATGATAAAACCTGTTTTATTTCAACACAGGATGTATCACATTCTGTCCTTTCACATTCCCCTATGAAAAACAAAGCATGAAATTTTCTATTAGTATTAATTTAGACTGTTTTCATTCACTAGAATTAAGGAATAACTTTCAAAACAATTACTTTTTGATGAACATTTCACTGTGTCATGTAAATTTTCAGCAAAGATGGAACATGGCATGTAACCCATTGAAAAAAGCTAGGGAAATATGAAAACATTGTGGCATTCCATAACAACCCACTAAGCTGCAAACATGAAACATTTGCACAGAACAATTTTAAAGCTATGAGCTCCTATAAGCACAATACAAATATTGATTTTTACTTTGGAAGAAATGAGTATATAGTGAATATTTAATAATGGAAAGATTGACAGGAAACACACTGATTCCAACCCAAAACGTCTAGTGAATTAAACTATTTAACAGCAATCTGTATACATACTAGCTAAGCAATAAAAAACAGCCTACCAATATGTTCATGTTTGCACAGATGTTATTTATCAAAAATAAAACACTGACTTTTTATTTCCTTTGATATTCCTTTATAGATGCTACATTAAAGAAAATGTCTCTGAAAACAGTAGATCTTCTCCTTGTTTAGGTTTCTTACTATTTCAGAGAGAGATGTGAAGGGGTGAAGGAAGAAAGAAGGAGGGGAGGGAGGAAGGGGGAGGACAGGGGTAGAAAGACAAATATTTAAAACAACTAAAACTATTTACTCCTATGTTATAAGATCTAGTTCTGGTTTAGCTGCATGCTAAAATGTCATCTATCCTTTTATATTTGTTTCCCATTGTTTTCTGCTCATTTAAAGAAATTCAACAAAACACATCCCAAATTTTATAAAGCAGAAATGGCACAGTGGGACAGCTCACATTTATTAGCTATCCTATGCTTTAACATAAACAGCATTATAAAGATAGGCCCAAAAATGTTTGGGTTTTTGGGTTTTTTTTAAATATATGGTTTATGAAGGTTCAATATCAATAAACAATGTACAAAACTCGCCTTTGCTTATACAATGAACACTCTCTGGCTTTGAATGATGGAGACTGATGAACAAAGATATCCTTAACAAATAGGATAACTGTGAAGCAGGAATTGGCTGCTGAAGAGCATTACTGGTGATTCCTACAATTTCAAAGGGGAAGACTGGTCTAAATCAATTGCTTACAGATTCCCAGAGCTAACGTCGAAGTGTGAACTGCTCAGGATGCTTTTACAGAAGTTAACAGCAAGACAGATGGTATCAGCTGTCTCTCCAAAGTGTGGAGTATATGATAATGGAAAGGAGTGAAAGGTAAGAATGGAACTGGGACCAAGTTGTAGGAAGAAGGCATGGGAATTCCTGGAGAAAGAAACAGAATTAATTTGGATATGATTCCTGGGATTGCCCCCAAGGCAAAGAACCCAGTGTCAGTGGGTATGACAGCATAATTGTTATTCTGTAGCACCAACAGTCAGGAAGGAAAGACTAACATAAGGATAACCATTTGATTGTAGAATGATATGGCATAAATACACAAGGTTTTGATATCATCCTCTTTAGAAAAGCAGGGATCCCATGCTTCAGGAAAATAATTTACAGAAAGCATCTAATACACAGATAAAGTATCCATGCAATTCCATATAATAGATATTTTTTAATTCCTTTTTTTTTTTAAATACAGAATACTACGATGTTATTCAGGAGACTTAGTTTAGCTAGGGTATTCACTGTGAAACACAGCAGAGTAAAACAATCAGATACAGCAACTTATTTGCAACAAAAGCCAAAATTTAAAAGCAGACAGATTGCTTGCTGGTGGTTTTAGAGCAGATTTTTCTCTGCTCCTTTACCCAAGGAGCAGCATTTTATTGGTCTATTGACATTAAATCATTATAGAACCTTTTGAAATGGTCAACCTGCCTCCTTCCCTTAAATTAGTACAAGCCTAGCTATTTCATTGTAAATTCAATGTCAGAAACTAAGTCTTGGAAAAGAAAGGTTTAATAAGCCAAACCAGGATTATAGTCCTTCCTTCCCTCACAGTAAGGCCGTCCATTACCTGCAGCAATACTACATTTACGGCTGTTATAAAGCACCCTGCCTCTTATTTTTATTGTATTCAGCTGAGTTCCTTTATCACAACATTCACTCCACTCAAGTATACAAACTCTTTTACTTTAAAAAACAGCATTACGGAAAGCAAGTACTATATTTCTAAACATTCAGGGACTCACAGGAGACTGAAAGGGTATATATAGCTTAAGAGAATCTGTAGTGCTTCAATGTCATTTTACATTGAAGGAGGCTTCAAAAACTGACAAAGCACTAAGGAGCAGGGATCTTCTATCAATTGAATAAAAGAATAGAAGAAAAAGCTCTCAGTTATAAATAACTGATTAACATAATTGCTTCATATTCAGCAGAAATTATGTAGGAATTGTAAACCATGTAACTTCACAAAATTTTGGCTCCATACCTTCAAAATCAGTAATTTCAAGCTAATTCAAGCCTTCTCCAAAAGGCTCCTGTTACTTTTATACAGTTAAAGTCATGGACAGCCCAGAGAATGAACTTCAACATCTAGTAAACTAAACAATTCTGTGTTTTCAACCCCTGAATTAACAAATTCCAACCACGCACATGTCTGTGACTGTTTAAGATCCTCAAAAATCAGGACTGAACATATTAAATTAATCCTTAGTCCTTCTACTAGTTTTATTGTCAGATTAGGAAGAACATTTTTTATAATAAGTTATATATACTCTTTATGAATGTGTTTCACATTATTTTTTAAAGGACATGTGAAAAATAAAATTCAAAAATTTTGACCAAAATTCAAAATGGATTACCATTTGAAGGACAGGCTATCCATTTAAACTACTCAAAAGTTGCATATCCACATTTAGAAATACAGCTACAAACACAAAATGTAACGTATGAAATGAAATGAAAATGTAATTAAAAGATTAATAGTTCAAAATGAGCAAGTGTAAGGTCAGGCAGACAAAGAACCACTTTGGAAATAGTGTGGGGCTGATCCAGAAAACTGATCGTATCTTTTCCCTAAGATTTTGAATAGGCCGCTAATCCCTTTCTTTCTATAATATGACATCACAGTAATGCACATGCTGACAAATTAACACATGTAACACATAATGGAAAATACTCTTATATTGCTCCTATGCATATCTTCTGCTCTTGTACATCAACCTTCCTGAATGACACTGTTGTTCCAGATGTAACTAACACAGGGTGCAACCAGTAGGAGCTGATGCACTTTTATTTATGTTTTCCACCAGTTTTTGAAATTCCTCAGGAAATAGCGTTTTTTTCATCCAATATAATGTGTATGTAATCTGTTTTGTGCACATTTTTCAACATCCAGATGGTAGAGATACCGCGTAACAAACAGATCATACATCCTTTTACCTTCATAAATAGTTCCCTGTGGCAAAAATACATAACAAAAAGACCTCACAAACATTTACTGTGTGATATTCCCCGTCTGTTTGGGTTTCAATACTTTCATCACCAATACGGTTCCAAAACTGAAACTTTGACAGTTGACGCTGGTCAGGTTTGTTATTCTTCTTTTGGGGGAGGGTGGGTTCAAACTTCTTTTAATAAAATACCAAAGGCTGTTTACAGTGTTAATGAATTGGCATTGTATGCCAAAAAGCCCATTTTGATAAAACCCTGGTTATTTATTCCTTACCTTAAACACAGTTTACTGCTGTGTACCTGGCAATAATCATCACAATTCAGATTTTTAATACATTTCAAATATTGGAAGACCTTAATAGCAAAGAACATATGAAGCATATATGAATATACTACTCACCAATTTTAATCTTTGCAAAGGTATTCTGCTAGTGTCTATCGGTGTACGTTCTGTGACATTACCAAATCTGACTTCTGGGATGGCAATTGCACATATAACATGTGCCCACCTGTGAAAAGTGGCAAGTCAAGAATACCACCAAAAAACCCATAGATTTACAAGTGTTTAAGATGTTTTGTTACCTGCTGTGTGTTTTTTCTTAAAAGGCAATCAGCTCTAGATGCTTCCTGATTAGGATTTCCTAAGCTTCTTTGAAACATAACCTTTTAAAAAACCTTACACCACTACCACTTTGTGTAAATATAATTTCAGTCTGGGGTTTTACTGCAACATTTTTTTTAAGCATCTTTCACGTTCAATTTATTAAGCACAAAGGTTTTGTAGTTGTGCTATCCAGGTGCATATGTAAAAGACCACACCATTTAATTGATGTGCAATTTATCACCTACAGCATTTTGGACTAACATTCCTCAGACCTAAGTAACTATTCTTAAGCAACACACATGATCGCAACCAGTGATGCAGCTACTGAATCATAAAATAAAGTATATTATCAAGACTTTCTGTTTACAGACACAAAGGCATGGAAGTAGCAAACTGATCAGGTTACCACTGTAGTGCCAAACATGAACTGCATCCCCGTTAGCAGTGAAAGCACCTGTCAAGTCCCTAGGACATGTAAAGACCTCAGTGCAACTTCAGGAAATATGTCCAATGTATCCAGATGATGCCATCTATACTCATTTCCTATACTCATCAGAAAGCACTGCTATATCCTCCAAATGCTGGTTCAATACATAAATCTCAAAACAAGAAAGGCTAAATGAAAGTAAAAAAAGTCTGAAACGAATATTAAAAGTGTCTATTATATGAAGTAAAGGAGAAGCTAATGACATTTTTATTAACCAAGAGTGGCCTTCTGAGACTACTTCTGAAGTCTTTTTTGGGGTAGACAAGTAGTAAATCTGAAGAAAGGGAAACATTTCCATTCCTTGACTCATATTTGCTGTATTCTCAGTCATTCGTTGTACATCTTTTCTCATTACGCCATTTGCTCTTTTTTGTAAGCCCTGAATGCTTGCCTCACTCCACTTTCTCTACATGTCCAAAGACACACGTTACATGAGCACCTTAGCAGATTAACACAAATGTGGGCTGGAGCTAAAAGAGATAGAGGGTGATGCAGCAGAATCAAAATCATTTCTCTTCCCTGCAGTAGAGTGGTGCTATTTCAATAACTCATCTTTGACAAAAATATCTGGAAAAGAATAATATGATATATAGGGACTAAACAAACTGCTGTTATGTGTCGTTGAAGTTGTATTGGCCAAAGTGTGAAATAAGAGCTGTATGTAAAGATGACATATCAATTAGTAAGTTATACAGTTCAGCCCAAATGAAAGCAGGTAAAGCTTGTAGATCTATCATCTTATTATGGTGACAGTTTTGTTTATGTTCTAACTTCCAGAAAAAGTCTTGCTTTGAGACTTTCTAACTTTTAGTAACACCCTTTTTCTTTCATTGCTGCCTGTCTGCCTGCAAAACTACATTGTCTTACCATCTAAGCTTTATGGGACAGAAATGCTATAAATAAAATGCCTCTTCCATAAATCTTCACTCAAACCTTTATACTCTGACATCTCTCAGCCTAACAGGACTCAAAACAATTACTGTGTTCTGCTGAAAAGAAGGAATCTCAGCTCTTCTATAAGACAAATTGTTACCCCCCCCACACCATGTGATTCATTAGCTTTTAAATCTAAGTAATGTTCATCCTACATCTCTAATCAGTATATGAGAGGGAAAGAAGGAGGGAAGGGATTGCTCATGTTGTATTTTACATTTGTTGGAGAAAAAAAGACATAATTGGAACATACTCTTCCAAAAACTCTTAAAAATTTGGACTGGTAGCTAATGTTGAAAGATAGATGAAAGACTCAATGTGTAGCAACTGTAAGGTATTACAGAAAAAGAAAAACAAGAGTTTTCCTTTCCTACTTTAACAGAACTCTCATTTCATATATCTGAAACAGAGACGTACAGAGGGATATAACACAAAACCAAAGACTTTAGGTATAGTTATGCAGAAAAAGTCACTTTCTGCAAACCTCTGTGGATTTTTTTTTCCTATGAATACATTTTATGGAACCTTTCTAAAACATTTTAATTAATCTACAAAAAAGATGTACATATTTTCAAAGATGCAACATGCAACCTATCAGCAGCAAATATTAACAGAGCATGATAAATTCTACTGAGATAACATCTGTAATTTTTACTTTTTTTAGTAAGAAAAGCTAGTAGCAAATTCAGCATAGTTTAAAACAGAACTAAAAAGCAGTTGAGTATTTTCATGTCTTGGTTAAAACCTCCATTTAAACGGTTACAATATTAATGCTTTCTGAAGGTAAGATCTGCCTTGTAAGTTTCACATAAAACCTTCTCCTAACTGGACAATTTACCAGGGTCATGCAACCTATTGCAAGTCACTGATAAATAAATTCTTGCCTGGTAAGTGGAAAAGAATGTTGCAGGTAGATCATCTCTTACCGCTGCATTCCAAATGGTTAAAGAAAGAGACCTACGTGACATGCTATGTTACTAAAATAATTTAATTAATTATGAAAATATTCAAAATACGTAAAGACTGTTCCACTGTTGGGCTTGAAAAAAATATTAAGCTGCAACATTTTCCATTTTATCTGTTGTTAGTTGCTATAGTGTTCTGTCATGCAAATAAAGAGAAAAATACTGATGCTGTTAATACCATGATATCAACAACAATATTATTTTTCAAAGTGTATGACAGAAGCGTATTTTTAAAAAAAATACTTCAAAATCTAACATTATTTTAATATGATTCAAATTAACTAACTAACAATATTGTTTTTAGAAGTTTGATGGTACTGTAATAAATTCTGTAATCACAGATTTCCAGGACCAAAGAAGAAAATACACTTTGCTGTTTGATAAGACTTGCCCATGCAAACACTGACAAATAAGCTCTCATTTACTTTCTTTACAGAAAGGCCAGCAGAACAGAATTTGGAACAAGTAAGTGTGTGCAAATACTAAAACAAATGTACATTTTAGCAACTAACTATTTCACAAAATGCCAGTGGCACATTTCAACAGGAATAATTTCAGTTCTGCAATGATTCAGCTTGAAGGGACGCTGTCAAGTAGTCAGGTTTAAAAATGGGAATGGATTGGGAATAAAGTTTAAAACAAGCACGCATAATCCCGAAGAATATTTTACTTACTTCTTGTCAGTAGTTTGCTTTAATGCACCACCTCTCAGATTGCAGAGACAACATTCCTAAAAATAAAAATAGTGTAGAAAAAAGTGAGCTTTATTGACTGGTTACAAACGAGGCTTACTCATCTGATCTTAAGGATATGTAAATTGTTAATGTAATTAATTACCGGGTTACAACCTGACACTTATAAGCATTGCATTTCCTTACAGGAAAAACACAGGAATACAAGAACGAAGAGAAACAACTCAAAAGAGCTAAAGAGAAATAAATTTTAAGTATTGCTTTTAAACAAAGTGACAGAATCACTTTGAAAGTGATACCAAATAAAAAGACATTTAATCAGCACTGCCATAGAAAGGCTGGAATTGCCATGCAGCTTACTAAAGTTAAACCAAGTAAAATGACACATAATTAGTTTAATAGAAGTTACCAAGAAACTGACTTACAAGTCATCGATCCAGTTCAAATACTTTCAAAACCTGCTTGTTTCTGACAGTTCTCAAATTTATAAACCTCCAGGATATGTGGCAGGTTATACTTTTGCAAAAGTTCCCTTTGCTGCAGTACACCTTCACTGCCTTGATCTTCAGTACAACTCCATCTGCTTTGAGGGAACTGAGGAAGGCATACATATATCAGTGGTTCCCAGATAACACTGCCAAACAAATAGGGCTTTTCCTACCTCTACTGAAAACTGTGCCTTTGAACAGACGCACAGGCTTTTCTCCTTTACAACCCTTCTCTCTCTCTTCCCAACCCTTGTCTCTCTCTTCAGTCTCCTCCTTTTCTCAATCTATCCTTTTCCTTTTTTTTTTTCCTTTTTTTCCATGTCCCTTCACAGGAACAGGTAAGAAAGTGTTTCCAATGTTGGTTATTTTTCTTCCTATCTCCATTTTTCTGGTTTCTACCATGAACAAAATGCACAAAATGAAGTCAAGATATCCTGTGACTGTATATCTATACTCAGAAAGAGAGCTTGTCTCCTGAACTTCTAAATTTAAGTTGCCATTGCAGGGGAAAAACAAACAAAACAAAAAACTTCTCTGTCAAAGAGAGATCACATCAACAAACTTCATGTCATTCCAGATTCACATGCCAAATTCAATTTAATGTACCACCTCCTCTTTTAGTTTCAAATCATTACCCTTTGTGATGCGGTTCAACCACTACACACAATCACCCCTTTCTTACCTACACGTAATCATCTTCCAAATATTTGTAGATTCTTACAATATCCGAACCTCTTGGTGTATTTTTTGCCAAACTATGTGTATAAAATTCCCTTAACTCTCCAAGGTGATTCAAATCATCTTCACATTCTCTTTCTGTCTGTTGCCCTTTGGATGTCATTAGGATAATGAAGTGCTGCCATCTACACAGGCATACTCTCAAGCTAGGTGAGGAACCATTGCTATCTTTCTTATCCTGAATATATTTTGGTTTCAAAAAACATCACTTGGAAAATTTACTGAACTACACAGGCATGAGATAAAGACTTTCCTAAACTACATGCTAAGGAACCACATTATTAAGGCTTTATACACCTTAATTCACCATGCTCAAATTATTCTGAGATAATACAACAAAAATTGCACTAAACAGTTAATGGGCACTGTGCACTGTTTCCAGTAAAGTACCACTTACAATCACGGGAAATTTGCTTCTAATTGGCATTAAGTTCTCAAAGGCAAGCACTTGCACGTGAACACTACAGCCTGAAACAGTCTGCAGATCTTTAAACCCACCTGGGAATCCTGAGGACTACCTTAGCATAACCACAGAGTAATCCTACAGCACCGCATCCTCTTCAATCTGATTCACCTTAGCATCTTGTTTACAAATCAGCAGAGGAAGTATCTATTTCTTCATCTCCTCCTTTGAGTGATCTGAACAACCTGAGTGAATGGGTCATCTTTTCTGCTATCAGTGACATTTATCTTTATAAAGATAAACAGGGATTGACCACCACCATAGTGAGATACTGACCAGGAGAATGGGTCCAACCTGTTTGTTTTATACACGACAGTTGGAGGTGCAAGATAAAACCAGCAAAAACACATGGGCACACATCTCCGTGACTACGTGAGAGCTCTAAAATAAATGAGTCAAACAGCATAGAAAATAATACTTAAAATGGAACAGCCATTCAGGAAGAGGCAAATACCATGATTTCCTATAAAAGTACTTCTTGAAGATCCAATCCCCAACTCATTTGCAGTTCTGCAGGTGCATGAAGCTTACAAGGTAGAGGTAGAATAACATCTGCAGACTGGGGAACAGAGCATGAGTCTGACTCAATAGAAATCTTTTTTTTTTGCGGGGGCTGGGGGGGTGGTAGGGGGTGGTGGGGGGGATGGGGGGAAGCTTCATTCTCCACTTGCAAATTTAAAATTTCAGTGGATTCCCCACCTGTGGATCCCTCACAGTTATTTTTTTCTTTTTAAATTGAGGCAGTTTCTTCCTATTTGACATAAAAATCCTTTAACTGACTGCTTCTCTGTTTTGCAGGGGGTTTGCCCCTATTTTATGAGCTTTGATGTTCTTACGCCAGCTTACTTTGAAATTCATTACTTGTATAATGCTGAACTCTTCCTGCTTCTAATAGGTATTTTTTTACTTTTAAGGAAAACCTTAGATTTGATCATCTACTGTGTAACTTATTAATGCAACTAGAGAGAGAGTCCAAGGCCCTAAAGAAGTTCCAGAAATAAATTAAGCTAAAATATATAAGATGTTGCCAGCAAATGTCTTCTGAACATTAACTGTCTCTTAACTGCTGTAAAAAAAATGAATTCCGGATTAGACAGTGCAAGAGACAGAACTCATAATCCTTACCTACTAACAGCAGAGCTTTCACACTAGGTTAAATGAAACAAAAGGGGGGGGGAAGGGAAGAGAAGAGGGAAAGAAATCCAGCCCAGAGAAAAGAGAAGGTGGCTGTAAATATCCTCATTACCAGCTAGAAAAAGATTTCCCCTATGCAGGACCTATAGTAACAAAATTTAATCCCTTCTCAAAAACCACCTATACAAATCGTTGGTGAGTAAACAGTGGTGGTGGGTAATAACTGTTCACTGTCTCCTGGATACAGGATATAATAACTTAGGCCTATATGAACTAGCAAATTTCACCAGTGTTCATAGCAGACCTGAGTGGGAAGGACCACAGTCTTAAAACCCATTAAATCCATTTTGTAAATGAGGCCTGCATTGCCTAAATCATTGCCTATATTGTCCTATATCCATGTAACACAGCTATTACTTTACCTCCAGTTTTAACATAATGCAAGCAATGAAAACACAAGGGATCTGATATTTAGAAAGACGAATATTCCTAATACGGGTATACCTGCCATGGATGACAGCAAAACCACACGTACAGTAGTAATTATTATCCTTGTTCTCAAAAATAAAGAGTGTCTGTGCATCCATGTGTGTCTGCTGTCAGCCTGTGTGTAAAATTCAGGTTAGGAACAGACTTCATTGCAGAGCATCACCTTAGAATATATCCAATCTCTGATTCACTACTACTTTGCAAATCCTTTAAACAAGTAATTTTGTCATTTGTATTTGCATTATGTAATAATTTCTTAAGCATATTATTTTACACTTATCTAAATTAAATCTTAGACCATTTTAAATTGCCCATCTGCTTAAAAAATCTCCATAACATTCTAGAATTACAAAAGAAAAGTCTCTTCCAGTGTCTGTATAAAGACATCTCCATATAATTCACAAGGTGTAGCATACTAACGCTCACTTCATCTTTTAGCCTTTTAGTGGAGACAATGCATTTTTTTTCATAACCATACACATCATATCCACAGTTTCTGGACTAAACAATTCCTCTTGCTTACAATGAAACTGCATTTTGCAACCAGCATTCCTGATCTGATTTATTTTTCATTTCTCTGTTTCCACCACTGCAGCAAAAGCCTGAAATCAATGTGAATTAACCATGCTTCCTTTGGTACATATATCCAAAAGATAGATCATCTTTTTTGGAATGATATGCCACTACTCAGCCATAGTTGCATATTAATTATTGTTGCGTGGATAAATACCATGCAAAAACCAAGCCTGTTGACGCTCATTTGTGTTTTAAAATGAATGCATTTCATTGTCTTTGACTATTTTTTACACTGCCAAAATTCAAAGTCATATTGACAGTAATGCTTATAAAAAGCAGTTTTCACACTTCCATATTTGCATACTTACTGCGCCAGCAATAGCGTTCTGTATGACATAGGAAGCTGCTTGACACAGCAAGGCAATAGAGGTCAGCCAAGCCGTAGCAGTGGGATATATAGCAAGTCATAGATGGTTATTCTTATGGACAACTATGAACATGCCCCACATGTTCCTCCCCTTTTTGTTAAACTGCTGTTTCTCCTTTCCTCTAAGACTCTGTAAATTACAATGGCATCTCCAAAGAATTGTATTTACGCAGTTAAATTAAATATATAACTTATGTCAGTGGAAGAAGACAGGGTAAAATAAAACTTACGTTATTCCTAATGAATTACGTCTGACACATTTTCAACAACTTCCTTGTAAAACGTAGTCTCCATAATCAACCTACAATCTCTAACAGCTCTTTGACATCCCTGCCTTTAGGAAATTTTTCATAACAGCTAGCCTGAAGATTCCCTGCTGTAGCTTACGCCTTTTTCTTTTTACTTTATGCATCATAAACACGAAAAAGAGATTGTTCCTTTCCTTTTTTGCCATTTTCCATCTACAGCCCCTTAGTAGGTTAAACAACCACAACTTTTTACCTACTGTCTTCACCTGCGGCCATGTTTTCCCCTCTGAAATGCGATGAGGGCAAAGCCTCAGTGATGTCAGGCGAAGCACGTTTAGTTGATACACCCTGCACCCCACATCCAGGGAGATGTGTTCACACAGTGTTCACCTTCATTCTGCAGTGACTTGCTAAGCTCGTGCACTGTAACTTTCAGGATCCCTCCTAGAGCACTGGCTGGCATCATTGCACCCCATTCCTTTGTGTTCTAGCTTCAGCATCTTGCCTTTTTCCCTATTTAATTGCACCCTGTTTTCCAGAATATTTCAATAATTTGTCGAGACCTTGTTTGTTTCTGATTAACCTTACTTCACAGGCCTCAAAGGAAAAAAAAAAAGAAAAGCTTGTATTCAGGTAACATCAGCTGCAACAGCTTTTGCACAAGGGATAACTACACAGGCTGCAGTTGGTCAGGCCAGGAAAGAGAAGGCAGTATGGTGTTTGAGAGATGCCAGTAAAATCATGAGGACTTCAGAAGGGCTGGACTAAGTACTCCAATACAATAACTAGGTGATTGCTATCAAAGGAAAACAGAAAGCACCAGATAAAAAAAACAAAAAAACCAATCCAAAATATTATTCACAGAGTATATGACTGTTCGCCAGATGTGGATGCTAAAATTTTACATCACTTGAAAAGGAAGCTGCATAAGTTCATGAAAGAGAAATCCAACAAAGGTCACCTTTTACTTAGTAAGCACAAAGATGCTAAGGTAGTTTCTTCTTTGTATGTTGTAGGAGACTGAGAGAGCATTAGGGAATGCTTGCCCAAGACTTACATTCTTCCCCAGGTATTCATTTCTGGCTGTGCTAGAGAGAGGGTCACAGAGCAGAACAGACTTTGGTTTAATTCGTTATGGCAGATCTTACTACACTATGTAACCTGCCATTTTCAAGCTTTACAAAATATATTTTAAAATGTTTTAGAAAAGATACCCAGATAATTAGGAAAACCCCATTACTTGGCACTGGTAAGTATACACAGCAATATACATTATATATAATATACTTTTAATTTCATTTTCACATGTTTGTAAGGTTTGTGATTCTGAAAAAGGAACAGAATTCACTCACCAAACTTTATTATCTTACCATTATAATAAAGGTAAAGTAATAACTTTATTATCACAGCTTTATTTGACACCAGAATGAATCAATTCAAGTAAGTATATATACAATTTGGCTACTGGTTTGAAGCACTGCAAGTATTGATAGTGTCTTCAGCACTAAGTAGGACACTATTTATCCACTTAACAATGTATTTCCACTTTTTTTTTCCATCACCTATTTTCCCTGTGCGTCTATTGACTGACTAGTGTCTAAAGGCACTCAAAAAATCTAAGATAAGTGGTTAGGACAGGTTTTTTTTCCCCAAAATATTTCTAATAAGAGAACAGAACAATTGTTTTCTGTCTTAAGAGTCAACTGCTACAAAGGTGTGTCACAACAATGCCGACTTACTAGTCTCATTTAAAAGTCACTGGTTGGTAGAAAACCATAACTAATTACAACACACGTCTAATCTTGAACTCTGCTACAGTTAAATCCAATAGATACAAATTGTATGGCTAAAGCTGATAAATACCTTCGGTTTTCTTCAAGCCACTCCAGTGGGTTTTTTTAGAGGAACCTTTGAACTGAAAATAGATACCCTTAGTCTTCCACCATCTCTCTCAATTGCCTTGTAATGCCCAATGTCACACTTCCAAATAGTATTAGCACAGATGTGTATTTGGATATGACACTGCTGCCTTCTCGGCCACCTCACTTCTCCAGATTATTTATATTTGTGTCTGTATTTATCCTTGCGTAAAGAGAAAAGGGTTGGTGTTTCTCTAAACACATTGGAAAATGCCATTTTCAGAAATGGTCCACTAATTAATATTTTAATTTTTACACACCAGGGGAATAATTTTCACTCAGAAAACAGCTTTTGAGATTGTTTGATTTCAATTGAAAGACCATTACTATATCTACTTCAAGATATTACCTATTAAAATTAGCTTTTCAGAGACAAACTTCCATTTTTTTTTAATAGACAAAATATTCCTAAAAATAATAAATTGCAGACAATTTGAGGGTTGTCTAGAAAAAGGATTCACTTTCCTGTCTGGGCGCATCATTTCTTAACAGAGTTGCTAGATGCTGCCATTACAACTCACAATCTTCAGTTGTATATAAATGTTGTCAAACTTCCACCACCATCTGCCTCAACAATGCCACAACTTTTATTAATAATAGGAGCTTTGAGAAAAGCATTTAAATTTTTTTTTTTTAAGAAAATGTTACAGAAAAATCTTACTCTATCCAAAAGAATAAACCATTATCAATTCTTTTAGCATTTTGTAAATGCTTAAAGTTGACACTGATTGGGGAGGCTGACTAATTCCATCAAAGGGAAATCCACCATGGGTTAATATTTATTTAATATGTAGTCACATATTTGGCTGCAAGCTTGAAGTAGGTTCTTGGAAATTGAAGGTGGCCACACTTCCGCTATGGATGAACTTTTTACTCTTTCATATGCGTTCAAATATGTTCAAGACATCCACCTTTCTGAATTTAAAGTCTGCACACCATCAGCTACTGAATTCCCACATTTTTGTAGCCTAGTCCTGCAAACATTCAGTTTGCCCTGCCCTTGACTCAGGAATGGCCTAGAATTTCCTTGCAGTTGCAGCTCCCAGGTCATGCCAGGCTGAGGCAAGAGTATACAGAGCAAGCAGCCTTTTTTTTGTGCTGTCCATGACACAGCATTATTGAGAACAGTGATCTGCAAGAATGCAAAAGGCAGAAGAGAGTTGGCTGTGATAAGAAAACTTGGAAAAGGTGAGGGAAGAGAAATGAGATGGGGGATGGGAACAGAACTGGCTTCTCTGCAGCCAGAGAAGGAATGGGAACCGGTGGGGCTGAGGCTGAAAGAAGAATCAAAACACTGATTTAGTCCAGGTAACTAGACTAAAATTAACTCCCATACTTGGCGGGGGGGGCCTACGTGTCCCTTCTCACTGGACTGCGCGTATCTGCAGTAAAAAACACATATAAAGTATGAAATGGAGACTGTTACTTTACTGAAAACTAAGTATTTCTGCAATAGTGGCTATTGGCCACTAAGTTTTAGAAGATGTTTACAGTAGAAAAAGCAACCATTCCCAGGCATCTGAACAAGAAAGATTACAGACAATTTCCCCTTTGAAGAGAAGTCCAAAGGACTAAGATTAGCTGTTTTAAAAAATAAATAAACAAGTATTGAAATTAGGTAAGAAATACAAAACTGATCATTTTTCCTGAAAAATATAAGACTGTGAAAGTCACTGTCAGAAGATAACACTGAAGCTAAACGTTTAGCAAACACACAAACAAAAATGGAATGATGGTATTTCTACTGATAAAAAATATGTAGAAGCATTCCTATTATTATAAGACAATGGTTGGAAGTGACAGTAAATGTTAGATTTAAAACCAAACATCTTTAGATTAAAATTTGTATCTTCAAGAAAACAGCCCAGCACCCCCTGTGCAGAGCAGGACATCCTGTTACTGGCTGCTTCCACCGTCTTTTAATCCCTCAATGATGTTGCAGCAGTACTCCTGGAGATCAGATACAGTCCTGAGGACAAATTTAGATTTGGTTGGTGGAGTTTCTCTGGTCCAATTCCAGCTCCAAGCAGGGCCAATCAAAGGTGCATCTGACTGAAATCCTGCTTCACCCTGCAGGGAATGGACAACCCCTTCCTTGGTAAGATGAGAATACCCACACAGCTGGAAGCGCCCAAAGCTATCAAGCCTTTTCACATGGATACCAGTAGCAAAGGTTGACTTGGTGAACTGCAACAAAGGGAATCTGAGGTCAAAATGGACTTTGGGACTGAGCATTATGGCACTTAGGTTAAGAAGGTATTTTCCAAGCTTAAAGGTCTTCAATTCGGTTTCAGTGACAGCATCAGAGAAACTCAGTATTTACAAACCTGTTAAAATATGTTGTGTCAAAGACCGGTTTTTACAAGCAACGTATATGTATCCTGTTACTAGACTAATATCAAAACCAGACAGAAATATCATGCTCTCCATCTCCGAGTTCACACATTCTTACCATCAGCATTCATAAGTAATTCTCCCAGGAAGTCACCCTCTACAGAGAAGGTTCGAGAAAATCCAGATTAAAAAAAATAATAATAAAATAAAAAAATCAGGCCTTACTTTTCTGAAAAGAGGAAAAAAAAAAGAAAATTTGTTTTTAACCCTTCCTGCTATAGCTAGATTTTTATGCACAAAAATTTCTTTTTATTAACAATATTCAAATGCTTTTAAAGCTTGGTAGCAAAAATCCGTCTGAAAATTAAGACACTGTATACCAACTCACATGTAGTGAAGTTAATTTTGGCAGTTATCAGGCTCTGAAAACAGGGGTTAATAATGGAAATGCTGACACCGTATCAGTGAGAAAGGCATCACTATAAAAAGATTGTTCAAAATCATTGTTTTCAGTAGGGTGAAATAGGCCAGTTTCCGAGCTGGAAATGCAGAAAGCTCTTATGTGCCACTTTTCTGACACCTTGCAAAAGAGACAAAAAAAAAAAATCCTTCAACTGATGTAATGGGCTACTATAAACACAAAATATAAAAAACACAAACGTCCGACTATCAATAGTAAAATACAAAGCATAAAAAAGCTCATCTATAGAAAAAATAATTCTGCTAAGCTGTCTAAAGCTTGCTATTCAACATAGGATCTGTTCTCAAAATCAGTGCCAACTGACTAAATTAGGTGATGAACTATTTCTGTAGCGCTATGGAGGGTTAGAATAACGTGTGAAAAGTCATGCAGCTTCCTTAGTAGCCTTATTAACAGCTAGCTTGCTATGAAGTAAGGCATTAAAGTACATTTACCCTTTTCCTTACTTGCTCTTCTTTCTCTTTCCTGTCCCAAATGCTTTTGTCCTCTAAATAATAAAAGTACTTATGTTTATGTACTGTAGCTACTAGGTGACCACATCCTTGCACATTGTACAGTACGTTGCATTCTCTATAATGCCAGTCATTATTCTTCCTGACTTCACTAGCTTCCTTTCGCTGAAACATTTAAGATTAATGAGGCGTTTGTTCTCAATCAAGGCACTTTGTATGAATACAGTTACACTTTCAGGAACCATGCAGATGACTTATTTAATATTATTTGATTTTTTAATTGTTTTAGGGGATTGATTTATGGCTATTTTTTGTCCATTAGCATAGACAAATTCGGTATCACTCTCCTTTTTTCTCAATAACCGCTATTAAACATGAACTACTGCCTAGCAGAATACAAAGATACGCTATGTTATCAAGGATCCAAGTGCATCCTGGAAGCCGAAAATTTGACACACAATATTGTAAAGCATACTATTTCAGCTACTTAGAGACACTGCAACTACTAGAAAGCAGTATGCTTCTGAAACTCAAAAGTGGTTTCTCCTGATAATATAAAATAGAATCTCCATCAGAGAAAAGTTTGGCTCTCTAAATCTGAGTCCACTCGGACATTTTTCTATTCCTATGTTTTAATGATGTTCATACCTGTGATTCACACATCGTGCAGTTTCATTCAGCTACTAACACAGCTCTCATTTCTATAGTGCTCTCATACTTAGGTGCTTTGCAAAATCATACTGATAAAACAAAAACCTAGTAGAGACCAAATTTTCTATAGAGATAACGTAACTGCCGGGAGTTTGAGAAAGTATCATTTAACAGAACTAAAACCAATATTAATGGTGTAAGGAGACGAATGAGAAGGAACTTTCCCTCCCAATAAATGAATTCTGAACATTGAACCAATGTTTGTAAAAATGTTTCATAACTTCCAATTTATTTTCCACTGCACAAAACTTTTCTTCCTTCTTGTTTTTCAATCAACCTTCCCTCCATGATTTAAAGCCTTACTCAGAAGTGAATTCCTCAGACAGGCCTTTCTCAGCAAAGTCTCCTCCTTCTAGGAATCAACGTGAAGAGAAAGGAAAACAATTTCAGACATTCAGGAAGCTGGAGTTTCAGGCAACAGGTATTTTCTGATAATTAAATCTTTTCATTTTGTGCACTTTTCTGATGCAAGTATTGAATTTATAAAGGCATGTGGATATATAATTCCCACAGTGAGTCAAGTCACACTTTTGCTCTTCTGCAACAGCTGCAGTTTTTAGGAATGCTTATCCTGACCAAGAATTTAGATGACTATGATTTTTTTCATTCGAAGTCTGAACCATGTTAGTTAGAATTTAAAACATACACACTCTATATTCCCTACAGTAAAAAAAAAATCATGCATGTAAGTAATTTTCTTTAATTACATCTCCCACTCCAGAGAAACTTATGGTACTACACAGCAATTTAAAATACAATTAAGATATTATATGTATAACAACAGATATAGAAAAAATTAAACAAAAAAAATGATTCAAAAAAGAAACATGCATGTATTTCAAAGGTAGCATAAAACTTTCAGCTGCAGGTTGGCATGACTAACATAAATTGCAGATTTTTAAAAGGGCAAGTAGTACTCTGGGCAGCAGTATATTCAATTAAGTTGTCTTTTTTTATAGATGTACAGAAGATTGGTTAAAAGACAACCACATTTATCTTAAATATAATGCTAAGATTAGGTAAAAGTATGGTACTATTTTGAAGTGAAAGCAGTTAGGATAATCTAAGGTTATTGTCCAAACCCTGAAGAGACAGAAACATTATCATAAAATGATAAATAGGACCAAAATAAGTATCAGCAATTCTTAATCATGCTGATGTCAGCAATGACGTTCCATACAAGCAAAAATGCATTAATAAATTTAAGTTGTATATCAAACTCCTATTTTTTTCTCCAAAGAGAACTACAGTCGCATTTCTTTGCAATGAATAATACTATTCAAATAGACCAAACCGAACCATAGAAGAAAAGAAACCTCAGTGTCTATTTTATCCGTCTACCTCAAGGCACCACCAAGTCTTGTCAGCTATTCCTGACAACTTGTTTTTAAAAATCGTGAAGGAGTAGATTCTACAAAATCTCTACATATCCTATTCCAGTAGTTTGCTATTTTTAGAAATAAAAATTAGCAAAATTTCCTGGTATTAACATAAACTTCCACTGATGAAGTTTAAAGCTGCTACACGAGAGATGAGAGAATGGGAATTGGTTGTGTTTAACTTTGCCATACACATATAATTTTACGTAAGAGAATGTTTTTATTTCCTTGCTCTCTCACCTTGGCTA
Source organism: Rissa tridactyla (assembly GCF_028500815.1). Taxonomy (NCBI): domain Eukaryota; kingdom Metazoa; phylum Chordata; class Aves; order Charadriiformes; family Laridae; genus Rissa; species Rissa tridactyla. The sequence goes on from NC_071497.1 coordinate 55,820,429, forward strand.
TACTAAGAAGGTTAAATCTTTTCAATCCTCCCTTATGGAACGACTGAGGTCTAACAAGAATGATTAAAAGAATTTTGGATTTGGTTTTTTGCAATTTCAATTGCACCTCATGTGTACTTCCATCCCATTCAGGCACATGGTTTTTTGAACCATGTGTTGAATGTTAGACACGGTTCTTCAGCTCTCATCAAAGCTGAAGAGGGCAGAAAGATTGTTCCATGCATTTTTCAGGCTTTACTTCCAGTACAAGGCTTAAACATCCTGGTGTGATGTCTCAGGTTCTACAGAACTGGTGACTTATGTTCAGTTTATGACCAGAGTGGTCACAACTGCAGCTAGCACCAGGAGCTACTGCTTAAGTAGGCACTCCCATCTTATGTATGTATAATTGATAACTTCTCTGTAAGTATTGTACCTATCTCTGTTGAATTCCGTATAATTTATTTTACACTATTTCTTCAATATACTAATACTATTATTGTCCTACAAAATAGTAGGATCCAATCCAAAACAGTAATCCTAATCCAAATTAGTAAACCTCAGCCTACTCAATGCCCAAGGCCCTTGATGCTTAGAGAAAATGCATTAATCCTTTCACTTCACCGAAATATTGAAATAACTGAACAAAATAATATTTTGAATGACACCTGAAACACATTTGATAGTTGTGAAAAAGCCTTTCATATATTCTGTAAATTTAACACCTTGGTAGCTTCACATGAAGTACACTCCTCCATCTCATGTCCAATCATCTTAAAGGCTGTTACAGTTTGAGGAACCCACAATATTTTATTGTCGTTTAGACAATCATTCTATCACCCGATGACCCCTCCCCAAGTCAGGAAGGGGAATCGGCAAAAGACAAGGAAACCCAAGGGTTGAAATATAAACAGATGCAATAGAATAAGATTAAATGATTAATATTAATAACACTGAAAAATCAATAATGATCCTGAGACCAATATTAAACACACAAGGATTATACTCAGCCAACTCTACCAGCAGGAAGCTGTTCACTTCCCGCAGGGGACAGCAAATATCAGACAGTGTGAGCACAACAGCTTCAGGAGGAAGGGAAGGGCTCAGGGGTCCAGTGCCAGGGCAAGAAGTTCTCAGGACTGCAGCCATCAAGGAAGAGAGAACTTTTCAGCAAACTTTCTAATTTATATTGACTGTGACATTGACGGTACGAAACAATTCTGTCAGACAGCCTGGGTCAAGTGCCAGGGTCTTGCTCCTCCTCATCCCTGCACCTGGCAAGGCTCAAAAACACTGAGACCTTGAAACCCACATACCATAGCTGGCTACAAAGTAAAGATTTTCACAAATTCAGACACTAGAGTCTTCTAAAAATGTAGCTTTCCCTAGCATTAGAACACACCTTACTGAGAAGTAAAATTACTGAAAGAGAAATTAATCCTGTGTTGCCCAAACCAGGACACCAACTTAAAATAGACCAGTTTAGATGTACACGTATGTTCCATAAGGACATGAAAAGTAATGCGCAAATAATGCACAGAACTTCATCACTCACTCTGTTATTTTAAGACTCTGATGAGAATGATGGCTGGTGGCCTGAGTTACTAAGGGTTGAAAGCAAATCCATAGTCCAATATGTTTGGCAACTATCGATTTACATCCCATCTCTTCTGTCACTTGAATATCAGAATTTAAAATACTATCAAAAGCCTGTGAAAGTTAGGATGTATGAAATATTTTGCTTATTTGTTATTCCCATGAGCTGTCACAGCAAAAAGATCAGTTGTTTTGCTCTTAAATACATATCTCTTCGTACTCTGTTATTGTCTAGGTGTTTAGAAATTGATAGAGTCATCATTTGTTTAATGTTTCTCTTGGAATCCAAGATAAGTTGACTGCCACATAATTCCTTGGGTCAGCCGCTTCCTGCCTTTGAAAAAGCAACATTAAATTTTCCAGGCTGCTGGCACCTCACCTAAGCTCTTCAAACTCTAAGAGATAATCACCAATAGTTCTGAGATTGCTTCAGCATCTCAAGAGTTTTGAAAGACCCTACTATTAAAACAGAAAAAGTGAATTGGGTATCATTCACGTATGAGTAAATAACAGAGCGTTATTCACATTCTTGAAACTGTTGGACTTTTGCTATTTAACTCGGGTAGCAGATGCCTATTATCTGTCACTCCTACATCTTTCAGCTAACAATGAGTAGTTCACATTGACATGTGAACAACATGTAATAACAAAGAATACAAGATAGCAGACTATGGAGGACAAGTTTTAAGTAAATTTAATACTAGTGAGGTCTATTCAGTCTTCAACATTTTATTAAAACTTCCCAACTGAATGACAACTTATGACATTAAGAATGTTAATTTTACTCCACAAACATATTTGAATGAAGAGCTCTCTTGGGGCATAAGTTTGTTTCACTCAGGTTACCAAATCAGAGCTATAGAAAGATGGAGCTGTCAGCACTAAAGATGTGATCAATACACATACAAAATCAGAGCAATTCAGTTAAATATATATCACCAAAAGCTTACATTAAATAAATTGTCCAACTGGGCAACGCATACTGTCTAGCCTTTGCACAGTGAAAAAGGTGCTCCATTTCACTCCTATCACCCTGTTACCTAAAACACAAAATTCCAGAAACCCGAGTCTTTTCTCCAGTTTCATTTAGAGTGTGCTTTTGCAAAAATCAAATACTCAAACCTCTTCAGATAAAATTTCCATTCAGATATTTTCTTTATGCTTTTGATATCTCTTCCACTGCTTCATCTCATATCCTTAAATAATTTGGCCAAAAAGTACTTTCCCTAAAAATCAGATCTTGTTCATTTTCAGAAACATATATGCATCATAACAGAATAAACTAAACTTATTCAGTAAAATGTGCATAATTCGTCTCGAATTAACACTGTTCTTGGGTGCAAATTTTTCCTCTATAAGTTTCTCAAAGAAAAATACTGGTCAAGTCAAGCTTTAATCTTCTTGCCAACATTTTCTTTTTCCATCATATTACTCAATTCTCCCTTTATTGTCCCATAGTGACCGTAAAAGAGTCAAGCCAGTCATTATCTCACTATTTTTTTCTTATCTTTCACCAACCATTATGCTATCTGAATGTCCTCTTCAAGAAAATTTGGAAAATGAACAATTTTAGAATCGTTTCTACAACCCAGTATTAACAAATTCTAAGACTGAATTTAATTTTACTATTTTTTAGTGACTTTTGATTTTAAGATATGCACTGTAGTCAAAAGACAAAGACTCTCTCCAAATTTCCCTTCAAATGTGTTACTGTTATATTGCCGTTAACATCAGGTTCCCAGGCAATGTTCTAAATTGTTTAACAAAAACATCTTATTTGGTCCTACTGCTGTCATACACGGTATTTCATGAATACGAATGTTCTCCTTAGAATTCCCATATTTGCACTTCATAGCTGTATCTCTCCAGAAAAGAAATTAACAAAACTTTTTGATAGAGCAACAAGGCTTTCTAACCCTGTCTGCTTAACTGATAAGTAGATTCTGAGTTAATGGCAACCTGTCACTTGCTAGAACAGACTTCTGCTTTTCCCTTTGACCTTCTCCTGACTCTAGAACAGTAGGCATAAAACTAGTTCAAGGCATCCTGAAACTCATAATTGTCTAACACGGAAGCTACAACCAGGTTTCCTGATTACCAATGAAAGATGAAAGGGCAAGAATGAAATGCACAGGCAGCGGAAGCAGGGACAGGTGTCCTGGGAAGAGTACAGGCACCTGCCCAGTTGTGTAAGGATGGGCTCAGGAAGGCCAAGGCACAGCTGGAGCTGAACTTGGCAAGGGATGCAAAGAAAAATAAGTAGGGCTTTTACAGGGACATCAACCAGAAAAGGAAGGTCAAAGAAAGCGTACCCCCACTGAGGAGCAAGGCTGGCAAACTGGTAGCAATGGATGAGGAAAAAGCTGAGGTACTCAACAACTTTTTTGTCTCGGTCTTCACTGGCAACCTCTCTTCCCACACCACTTAAGTAGATGGACCGCAAGGCAGCAACTGGGGGAGCAACGTCCCTCACACTGTAAGAGACGATCAGGTTCAAGACCACCTGAGGAACTTGAACACATGTAAGTCTATGGGACCTGACAAGACGCACCCCAGAGTCCTGAGGAAATTGGCCGATGTAGTTGCCAAGCCACTCTCCATGATATTTGCAAAATCATGGCAGTCGGGTCAAGTCCCCAGTCACTGGGAAAAGGGAATCATTGTACCCATTTTTAAAAAGGGTAGAAAAGACGACCCTGGGAACTACTGACCTGTCAGCCTCTCTGTGCCTGGGAAGATCATGGAACAGATCTCCCTTGAAGTTAAGGCACATGGAGGACAGGGAGGTGATTTGAGACAGCCAACATGGCTTCACCAAGGACAAGTCTTGCCTCAGCAACCTAGTGACCTTCTGTGATGCAGTGACTATGTCAGTGGACAAGGGAAGAGCTATGGATGTCTTCTATCTGGACTTCTCTAAGGGCTTTGACATGGTCCTTCACATCCTTCTCTCTGAATTGGATAGAGATTGATTTGATGAGTGGACTGTTCGGTGGATGAGGAATTGGTTGGATGGTCACATCCAGAGGGTAGTGTCAGCGGCTCTATGTCCAGATGGAGATCAGTGATAAGCGGTGTCCCTCATATTGGGACCAGTACTGTTCAATATCTTCATCAACAACACAGACTGTGGGATTGAGTGCACCCTCAGCAAGTTTGCCGACAACACCAAGCTGAACGGTGTGGTTGACATGCCTGAGGGATGGGATGCTGTTCAGAGGGACCTGGACAGGCTCAAGAAGCGGGCCTGTGTGAATTTCATGAGGTTCAACAAGGCCAAGTGCACGGTCCTATACGTGGGCTGAGGCAACCCCCGGTGCCAATACTGGCTGAGGGATGAAGGGATTGAGGGTAGCCCTGCTGAGAAGGACTTGGGGGTACTGGTAGAAGAAAAGCCTAACATGAGCTGACAATGTGCCCTCTCAGCCCAGAAACCCAACCGCATCCTGGGCCACATCAAAAGAAGCGCGGCCAGCAGGTTGAGGGAGGTGATTCTGTCCCTCTTCTCCACTCTGGTGAGACCCTATCTGGAGTACTGCATCCAGCTCTGAAGCCCTCAGCACAGGAAAGAGACGGACCTATTGGAGCAGGTCCAGAGGATGGCCACAAAAATGACCAGAGGGACTCAGCCGGCAAGGAGCGCACTGGCAGCAATGGTAAATTCTGTGTCTGGGAGCTAGATCAAGGAGGACAGGGGGTTCCTGGAGCCAGGGAAATCCAAGGAAGACAAGAGCGCCCCCGCCAGGAGCCAGCAGCTCCCATGAGTGAGGTTTATGTGGCAGCGTGGACATTGCCAGAAGCAACTGCAGGAGATTTAAATGGCCCTGGGGAGCACCAGCAACCAGGAGCGCTTCAAACAGCGTGGGCAAACCGGGCATGGCGCATCAGGCAGGGTGTGGTGTGGCAGTTTGTGCAGAAGGATGCTCATGAAGGGCCCTGCAGCCTGCTTGTTGGCCCACATCCCAGGGAAGTGTTCAAGGTCTCTGCTAAAATGGTGGGCACTCGCCTCAGAGGTAAAATCAGTGCTCCTATACACAAGTCCTTCAGAGGTCTGATGCATCCACCCAGACAGAACCGGTAAGGAGGGAGACTTCAGTACAGGTGGTAAGTTGCAGTGAGTGCCTAGACCCTTCTCCTGGCAGAAAGGTAAGCACCTGCATATGGTGTGCACACGTCAACAATCTGTTATACCAGGTGGCTGAATTGCAATAAACGGTTAACATGTTGTACAGTAGCAAAGGAGCCAAGATAGAGATAGGTAGTTTCATAACCATGTTCCTGTCGCAGACACCACTGAGAATGAGGCACCTTGGACCCTGGTGACCCACAAAAGCAGGACTACGCTTCAATCTTCATCCTCCAGCATCACAACCATAAACAGGTCTGAAGCTATAGACACCCAAGAGCAACGTCTGTCAGAAGGACCTGCACCCGCAGCACACAGTAGGTATCGTAAACAACAACGACGTGTGCTAGTACTGGGTGACTCTCTGTTTAAGGACACTGAGGCTCCCATCTGCTGTCCTGACAGGGAGTCACAAAAGGTATGCTGCCTTCTGGGAGCTAAGGTTCGAGATCTTGCTGAGAGGGTGCCACAACTTGTCAAGAGCATGGACTACTACCCACTGTTACTCCTTCATGTGGGCACGAATAACACCGCAAGCCGGAACCTGGGCAGAATTAAGGAAGACTATAAAGCCCTGGGGTGCAAGTGAAAAAAAATGGTGCCTGAGTGATCTCCTCCACTTTACCAGTTAGAGGAAAGGGAGCAGCCGGAAATGGACAGACAACATATACCAACTCCTGGCTACATGGCTGGTGGCGTCATGAGGGTTTTAGCTTTTATGACAATGGGGCATTCTTTGATGAATATGGCCTGTTAGAGAGGAATGGAATCCACCTGTCTAGAAGAGGCAAGGGAATCTTTGGCAGCAGAATGGACAGCTTGGTAAGGCAGGCTTTAAACTGAAGGACTTGGGGGTTGGGGTCCAAGATGGCAACGCTCACACCAACTTATCCAACTGGGGAATAAGCCAGGCCAACCAGAACAGTGACAGATGTTCCTTAGCTGACTCCCAAGATGAGATCCAGAAGGCCAATGACCTCAAAGGTGTGAATGGCTGTGGTGGATCCTCTTGCCCCCTCCAGGGAAAACTGCATGCTCAACTACCTCTCTGAAATGCCTGTACACCAATGCACGCAGTATGGGGAATAAACAGGAAGAATTAGAGATCTGTCTTCAAAAAGGGCAAGAAGTAGGACCCTGGAAACTACAGGCCAGTCAGCTTCACCTCCATCCCTGGAAAGGTGATGGAACAGCTCATCCTGGATGTCATCTCTAAGCATGTAGAGAATGTTATCGGGAGTGGTCAACATGGATTCACCAAGGGGAAATCATGCTTGACCACCTGATAACCTTCTACAATGGCATGACTGGCTGGGTGTATGAGGGGAGAGCAGCAGACATTGTCTACCTTGACTTCTCAGCAAGGCTTCTGACACAGTCTCCCATAACATCCTCATAGGTAAGCTTAGGAAGCGCGGGCTAGATAAGTGGACAGTGAGGTGGACTGAGAACTGGCTGAATGGCAGAGCTCAGAGGGTTGTGATCAGTGACGCAACAAGTTGACCATGAGGCAGAAATGTGCCCTTGTGGCCAAGAAGGCCAACAGTCTCCTAGGGTGCATCAAAAAGAGCATGGCCATCAGGTGGAGGGAGGTCGTCTTCCCCCTCTACTCTGCCCTGGTGAGGCTGCATCTGGAGTACTGGGGCTCTGAGCAACCTGATCTAGTTGAAGATGTCCCTGCTCATTGCAGGGGTGTTGGACTAGATGACCTTTAAAGATCCCTTCCAACTGAAACTATTCTATGATTAATTGGATTTTACCTAGTAAGAATGCCTTTCCTACTAAAATGAGAACTCATTACAGAGATGGAAATTGATTCAAAAAATATTTTAATAGCTATTCACTGAGAGAACACTAGACTAAACATTATCGATGGATCATATTTTTGTAACGAGCAGTTCTAAGTCACTTTTTTTCCTTTTGTTTTCCCAAGTTTAGGTAATATGTGGACTAAAAATACCAGCTCCTCTCTTGTTCCCTTAAGTATTCTTAGCATTCACAAAAGAACCTTAAAATGTTGACAGTGTATAAAAGGAAAATCAAATTGTATATATTTATTGTTACTTTCAGTTTGCTAATGCTATGACTGTGAATTTCTTACAGCTGACTTTCATAATTGCAAGAAGTGATGTTTGACAAAGTGATACTGTATTTTCCAGTAGTTTGAATTCTCATTTCTTTTTCAACATATCTCAAAATTTTATGATGTCATTTAAGGATTTACATTTTTAAGGCACCTGAAATATGTGCTTTTAATTCAACAGCTGATTAAAGAAAAAGCTATGTTGCCATCAAAACTGATTATCACATTTCCTCAAGCTGTTTTAAGGAAAACAAATATTAAATGACTTAGCAGGGCAACTGATAGTCCGTTGAAATGTAAAATTTTAAAGTTTTCTTTTTTTAAAATGAGTATATGTCTAGGGATTCTATAAATTCCTTGTCTATTTGTTACTTGCTGTACAAAACTATTTTATACTTTTTTAAAACAAAATAATAGGCATTTAGGAGCTTCACAATTTAATCCTTTTTCTGCTTACACATACAGCACAGTAAACCTTAAATACTGTAAAAGAACAATTTCATTCTTGACTGTAATTTCTTAATGTCTTTCCCTTTCTCTTTGCTCCAGCTGCCCATACATACATACATACCAGAAGTCTAAAATATTTAGAGGAAATCTCATTTTTCTCTCTCTTAAGTGCATTTAAATTTTCAGCTGTTTCTTTGAACAATGTTTTACACACAACTGTATTCTCTTAGCCAACCCTTTTCTTGAGAGTAGCAACCTACCCCAAGTTTCTCTACCAAAATGCCACTACATTTTACATTGAAATCTAATCATATTTTACAAATAATTTTTCCCCAGCAAATGTGTGTTCAGAAAAAACACACAGGCTACATTCCACATGCAATCATGCATGTGTTTCTTTTTGTTTTTCCTTAATCTCTAATGTGTTAGATAACTAAGCAACCTGTGAAACTTACGGCTGTCCAGGCTTCTTTTCTGCATCGGGAACACAACCATTCATTATGGATTTCATGAGAAGGAACACCATAGCAACCTAGAATAAGAGAGCTGGGTTGATTAACATATTCTACCTTTCTATCTATGATGTCATACAATTCAACTGTGTATAAACACTAGCAAAACACACCTCCTGTGACCAAGGAGACTTTTCCAGTCTTGGCTTACCACTAATTCCCTAGTCTATGAAATAGATAAATTGGACACACAGACACTCTTTCCAAAACTCAAAAAAAAACCCCCAAAACCAAAAAACCCCACACCAAACCAAACTGAAAATCAAAAGAAACAAACAAAAAACCCACCCCAAACACCAAAAAACCCCAAACCCCAGGGAATTTCTTATTTTCTGTCAGTTCAATAGCAAATCACCAATTCTCCCTGTAGTAAAAACGTACAATTTTAATTAATGTACTGGCATTTATTCTATGCAATTGTACCGTACTTCCATGTAAGAATTTCACATGGGCTTCTTAGAGTTAACTATTCAGACCCTACTGTCTATAGAAGATACTGCAGAAAACCCATGCATTCATCATTCACTCTTGAAATAAAAAAAGAATGCAAGGTGAAGGAAATAACTGCATATCTAAAGTCACTAGCAATATTCACAAGTCCTCAAATCCAGCAGGATTTCACCCTGACTAGTTAATAAGGACATACTAACATCCGACAGTGGTTTAAAATACAAGAAGTAAAAGAGGAATTTAACAGCTCAGAATTGACATAAGAATCAGAAGTTCGTGATTGTTGAAAGTTTACAGGAAAGTTAATTCTTCACTATTTTCACAGCAATCTTTTACAAGTAATAGAAAATGTAACGTAGTTTTAAAATAAATTTAGCCAGCCATTGAAGCGCTACCCATGGAAATGTTCTTCAAGTACTTCTGAAGACATACTAGGGGCCTAGTTAACTATTATTTATCAATAAAACAAGATTTTAAATTACATTTCTGCCAACTGAACAATTAGTTTATTTACTTGCATGAACCCGTACAGAACACTTTGCACAGGAAATCAGAAGACTTGTTCCATCTTCTTCGATAAAGGCATTTGATGGATAGTTTTCAGTGTTTTCTTCACTATAGATAAAACACATCTCTGGAATAAGAGGTTTAGTCTTTTCATTTTCAGACATCAATGTTTCTGCTGAGTTTGCTTCCCTGAAAGTAGGACTCTCTTCATCATGATTGTCTGGCTGGAAAATAAACAGAATTTATATTTAAGTAAAAGAAAGGAGAGTCAGTCTTACTCCTCCTTTTGTCAATGATGAAATGACTTTTCCCCTCCCAGCTCTTGCACTAACAATGGAACAGTTTCATGAGAAAATTATCCGCTTCTAGGCATCTATCACAGTCATTCTATAGTTCCTTGACTCTTCAAATAAATGTGAAATCTAGAATAGCACTCAGCCTGCAAACTAGTGTTATTGCAGCAGTGTTCAATGACACTGTACCTCTGTCGCCCTTTGAGCCCTTTAACTGGGTCCAGTGCAATAATAGTTTTCTTCCTAGTTACCATGCAGTTTAGCAGCTTCAGAATTAGTAGCATAGTACTAAGGCAGCATTTTTAGCTGACATTTGACACAGGAATTCCACAAGCCAGTATCAAACAGTGCTTTGCATTAGACTGTTTCTATGGCAATATTATTCCCGAGAAGGCCTAGGTACTGTGAAAACACTTATTTTTTCAACACTGCGGGAAGGAGACACAGAAGAGGCTCTGACGAAAAGCATTTGAAGATGGACATATGAGGAAATAGCTAAAAGATACAAACCTGTGCGGATTCACCACCTCCAAAACGACACATACACGAACACCAATCCTACATAAACCCTAGTAGAAGGCACACACTGTCTGCAACCAAGGATAAATGCAGGTGAGCAGAGTACCGGTTCTGATTTTAACAATACTGAGTTTATTTGCTTCTCATACAGCTCAAATGCACAAGCTTATCTTATTTCTAATTTACTGGAAATAAGTAGCTGGGCAGCTAGTTTACACTTGACCCGGAGATGGAGCTGTTAGGATCTAGCTTACCTTGTAGTATGGCATGAGAAGAGTGCAAATGGCACAATGTGGTTCCTTTTTTGCACAAGCTGCGTTATACTCTTTTTCAGCATTGAAATTGGGTCCTCTTGTCTGCCAAAGGTAGACCAAAGGCCTGGCCCATGTCTCTGTCTCTTGAACTTCCTCTTCAGTTAAGGTAGTTTCAGGCAGTTCTTAAAGAAAAAAAACAACTGGTTACATTGTAGCCCTGGAATGAAGACAAACAACAATGATCTGCCATGTGCACTAACAACGAAGATAAACTGATCCTGTAAGAAGTCTGTGTGTGAATACAAATGCAGAAGTCTAAAACAATTATGCATCAGGACAAGCAATACAAAAAAGTGCTTTAACACCCATGTCATGAGCTGACTGCTCCACACAGAGCATGAGAAAGTATGTCACTAGCTCTACCGTTCACAATTTCTATTAATATCCAAAACATCGCATCTCACTCTCCCACTCCTTAATCCTCCAACCTCTACCCCATATCCTATGCATTCTGCCCTAAACTCCTTTCAGATGGAACATGTTGCACCCTGACAAGCACCACCAGACAAATCACTCCGTTCACCCACAATGGCACTTCTCAACCCTTTGTGGAAACTGACACTCATTTTCCAAAGGTAAAAAGAGATCAATGTTATAGCCAGGGAGTAACAGGGAACAAGAAGATCTAAGATGTAGCTGAAGACGCATGCTGGACACCACTATGGGAAAAATTATTTGGTAATATCAGTGATCTGTTCTGGATGTTGTAAAAGTTTATTTTACTTATTAGTAGTGTTGCCATGCAGGGCTCCATAAAAGTGACTTCATGAAATCAGACGCCTCGAGAGAAGCTGGGAACTAAAATCAGACTGAAACGCCATGAGAAATAGCTTATTCAATAGGAGTAATCTAAAATTGTAATCATTTTCTGTTAATAAAGATGTGGAAAAGGGAAAGCTGTGAAAAAGAGCCTGGGTGTAAAACTCTTGCCCCAGTGAAATCAATAGCAGAATTATTAATGATCCAGCTGTTAACACCAGAATTTCAGCCCAGTCACATGTTTGAGCTGGCTGGAAACCTCAAAGTATCTTCACAGGCAACCTAGAGACTTTGCCACCTGCAAAATATACAGATTACGGGGAGGGAAATGTCTTCTCATTCTAGAAAGGAAAGCACTGATGATGGGAAATGTTAATTATATTTTTCTGAATTGGGTCCTTATACACTGCTCTGATTAATGATGCTGTGGTAAAGTTTGTTCAAGTGGACAGTACTTAGTAAATCTTTCATGATCAATGAGAAGGCATGCAGGTGTCAATTAGAATAATTAAAATAATGTGACTGTAGGAAGGAAAATGTGGGAAGTTATTGAATAGAACGTTCAGACAACAAAAAAAAGGTCTATAGTAGGCAGTCCTTTTCTAATGATGTATTTAAGAAAAACTGTTTCTTTCACAAGAAGAAAATTTCAATAGATAAATGTTTAATGAAGTACATTAAGCTGAATCATCACATTCCTTCAGCCCATGACTGCCTTCCACTTTACAAAAAAGCAGAGGCTTTATGGGTCTCCTCCTAGGATAAATTGTCACACATTGCCACAAAAGCACTATAAAGTGGATAGCATTTTCATTGGTGTTGATTAAAATATGGATTAAAATATTTGTCCACAAGCAAGCCAAATGTAGCAAAAATAAATAAATATATGTAAATTTTATTTCATTTTTTATGTTTTTTTCAAGAAAACTAATATCAAACTAATATCAAGTCAATAAACATTTGCCAATAACCCAGGTAGAAGGACAAACACAAAACATCTGCGAAAAAGCTGTCACCAAGCCGATATTCAGCAGCAGAGCTTTATGGTGAATAACGTAGCTGTAAAAGAACAGCAGTGAAGAAGTAGCTGAACACAAGGAAGAAATGAAAATACAAAATGCCAGCAACACTTTAATAGCTTTCTGTATTACTTAAGTTAAAAGCTTAACTAAGCTTTTAGTTAAAAACATTCTGTCCAGCCATATTTTTTCTATTGCATGCAATTTTCCAGAACTCTAAAATTAATAGCTCTGAAATCTATGCCTCTAGTTCCATTTCTATCCATTTAAGTCTTCCCTTACAGAACAGTCTTGCAAGTGGCTTCATCTTTGCTAACTTATTTTACAAATTCTTTCTTTGACATTATTTTCTTTCAGGAGCTTATACTGCCATTATTTTAAATATTTTCAATATAGTTGTGAGCTCACATAGAATTCAGGGCTTGATTGTGCCTGATGAAGAAAACAAAGAGGAACACAAAAAGAATTGTGAAGGTTTGTAACTTACACCTTCCATATCTATTATCCACTTTGAAACTGACATCCTTTGATTCCAGCACTCATTATCACTGCTGAATAATTCTCCCAGGAGAGCTGAAGTCTTCACCCTGAGCCTCATCCTATTATGTTCGTCTTTAGTCAAAAATCTATCTTTGGATTTCCAGTCTATTCTGGATCAATTCTGAGTCAATTCTACAATGATAGCTCTGGTTCTCTCACATGGTCCTCTGGTCTTCCACTGCCTCCAGCACATTGCTGAGTTCATGACCATGTTGGTTCTGCTTTTGATGAGAACAATGTTTATATCTTAATTGCATATAAACTCCACAATTGCAGTTCCTTCTTGTGTGATCTTTACAAATCCTTTCCAAACCAAGGGAGTGAAAAGAGTGCAAGAGCCAGGAATAAAGCTGGCAGTACTCTTAAAACAATTTGTTGCTTTCAAAAGCTTTGTATTTATTTTCAAACCTTAGTCCAAATGAAGCCAGGGACAAAGTGTCTTATGCAGATGTACCAGACTGCATCTTCCATAACCTCCAAAAAACTTAACACTATTTTAATAAATTTTTTTTCCCCTTTACCTTACATTTTTAGAGCAACTGCTTCCAGTTACTTATTCACTAGAAGCGAATCCTCCTCATTTGCCTCTGATGTCTATATCTCCAATTATGCGTTCTATCATCTTTGAGGTATGACTGTCTTTTTAACACTCCTTACAGCAGTCTCATAGTCTCTTTGCATGAGCTTTGGCTACCAGGCTTTCTGATGTGAATCTCCTGCATATTACACCCTGCAATCTCACACTCCTCTCTACCATAATAAGCGCAGGACAGCCAGGAAGGGAAAAATATCCCTCCTCTTTTCAGAGGGAGACTAGCTGACCCAGCACTTCTTAAAGGAATGTTACATTAACAGTATACGAAGTTAAGAATAGACAGAGTGGATGTTCTTAAGGGATATAAGCTTTGTCTAATCCTCTGTTATCACTGCTGTGTGCCTTGTGAATTTCAGTTCTCTTCAAGAATTACCTAGGCAACCTTAGGCTTAATTTATCATCTTTCAAGGGCTTCAGAAATATTAGTTCATCTCCTTACAATCAACATTCACCCACACACACACTGAAATTGTAAAATGTCAAAAGTAATTGATATTAAAAAAAAGAAAAGTTACAGAGTACATGTCTCCCATTACAGAATGCTGCCTTCAACAACTCTCTCACCAGGTAGAATATGCAATTTTCTATGTAAATAGTCTACATCAGTAGAACTTGAGCAGTTTCTGTTTGTGTGCTTTTTCCAAGGTGCACCAATTTCATTGACAGCAAGAATTTCCAGGTCAGCTTCCCCAGTAGTACAGATGCAGCTACCTTCCTGTTTTCCAAAAGTCAGAGAAGTTACGTGCCATGAATAAAACCTAAGAATTTGTTTATCCAAAACAGGAAACAGCTCTCAAACTGTTTGAGAGAAAGCACAGAGTATATGATCACTTGATGTAACAAACATTGCCTTCTTGGCACAATTTATAGCCTTTCTTCACTTGTCCATTTAAAAATTTCAAAGTACTATTTATGTCCCAAAAAAGCCTGGAAAACTTGAGGGGGTTTTAGAAATTTTTTTGCTATTTATCCAGTACTTCTCATTTCCTCTTATTCTTTTTAAGGACTCCTTTCATTACTTACTACATAACGGAAGAGCAATCAGTGACTTAGCCTAAAATAAATTTACTTTCCTGACTCATATTGGCATGTGTAGTTTCAGGGTAGACATTCAGGTGCCTCATGTGAGCTCAGTATTTTTTTGACCAGTTATGTCTGTTAGAAGTATGGAAGTGCCCAGCACCTTCATCTGCTTCTATGCAACGGTACAAAGGACACAGGGCAACTGCAACCTCCAGCTGCCTCCATTCAAAATCCACCTTAACTGAGGATTCTTAGATTAACAATGGAGAATAATTTGTTTTGAAAACTCTCAAAAGCTCCATTCTCATAAGTAGGCATACTTTCTACTTCAATTATGTAGCAGTGCCATTTCCCATTACTCAAAACCTGCAAAAAACATGGTGGAAGCAGCAGCTCCTACAGTGAAAAAGAGTCAAACATCGCCCTCCAAAAATCACACACCTACTTTACAAGACCAGTAACGTACCGTTTCATGAAGCACTATGAACATGATGTTTCACCTAAAATCCTATGTATTGGCATTTTTTTGAAAGAGCCTGAGAATGTTGTCTCAGTTCTGGTAGAGCAAGTTTTGATGAACAGTCAGTTACGCAACGCTGCCAACCAACAACACTCTGAGACATGCGCCATTATTCAGCCAGATCTTCTTTGCAATAAAGTGGCCTGGCTCTAAGAGCAGCCCAAGACAGATAATCTGAAAGACTCAGGTCAACCAATGCAGTGATATGAAACACAATATATGTTTACAGAGAGGATTTTCTTTGTACAACACTTGAAATGGAGCTAGGGAATCTATCTTGACTTCTATGTCTGCTGCAACCTGGCTCAAATCACTGATGCTTCCTCACAGTTCACAGGCAGTAAGTGCATGAACAGGACTCTGTACAGGTGCGTAGCAGAAATACCTGGTGAAAATTGATCTGTCATTTGCTTTTTTCAGCTTTTCAGCATGAAACTTAGATTGAAAATTAAGAATTAATCAAGACAAAACTGAATAATGATTTCTTTATATTCTTTGATAAAGAAACGTCAAATCAACTGAACTATAGTACAGGATACATATTGCTGTCAGAGAGTATACAAGAAAATACAGGAGTTGAACCTGCTAGCCATGACAAGGAAATTCAATGTACATTTGCAGCTCAACTGACAGCACTGTGTAAGAGATTGCAAACTGCCCAGCACAACACATAGGCGCACTGACAAATAGTCAAAGAACCATCTTTAAAGTCTTCAGTTGACGTATTCTTATTTAATCTCCATCTGAATCATGACACTCTACTTTAGACATAGTAGTTATTCCCATAGCAACAAATATTGCATCAAAAATTGAGGCCATCACTTCAGCTACAAAAATAAACATCTCTTTAGCAGAACACCTTCTCACACAACACCATGTTCAAGTGTAAATGTTATGCTTAACCTCAAATCTAAGTGCTACTTATAGGAATTCAGAATTGCTTAACAATGCAACAGAACTTTAATTACCTGATTCACTTTCTTAGAGTCAAGCTCACTCTTTTCCTGAGACAATTTGTCTCCAGAGAACTCCAGTAGATAAGACAACGTGCTCAGAGGCTAACTATACAAAGATGTATGCACTCACTCGCTACTTCGAAGTGAAACTATAAGAAGAACCATTCAGCACACTTTCTCAGGATGTATTAAAATTCCCTAACTATAAAAATACAGCAAAGGGTTTCTTTACTTTAACTGCAAAAATGAAAATCCTCTGCTTATCACATGAAGCTTTTACTATCTGGAATATGACATGCCTGAGGAATTATATGAAATAAAAATTAAATAGCCTACACTAAAATAAACCATTTTTACGTTAAAAAGGACTGTCTACACAACATCTTGCACCACATAAAAACTCAATTAACTAATTTTTTTTTAAAAGGTTAAAAAATAGGACACCGTATAAGAAAGAAAAATAAAGACTTCTACTTGCACCACTGGAAACATCTATGTAGACATGACCCCAGAAACTCATAGCTAAGGCAGAGTCGGGAAACACAGCTGGGAAACAAAAGTAAGTATCGTAGAACTTCTACAACCTATCATCCGTGTAAAGTTAAGAACATGACTAGAAGTGTGCATTTTAAAATAAACTCTAATTTCAAACCAGCCCCTACCTTTGGCAGGTGCCTTGTGTAATCAATAAGGGCCAAAGGGACCTTCTAAGATTTGGCTCATTAACAAGGATGCGTTACTCAAAAGAAACAAATGTGAAATTATTATTCAGAGAATCAAGAATTCCCTGATGGCAGAGAACGAAACAAAAAAAACCCAAGATGCTCTTATCTTTAGACAACTTAATATGAGCTCCATACTCAATTAATATTTTCTAAGAGAGAAGAAGAAATCTTGGGCATCCCATATGCGGAAGAGGACCTACTACTAAACTCCTTCTATTACTATTACTATTACTCCTTCATTCTGCCTAAAAACCACTGGCACTCTCCTGAAAAACTTCTTGATGATGGAGGTATATTTTGCATGTAAATCAGGGCACTGTTCCTCTAGTTTACACTTTAATGTTTCATGCATCCTGTGACCGATCAATAAACACCTGAAACTGAAGAAAGCTCAGCAGACACGCACAAGGGCTCTGTGCTTTTGAATCTCAGGGAAGAATCTAGGGAATGACTGTCCATAGTTGCTGCAAAGGAAGCCAAATTTATCTCAACATAAAAGGGAACAGAGGGTGGCCTTTGTTTTAGATAAATGGCTGTATGAGCTCAGTTGATCAGCTGATTATGTAAACATTTTTCCCCAAGTTAATCAGAAGATTACAAATGTCTTCCTGAGCCAGCCAGACCAGAGTATGGGAAGCGTCTATATGGTTCAGTCCAACACAAGAGAATAAAAACTGAACATAGAACAAAATGAACTGAAGCGACCAACAGGTTTGAGCCAACTTGAACTCACATATTCCTTTCCAGAAAATGGTGACACAGTGAGCATATACAGACCAGTAATGAGAATCACATTTATATCGTGATCCAACTGTGTATTGCAATATACATGCTCTATCATGCTTGTTCTGTGATTTTAGTATATTGCTGTAATATTTTGCTAATGAAAAAACCAGTAAATTTGGTATTAAATACTTCTTGTGTGGGACATCTAAAAGAACATGGTCAGAGGGCATCAGACTCTGGCACAAGGAACACAGAATTCAGTTCTTTAGTACTGGTACTTAAATTGCATGTACAAGTAAAAAGACTGACTTGAGTTCTGTTATTAGAGTGTTAGGCATAAGAGTTTCCAGAAATCCAGAAATTTCCTGGATGAGATGTAAACCTTCAAAGTTGGAGCGTATTTTTAAATCAAGTTCAAAGACCCTGTACTGGATACACTTTGACAATATATCCTACTTGGATTCAAACATCTTATCAATACATCATTAAATATATCACTGATTTTAGTGAGCTTTGATAATAACTATGTGGAGCAGCCTTCACACAAAGAGAGTGACATTTCTGCCTCTTATAGCCTCCCAAGGAGAGCTAATCATGCAAGCCTGTTAGCGTGCACATTTTTTAAAAAATACTCTCACATGAACAAACCCTGTTTCTAGTAACTTCTGTTATGTTTCCGGCTGTAATTGTATCACATATTCATGCTGAAGTCTAAAATGGGTCAATACTAGCCCCCTCAAAAAATTATTAATGGAATGATGTAATGCAGGATATCCCTATGCATTTAAAAACATCTCCTTACTGCCACCTCGGACACTGGTCACAGTGATTTTTCCATGAACTACCAGGACATGTTTACTTCACTGCAAGTATAATGCTTTGTTGCAACATTACTTTACTAGATACAATTCATAATGAGGTTAAATATTTGGTTTGCTGAGGGGATAGAGCAATCCAAAAGAAAAGCAGGGACACTTGATGAGCCAATTAATTACTTTAAATAAATGCATAACAGGTGTTATAAATCTTACTGTATCATATAATAATTCAGTCATAGTGGTACTGATACTATAAGGTGATTAGCAATGCCAAACCCCATATTAATTCCTGCTGTCATATTTGTACCTGAAAATAATATTTATATAGGATTAATTAAACTCTGTAATGTAATTTCACATTACTAGTACCCATTTATGCAATAATTTATATGCATCTGCATCCCTTTACATGTTTAAGAAAAGTGAAACAATTCACTAAAACAAACTGTGTAGACAAAAAGAAAATTATAGCCCAGAATCTGTTTTGGTACAAAGGAAATTCCTTCTACACCAAAGTATTTATAAACCGTTATTGTGCTGCTTTCCAAGTGGGTAAGTGAATGAAATAAATGTTTTCACAAACGTTATTGGTGTAATAGTTCGTGGCAAACTTGCTCCGACTCAATGCTATTGCTCTGAATGGCTTTTGCTTACTAAGTGAACCTCAGATTCTCAGACAGAAAACATTTGGGCCATTTGCAGAATGGGCTGTTGCCAGTATTTGCTGATTTAACCCAGCAGATGTGAAAAGCCATAGATGCTAATACAGTACAATTTGCTTTTGCCAGTCTCAACAATGATTCTCCTGCTTGGGGTTATGTTCCACTAATGTTTCCTGGCTTTGTACAGCAGCATTCTCTGCTATGAAGAGCATGGCAGCATCTGTTATTTTTCAGGTAGTTGAGCATAATCTCAGCCCTGGGAGGCATTATCTATAGTTTCAAATGTCCTGGAGGAAATAATAATTAAAAAAAGTCAGGGAAAACGACTTGCAACTTCAAAACTTTATTGTTCCTGCAGCATATCAGCAAACTCAATTTCAGAAATTGTGTTTCTTTTTTTCTGATTGTCATAGATTTCATAGCAAAATATGAAAATGTAAACTTTTTTTTTCTTGTACTGTACAATAAATTTAATTTCTTTTATGGTACTGTACAGTAACAGTACTATAATGTATGTACATATTTTTGGTTAGAGAGTCTAATCACTGAATTATCAATTAATACTTCACTTCTCATAAAAATTGTATGTAAAGACAGCCATACTGAATCGGAGTTTTAAAGGCTACACCTAAATGCTCCTGGATTAAATAAGGTTTAGCTCACAAAAGAAACGAATGGGGTGCTTTATTAAAAAAAGTAAAATATCAAAAAATTGTAAAACATTAGCTGAAGCAGATCTCGGAATGTTGTAAAAGGTCAGAAAAATTCAGAGTTCAAAAAGTTTTTAAAAAGACAATTTGACAGAACTGAAAGATGCATTTAGATACTGGCATACCCTGACTTTGCTTGAGCATATCATTAAGAGTCCCGTAATGAAATTCCCATTTGTTTTGTGATTGAACTGTGTATTACAATTGCTACACTTTGCTAAATGTAATTTGTATTTATATTGTGATTGAACTGTATATTACAACTGCTACAGTCTGCTAAATGTAATTTGTACTTGCACTGTGATTTAAGTGCATTGCGGTATCACTCTGCTAAATCGAAATCCCATGTAACTTCAACTAATTTCAAATAAGAAAGTTTTGTGTTATTCATGAAACTGTCCACACGTAGAATATCTAAAAGAACCTGGTCAGAGTATATTTTTTTATGATGTTAACTGGCATAGTTGACAGGATATTCCTGAGGGTGAGCAGTACCCATTAATGCAGTAATGATTACTTTGGCAAAAACATGCTTTCTGATTTGGTGTTAGTCACAAATAAGAACCTAGTAGAGAAAACCTGCATTGTGATTAAGAACAGCTAGTGGTAAGATTGGCTGCAGACAGGGCCACTACCATTTAAAAGAGGAGACAGAATTATTGCAAATACCAGCAGAGACTGGAAAAATTTCACCGGTAACTTTGAAAAGAAGGGACGGGAAAACCGTAATGGGGATTTTTCATGGACAGCAGAACAAAGCACTGATCCCATTGATGTTTAGGAGGAATCTGAAAAATTGAAAGATTCTAACAAGTTGAAGAAAGGAGAGAAAAGCAGAGCTTCACAGGCTGCTGGGTACTTACTTGTGAGTAGTAGTGCAGAAGTTAAAAGAGGAGAAATGAACACATAGCATGCTCAAACTAGAGTGAGAAACAGTTGTAAAAGGTAATGTAATGCATAAGCAACGTACTCAGAGAATCAAAGGAAGTTCTTAGACTCACAAGTTGCAGCCTCAAATCATGTGATGCCCATACAAGTAGGGATCACTTACTACGGTCTACTGAAATAGATCTCATTCAAGTGGTGGCCACCATCTATGTCAAGGACAATGAATGATCAGGAGATACCTGGTTTGCTACTGATCCTTTTCAGGGTGATGATTCAGGTGACACATGAGAAGAAAGTATTATGAAAGTGTTTGCTCCCGTGGCAAAAAACAAATAAACTAAGAAAGCAATGGGCCTAAACCAGTTGCAACCCACACATTCCTCCTAGACACTACAAACATCCAGCACTGTGACAGTGAGCATATTATTACTAGAAACCAGTAATGAAATTCACATTTGTATTATGACTGAACTATATGTTGCAATTGCCACACCCTCCTAAATGTAATTTGCACTTGTATTGTGATTTGCTAAATCCCATGTAACTTCAACTGACTTTAAATAAGTATCAATTTTCTACTATGCACTTAATTTTCCATATGTAGAGTACCTAAAAGGATCCTATCAGACTGTACTGCAACGCAACTTTTTCCTCTAACAAATGGCAAAGTAATGAAAGTCTTTTTAATTTACATGGCTATGCTATTGATAAACTAACTGATACTGAGAAAGCTCTGAGGACTCATGGCGTAGACAATCAGTTTACATAACCTGTAAAACTAATCTTACAGGACTATATAGCATTGACATTTTTTAAAACTACCATTTTATTTTGCTTACTAATTCTTGCAAAAAAATTATCCTCTACTTCTAACAGTGGACAATAGAAGTACCTCATAAATATAAGAGGTAAAAATTAATCTTTCATCCACTGAATTCCCTTAATAGCTGCACAACTTTTTTGTGAATATGAAATGAAGAATTAAGTCCTAATAGTTAAAGGTCAAATTGTCAAAGATGTCTACCAATTCTGGCTACCTAAGCTCAAACACAAGCAACAAATTCTTACTGATACTAAAAAACATGAACTACCTAGTGACTCCAGAAACACAGGTATTTATCCTGTCCAAAAACCAAGCTCAAAGGTACCCCACTGATTAATCAACTGTATTTAAAATGTGGACATGAGGCCACAGAAAGGTAGATGTTCTTATAGCTATAAAAACTGCCAATTCGAAATAAGTACAGCATATTTGTGTTATAATTTCCATTTTTATATATGTACATTATAGTAATTCCAGTAATTTCACTTGTCTTTACGCTGTGCAAGTTTAAAGAATAGCCACTGTATTTATAATTTAGTTCAAAGAGGCATCTCATCAAAATCGAAATAGAAAAAAAGAAAATCTACTGGAATTTACCACATAGCCTATCAGCAAAAAACGTAGCTATCAGTGCAAAACCATTACAAGAAGAGACTACAGGGTAAAGACTGGCAGATATCTGCTCTCTTGAAATGCTTTAATTCACAGCATTGTAAAAGACTTATTACCAGCTGCTTTCTCCATTCCATTCCCTCACGTAATTTTTTACAGTTTTTAACGAGCAGAATTTTTACTTTGCATTCCATTTCGATTTACTTGCAGTAAATTGTACTTACCAGCTAGATGATTTGATCAGTAGCTAAAATTAGAATGGAATTTTTAGGAACATTCACATGCTTACTGATTTAGTAATGAAACACAAAAGCTTGCCATACAGTTTCAAGAGCTTACTAAAGCTCATTTAAGCTAACCAACTCCAAATACAGAATATGTATTTCAATTTACAGTTATTTCATATAATTAAGGATTACTTAAACCGATCATGTGTATCTTTATCCCAGTATTTGGTACATAGGATGTCAACAATATAAAATTAGTGTATCACAAAGGATTCAATGAAATACATACCTTTCTCTGCATAAAAGACAAAACCATTATTTTTTTCATTACTCCTCATTATTTATTGTATTATATATTATATTATTTATATTAGAGAGCAGATTCGCCAACATACTCTGTTTTATTCCACTCTAGAGACAAAAAACAGTACCAAGAGGGGAAAAAATATTTTATCGTTACCTTATATCTCTCAGGCAGCACAAATCTAACCTATGCCAATATAACATTCCAGCACAAGTGCCTCTGGGCAAAACACAACTGAAATTTTGAGGAACCAGGTTACTTGGATGCTTACAGTTAAGATTGTGCTGAAATTTTTCATTGAACCAAGGCCTTGGGTAGTTACTTACCTTTATAAATTAAGTATGGAAGATGCAAAACAGAAAGATTTGATCACAGGTCCAAATTCACATGACAAATCGGAGTGTAAATTGGAATTAATAGCTTCAAGCTACAGTCCCTGCACAAATCACTAAAACAAACATGCCATAAACACTCCATACACTAGACAACAATTGCATTCAACCTCCCTCAAGGATCAATTTCCTAAGTGTAATTATTTTGTACATTTAAAAAATATATATATTACAGACACTTCTCAGCCAAGAAAAAACATTTAGTAAAACCCCATTGGCATTTGAAATCAAGTCACTACTGATGGTTTACAAAGCAGCTTCAGATTTTGACAAAGGCAATGATAACACTATGGGCTGCTTTTTTTTTTTTTTAATTTGGGAAAAAAAATAATTACTACTATGTTATCTTGGGACTAGGATAATTTATTAGCCCGTCCTCTGTACTAATATCTCAGGAAACTAATCCTTGTTAAATGCAAGTCATGCATTTTTTGTGTTTCTCTTTGGACCGTCATTATAGAAACCGAAGCTCAACTCCAGAAGATAATCTTACAGAAGAGACATGTGTCCCTTTGGCAAATTTCATATCAAGTTTGCTTACTGGCTCCACAGCTACCCTTGAGAAGGCTACTGAGAGGCTGCACTAATGCAGCAGGAACACTATTTTCATTTTGACACACTTGGTAATGAGAAATTATACATACCCCTGTATCTAAGACTGCAGTTCTATCCGCTCCTTTAAGAGGTAAAATATTATATTTTAAAGCTAAGAAAGCTGCACAATTGAAGTTGTAAGGTCCATCTAGAGGACAATGAGTTTTTATGATCACTACGTTTACCACTGTCCAGCAAATGAGGCATAAATACTAGAGGAACTGGTTTGTTCTCCCCTCTTGAATCAAAATAATGGCTACTCTTAGGTCCTGACATTTGTAGGTGTCCACTCAAAAAGGCAGACAAGCTCTGCTTGTGAAAGATGACAAGGGACAAGAGCCGCCCAGTGGCAATAATCAGAGTTGTCAGTTCTTGCCATTTCTGGAGATCAGCTGCGAGCCCACAAAGCTGACATGAGTACTGGGCATTTAGGAAAAGCTTATATTTGACCTGTCAATACCTCCCTTTACTAAATACCTGCTAAAGATTCTACCGCAATTTTGTAAAGTTTTTTTGAGTCTTCAGGATACCACATGCTACGTAAGTGCTAGCCCTTTTTCTTAAATATAATAATGAAATCTTGAAAATGGAATTTAAACAAATCAGAAGCAATGCAGCTACCAGAGGAAAGGAGAGAAAACACATTTGTCTAGCACAGCGATACCGTTGCAAGTGGTAGATAGTGCTGGTCTCCTCCAATGCTAGATGATGAAGTATGAAAAATGCAAATTCTGTACTTGATTAACTCATACTCACACAAAAGCAAGAAGTAAAACTCCATTCAAAAACCAGATTAATACAGTATGGGAGCAAAAGCAACACTACAAATTGTAATACTAATGTGGCAAAAATAAACACACCTCTGTCAATTGGTTAACAAATTCTTCTCTACTTCCTAAGTCACACCAGAAAAAAAAAAGTTAACATTTCTTCCTGAAATAAGTAAGAATCTTCAAGCAGAATCTGGCATTTTAAGCTCTGAAGCAAAAGAATCCTAATTGCATCTACAAGTGTAATTTTCCCCTATTTCAGCATGCTTAACCTATATATGACATTGCTGAACATGCCTTATATGGCTTGACTACTGGTATCAGTTCAAGCACATCTCATAAAATGCTGAGAGTGAACGTAAAAAATGAAGAAGCTTTATTTTATGTCACAGCAGAAGGAAAACTACAGCTGTAAAACTTGCAATTTTCACTAATCAAACTCTTGTCCAAGCAACTCTTTCGATTCACAGTAGTCTTCTGTTTCCTTATTTTACAAAGTAATGAAAGCAAAATTACTTTGAACTTCTTAATTGTATTTAAAACACTAAAAGCTGTATACAAATAAACCCATACTGAATTCAACCTATACACTATTATTATATCATTTAGGGTGATGGGAAATTTTAGTCTACTTGAATCTAAGAACAGTTTCTAATGTTGCATGCCCAAATATTGCTGGAAAGAAATCTGTGGGACCAATCAATGTGCATCCAAAGTCAGTATGCTTTCTCCTTCTGCTGAATTTGCTTTTTTATTGCTTAAGTGAGCAGAACTACAACTTAAATACAAAAGAATAATATTACCACAAGCTAACATACTGCACTGAGCATAAGACCAAGGTTCATTACATAAAAGTTATTAGTATTTTGAGTGTGAGATACAGCTCACACTGTACTGCTGCACTTATTTTTCTAAACTGGCAGCCTGAGCTATAATTTCTGGACTGATTCCCCACCGGCCAGTATTTCTCATTGCTCAGACCTTTAGGCATTAATTCCACAAAAACAATCATAATAAGGGAGACTCAAAAGTCAGACATACATAAGGGAAGTCTTCAGGGAGAGTAAAAAATAAAGTAACAACATCAAGCCACAAAGAAACGATTAACCCAATCATTTTTCTGTAGATGAAACACTCAGATCATAAAGAAACATACACATAACGAAGCATATGCAGTGATAAAAAGAAAACAAAAAATTCGATGTCCAAGCGATCCTGTGCAAAAACTAAATTTCTGCTGAAGAATTCTGTCTTAATAGTCTCAGCTAAAATTTAAGCACGCTGTTAAATATGATAGTATTCTATTTGCAAAATTATGATTCTGAAATGGCTGACAGTGTCAAAGAATGCTGCCTTCATATTATTAACAGCCTCTGATCACCTCTATCCACAGAAAGTTCCTAATAGAACCCTAGTATCTGAAGGACTTCAAATATATTAATTTGAATGTAAATTATCTGTATTAGAAATGGCTACAGACTACGCAACTTGTGGAAAGTGACGTGACTTGCATTTGAACTACAAAACCCCGATTTCTTAATTTTTCCTAACAGCACTAGCCCCTATCATCTTCTTCCTCCATTTGGTTTAAATTTATGATTTTACTGGACCCAGATAAATTAAAATATAAACTAATGTATCAATAAGCAAATCCTCCTTGTAAAGGATCAGATGAACTCGAAAGTTATGGTACCAAGACACTATAGTATCATAGCCATTACCGGTAACATTTTTATTGAAAAAACATAGAGAACAAGAACTGAGTTAAGTATGCTTACTGAATTTCACTTCTGGTAACTACAGAGTAGGATGAAGCACCTTCATAAAGGGGAGCATAGCCATTAGTACATTGATACTGATTACTCCCCTGATACCAGACAACAAACATTCTTGAAAATGATCAGAAAAATCTCCTTTGACTAGCATTCATCTAGACACAGATCTTCAACTCGCCTGCCAGCCTGTGCCAGGAAAGCCACTGAGGCTTCAGTTTGCCAGTTTCCCTCAGCAGTTCTTTAGTCTCTGTCTTGGATGTAAACGTTCTGCTCACCCAAAAGCTATTGTCTCTCTTCTGGTGTTCTCACAAAAGCATGCTGATAAATTAGATCGCAATGAGAAACAGACGCATGAAAATAATACCAAATTCCAGTTCCAGCTAGGAAATACCAATAACTGTCATGTCTAATAAAACTCCTAATTATTTGCTTCAATCAACAAGCAGACTGGTGCTTAATAGCTACTTGAGATGATTCTAAGACAACGTTTTCTTTCCTAACAAAAACATACCTTTATCTACCAGAAGGACAACCATCATGTAAAGAGGAAAGACTGGAAGGTATATGACTTCTTGTTGGGATGCTGCTACTTTCACATAAAATTAAGACACCAGTACACTGACAAAGTACTGGGTAAAACAGCAAATAAATAGCAGAATCCTTGAGATTAACAAACCAGTGTCATCATGTCACCACCTAGCCAGATTATATCATACACAATCCTTGCTTAAATAGGAATTTTACACTATGTTTTAACCATAAAGTTGAAAAGGCATCAACAGGCAAAATGAATATAATCTCTAATTAAAAAAGAGCAATTTCACTGCAACCTACCACATATTTAAATCTTTAATTACTTTACTAGATGAATCTTAATATTAATATCATCCTTTTTGTTCAAATTACCATAACACTTTCTGAAATACGCTCTGTCTAGCCCTCAAGGTATCCAAACATACCCAATATATGATACAGATCATGGGCCTAGGCTGTCTTTAATTTTCAGAAAGATGCTTAACAGCTAATTGAAGTATCATGCCTGGCAAAACTGAGGCTCAGATAAAAAAGAAAGACACAGAGAGAGAGAAAGAGCACGAGCATGGCTTTCTCAAACTAGTGAGATGGAAGAAACAAATCAATGACTAAGTGTGGAACAAGGAGGGAGATGTGTTGATGAGGGACCAGTTAAAACTAGAGCACCCAGCTCAACAGTGCCCAAATTGGTGCTAACTGAACGCATAATATTGCCAAATTACGAGAAGAAGAATCAATTAGCACGCATGCTGTCTGTCTCTGAAGTCAGGAAAGCTTATCTGTAGCTGTAAGAAACAGCTACTGTTGACTAGAGGTAATAACTGAGGGAAAACAAAGATCAGGAAGCCCAGGAAGACTCTTGTATCACCTAAAGTATAAAATAAGAGCTCCAAAAAAAATGCAGATACAAAGCGCAGGTAAACACTGAAGCGTACAGCAATGCGGGACTCAGACTTGTAGCTGCAGACGCAGTATGAGCTCCATTCTGCACTACACAGAGTATCAGTGTTTAAGCAAGTGTGAGGACCAACCTCCAGTTCTGCTAACTGAAGAGATTCTGGAGAATAGTACCTGAAAAACCTGTGCAACACAGAACTAAAATGCTAGGAAAAAGGAATGCATTTGTTTTTCATTTTGATGGATAGTTCCGATGCACAGTTCGATAAGCTTCACAAGCCATGTTTGATAGAATAAAGTAGCTTTATTCATCAACTTTGGCTGGCCGTATATGTGATTGCTGGGTAAAGCAGATTTACTTTTTCTATTTACTTCAGAGAAGCAAATCCCTATCTTGGGTAAACTTCTTAGTTTTTGTAGCCTGTCTGCACAAGAAGGTGGCTCTCTAAATTAAAGCACACAAGTAAGCTCCCAGAAAAAGCATCTGAGAAGTTCTGGGTATTGTTTTAATTTTTTTGATCACTGTGGTATCTGGTTACAGAGCATTAAATTTCATGGCTGCAGAATTATTTACTTATTTATCTTGTGTAGAACTCTGTTCTATATATCATGGTTATTTATGGTCATGCTCCTTTTTCTTAATTTCTACTTTACTCTATTGCTTGAAGCGCCTTAAGGTACCATATAGTATACAGTAACATGCATATCTGCAATCTGTAGTGAAGATCTGTACAAGCATATTCAAAATGACTGCCTAACAGTATGCTTCTTATTCATGCAATTAAGTTAAACAATGGAATTTTGTGGTCAGTACTCAGCATTAACATAAAAATAATAAAAAAAATCACTTAAAGTACCCAAATGCCAAAGCAGAAGCCCAGCCTTACACATTCCCAGGAAGGCCATTTACCATGCTTCCAGTTGCTTTGTGCCGCTTAAAAGTAAGTGGAAAACTGCTCTAAGAACACTTCTCAATAATTGTTCAGCTGGGGAAACAGAGAGGAGACCTTTTGCTGCTTTCTAGTACACAAAGGTCGTTTTCATTATGTCTAAAAAGAGAGCCATGTTTTTCCACCTCTTTTTGTGTTTGTGAAAATATGGTAGTAACTTTTAATATCTTGCACACTATTCACTACTTGCAAACCTGCATGCTACTTTGATAGAGTTAGAACCATATACAGAGGTGTGAGGCGTGTAGATGACATACGCATCAAAATCAGCTTTTAAATTACTATTTTAAATCAATAACTTAAAATTGATTTACCAAAACTACAGGGAGAGAGATGTTCACCCTTTCCATATGAAACTAAGCAAAAGCTTGGAAATCAAGATATATGTAAATACTCTTGATAAGTTTTTGATGATACCCAGAAGTACAGTAGATTAAGACACTGACTCCCAAATGTCCAACGTCTACCACAAAACAGACAAAAAGGATAAAGTCGCTTTAAAACAGTATAGGGGACTACTGCTTACACCTAAGAACCATATTCAAAGTATTCTTATGCCACTTTAATCTATGCTTACACAATTAAAACTTTCTCTTAAACACAATTGCTCTAAGTTCTAATAAGGAATACTTGACAGGTGAATATACATGTTTTAAATGACATCATACTGTTCAAAGCTTTTTGCAAAGACAGATCCAGTGTTTTTAGAAGAATTTGTGTGAAAATAGGCAAAAAGCACATGACCTGTCTGGGTTCGGAGCCCTCACTGTTTATATTTCCCATGCAGAAAGAAATTATTTCATCTTGGTTGTTCTTCCAAATGCCTATATATATAGTCTCATAAAACATCATCAGAAAAATGCATTAAATACACTCACCTTCATCACTAGTTGCTTGCTGTTTAACCAAAGTCATTGGAGATCTAGCTGGGGGTTTATTTAGTGGATGACGCCAACTCTTAGATATTTTCTTTTTTTCAGCTTCCACTGACTGAAAAGGGAAAAACACAACGAATTTAGAATGTAATTCTGCAAGGTTAATTTTGATGAACAAAAACATTCTTCTGTAAATAAGCACAGATGTCAATTCTATAAATACTATCAGGGTACTTGAAACACCTTTAGTCTGCCAACTACAACACTGCACTTCAGGGCATGCTCCAGTGGCAGAGACTGTAGGTGGTTTGGCTGGACTCGATGATCTCAAAGGTCCTTTCCAACCATGAAGATTCTATGATTCTATAATTTTTCTCTAATTCAGAACATATACTTTAATTAAAAAAGAGCGATCCGTGTCAAACACAAATGGTTTGTGGTGTATGTTACTGCAGCCCTTCCCAAATTACAGACCATAAATCCTGGTTTGCTCGGGTGATGGCTGAGAGGAAGAACAGAGAGCGTAAAATTCCTGAGGAAGTAAAACAATGACCTGGAGTCCTGATACGCGATTAACATGTTGATCTGGGATATGAGAAAATTCCTTCTTCTCTCAAGCACCCTTATGTACATTCAGCTTGAAGTTATCTAAGATTTAAGAACTCAGGCCAATGCTACAAACTGTAGAAGTGCAGCTTTCACAACAGCAGATTTGAGTGCCGGTGGGGGAAATCACAAATTAAATCAGCTGCTGATGTTATCTGTAGGTTCAGGAACAGAGGACGGGCAAGCACACTGGCAGAAAGGTGTGGAGGACAGAGTCTCACACCGTTCCTATGGATCACAGCACTCTGCTCCTCAACGCCCTGAGTCTAACCTAACAGGTTACACACGTCCCTTGACTGATTTGAGGGTTGAAAATTACTACTATAGAATGGGGAGTAAGCTACAAAACATCATATTTACTGTGATAAGCAGAGGGAGGAAGATGTGGTTAAAGCACAGAACAGGGTTATGATCTAGAAAAAGTTACCAACTAAGTAAAAAGGGAAAGAAGATCAGACTTTTTAATTGCATCTGTACAACTTGCTTCTTCACTCATTATGAAGCAGAAAGAAAGAGTATTCAATTATACTGGAGAATATCTAAAACCTCATATATAAATGGCTGAAAGGCACAGAAAGAGATAAATATAATCTCTAATACATTATGATTAAATCACTGAGATGTTTATAGTGCTCTTTATTATTACAGTGGAAGGGCTGGAGCTAAGATTATTAAAATTCACAACATTGCAAAAAAATCATTAGTGAACAGTTTATGTCTTTGAAAGGGTCAGCATGATTTTACTTTGTCTTCTAAAACATATTTCCCACTAAGTCTGGCAATCTGGCAGTGGATTTCCTGCTCTCTCTCTGCCAAACTGGGATTTAACTCACAACTCGGAAAGCTACTGTGACTACCACCACAGCTTAATTTTTCATTATGCTTCCCAAAGTCAAAGCTGCCCACCCTTCATAGCAGAACAGCAAGAGTAAATACAGACTGTAAGTTCGTAGGTGCCCCGATGAGAAAACATTACTAAACTATTTAAAAATTAAAAATATATATTCCTTTTATTAGGGGGATCATCTCCTTCAAGTGTTTCCTTAAGGTTTGTAGCCAATTTCCAAAGTCCAAGAAAAGCAAGTTTGAGACCCTGAAATCATACTGTCTGTATTATCCTGCTATAGCCAAAGATTCACTTTCACCAACTGCAATACTATGGGACACAGTTTCAAGTAAAGCAAGGAAGTCCATAAGATTTCATAAACTATGTGACATAATGTAATAGAATGAAAGCTAACTTTGTTTCCACCTAACTCAATGCAGAGATGCTCCTCAGCTTTGATTTATCCACTTCTTCATTCAAGGACGTCAGTCCAAATATAAATTACTATGTGCTTCCGCACTGTTAAGTTCTGTCCTTGGACAGTAAGTACCTCAGAATCAACCTACACTGCTGACATTTTACCAGCATACTGTTAACTCTCCTTAAGATTCAGTCAAAACAGCCATTTTTTGAAACGCAAATACATGATACCAAATACAGCACTCAACTCTAATAATTTCAATTTCATGTCAACAGCCATAATTAAAGCTGATAGCCTTGATCATACTGGCAGGCAGCAAATATGGGAACTGCTTGAGAGTAGTTGCTGACAGTTCAGATTCACAGATATAAAGTGAAATTACTAAATATCTAAAATCAGAGGGAAAATATGTCAACAAGCAAGCTCCAGAAACATGCTGCTTTTGAATCCAAATTCCCACTCTTGCCTGAACACTTCAAAACATGTTCAAATTAGCATCTGATTAAAATCGTGCATATTCTTAAGTGCTTTAATATGGATATCAGGTCTCATTAGAAACATGTTCCTTCACATTTCATTAAATCTGGAATATATTACTATAACGATGTAATTTGCTTCACATACACTGGATGTTTCCATGCCATCTTCTTCATCCTTCTTTACAACAGG
Source organism: Rissa tridactyla (assembly GCF_028500815.1). Taxonomy (NCBI): domain Eukaryota; kingdom Metazoa; phylum Chordata; class Aves; order Charadriiformes; family Laridae; genus Rissa; species Rissa tridactyla. Next base: position 55,852,474 of record NC_071497.1, read on the forward strand.
CAGTTCTCTATGTTCCAAGCTATCTCCACAGCTTTCTAGGTCGCTGACATCATCCTCTATCGAGACATTTTCCTCGTTATTTGGTTTTTCTGCTTCAGAAGCATGTCCCTCTGACTTATGGTATGGTACTGATGAAACAGACTGATTCTGAGATTTCAAACTCTCTTCTTTGCTGGAGTTATCAGAAGCAAGCATGGAGGCCACAGAACCTTCACACGTAAAGAAAGGATGACTGGAATCTGTCCTGTCCTCATCTTCCATTTTTGTTTTCTCTAGTACAGGAATAGGGCTTGAAAATGAGTCTGAATGGATGCTTCCTAAAGATGAAGAATATGATTTGTTAATAAAACTCACTTTATATTATTGTATTTTATTTCACAACAATCTGAGTTATGCAAACTTAAAGCATGGTTCCTCATTTAGAAATCATACAGAAAAGCATCTGGTAGAAGAACATACACCAATGTGGAGTATGGGTTTGATCAAAGAATAAATTAAATGTAAATGTTTTGAGTTTAGAGTGTGAAATATAGTTTTAATCATTTGATCGGTATTTTGTATTTGAATTACAACAGGTCTTCATGTCATTCAACATGATCAATATTCATGTAGCTTGTTTACTCTTACAGCCCACAAGAACTTTGACTAGTTGGAAAAAAATAATAGAAAAGGTTGGTATATTGAACTTTATACCCTGCATTTATATCCTATTACGCCTGTTTTAAAAATGAAAATAAACAAAGACTAATGGTTTATAATTAGGAAAACATATTTCAAATAGATAACAAGAATATTTTGAAAACAACAGCACCGGTCTAAAAATGAAAAGCAATTAGCATCATTTTATATTTCAACAATTAGCATAATTTTATATTTCAGTGATGCTGAAGGGTGAAATTGTGTGGATTTTACTTCATTAAAACTCTTCATCTGCTGATGCTTGCATGGGATAGACAGAACAACGGGTTAGACAGGTGACCCAAAAAACACGTTCCGGAAGAACTCTATGGTACACACCACAGTGAATTTTGATTCAGCAGCACATCCAAGGCATTATTCTTTCTCTACAATGGTTATTTGAACTTGTTTTTGTAAAAAGTTCCCTTTTCAGGTCAAATGCATATAAAGTTTAGTAATACAAAGCCCATCCAGCACTAAAACGTAATCTCTGGGTATGACGAGTACTGCCTCAACTGAGCATAATGGACATACTAGCCAGACATAATGCAGGACAAAGGACCATCTCCAATGTGAGTACTGGAGCTTCCACCACCATATCTAAACAAGGTCCTTTTCCCTGCGAAGGTCCTGGCACCACTCTTTAATAGCACAAAGGAAAGAGGACAGCACTCCACTCTTCTCTGCTTTTCCTTCCCTTGTCAATGAACACAGACTGGCTGCTGACTAACTACTTGTTTCTCAGTGGTCATGAACACTCCAAACCTCTATTAGAAGTTGGGGGAGGAGTAAAGGAATAACACCATTAGAAAAAAAATATCATTAGAACAGACCATAAAAGGCTTTGATAGAGCACCAACTAATTTGTACACAGAAATCTCTAAGTCTCTATATTGAAATACTAACTTTGTTATCTTTATGTGGATCAACCCTGGTGTTTACCATGTGCGAATAACCATTACATAACCATTAATATTCACAAGCAGGGTAATACTCTCCATTTGTAATTTGCAAGTAAATTTTCAGTATCACTATAAAACCAACGGGAATGCTCACAAACTTAAAGTTAAAATTGCAGTTTGTCTTTCTGAACGGGAATGTGAAACTACACCTGAACTACAACAGAACGTGAAACAGATGAAATTAAGGCCAGAAAAGACCAAGTTTATTAGTAAAAAATAGCTGTGGGGAAAAAAGAACCATCTTTGGCTTGACAAGGCCTTTATAACTTACATTGTCACAGAGCTCAACAGGAAGTGACAAGAAATCTGCAGTCTCAAGATAGAGCATTTTTGTGCACAAGTATAGACCACTTCTAATATGTAGCATTCTTCATATATATATATATATGCATACTACATATATAGAAAGAGCATACTACAAGCATATATGTTCTGTACTGTTTGCATAAGTGTTAAGACATTCTGTTTCATTTCTGTATCTAAAAAATTTTGCTGTAAAACCTGTAAGTCCATTGAAGAAATACAATTTACAAAATCTCGTTCTTTTTGCCCCTTTAAAAAACACTTTATTAAAACAGTTTAGGTGAAATTACTCTCAGACCAGAATATTAATTTTGTCATTTTCTCACTCTTACTGAGTATCAGTCTTCTCTGCATAACTTCGTAAGTATTTTAGTATGCTACTTAGGATAATCCTATGCTTTAACATCCACTGATGTGGCATTAGAGTATCAACAGCCTACAACTTACATGTGAAACACAATCAGTCCTTATCTCACCTGCAACCTTGACATTATCCAATAAATGTTGATCCAGGTGCATTCTACTACTGTTTTCTTCTTCCCCAGAAGGCACTCCTGTGTTTACCAGTCTCACTTTTTTTCCAGGTTCTTCACTGACCTTGAAGCCATCACTAGCTGCTTCAGTCGTTATGATTTCTGCACCACCTACCATAGCAGATACTCTCTTGTCCTCTGGAGTTTTAAGCTTTTTAGATCGGGATCTGGTGGGCTGGAAGCTGTTATAAGAGATATTGCTGTCAGAGTAGAATGTCTGTCTTGGATAAGATAAAACGTCTACCAATATATATGTCCCTTTCACCTGCTTAAAGTGGTTAGAAACTGACAATTTTTCATCTTTTTGTGTTGAGATAGTGTTTACAATTTATTAAGTGATAGATTAACAATTGATTCGATTTAACCTTCTCATCTTTTATCACCATTCTGTGGCAAAGTTATTAAATTGTAAAAGTAAAATAACCTTAAGTAACTATTACTTAACCAGCATACAAACCAGCTTTTTAATTAATCATTCTTTTAAACCTGAAAGAGAATAACCCCTATAAAAGTAACAAAGACAAAACATTCTCAGTTGCCCTAAAATCAGGTGGTGTTTCTAAACCCCAATTTCTAAACCCCAACACTAGTCTGAAACACCTTGTACAATCATATCTGTTTAGTTTTTATATGACTTTTTACACAAACAACAAGCATCTGAAAGAAGAAAAAATTCTGATCACCAAATATTTTAAATGACTACAATATCAAGCAATACGTTTCATAATGCTGTGTAAAAAATAAACTTGGAATTAAATGTTCAGCAGAAAGTTTTGCACCCTCAGAAGTAGAAGCAAGAGGTTTAAAGCAGGATAAATGGCCCCCTCTGTCAGAAACTGGTTTTTAATTTATGTGCTCATGATAAAAGTAACAGGAGATTAGTTCAGTTTCAAATTCAGTTATGTGACATGGGAGGAGATTTTTATGCGCTTCATCACACATCAGGTTTCAAAACTCATAACACCCTAGCGGTGAAAGCGCAACTATGGCAGGTAAACCATGAGTTTTACAAAGGTCTTGGATCATAGAGTACAGACAACTCCAGAAAAACATTTTACTACCCCTTAAATTTTACCGTATGTCCACAACGTATATCTTTCAACACTCTCTCTATAAAATAGTAATTTCCAGAAAATTCGTGAAGTATGAGACGCCCATCAGTTCACATTGTAATGTAACAACAAGTATTATTACTGTTTACATGCAGCCATTAGATGTTCTATTTTAGCAAAGTATTTCAGCCATAAATGTCAGAATTAAGCTCTCCCTGTCACTATATTCATGAAGATTTCCATAAATGGTATTTCTATTTTCACTCTTCTGGAACTTATATTATTCCCATAATCAAAATGACGACAATTTCAATCGACACATTACACTAGAAATGAAGCTGAATAAACATTTTATCCTCCCTTTGCAATACACATTGTTACCATGCCTGAACGAAAGCCAACTCAAGAATTAAACAGCATTGGGATTGTGTTTATTAGCTTAGCTAAGTGCGTGAAATCAGCTCATGTGTTCCTATGATAAAACTTTCAACACTATTATTATGAAGTCTTTGGTTTTAGTTAAAAGTGGCTACCCATAAGGGTACAACCAAATGAACCACTGATGGTCCAAGGGTGAACTGGCAGTAATGCTATACAAGAGACACAGTGAAATTTACTACAATGCAAAATGGCATTCAACTAGCTAAACAACAGAATTACTCCCTCTGTGTGTCTGGGTCAATATTATACATACTATGCATATACTAACAAATTGGCTGTCCAGCTGCTTCACCAGTTGTCTGCAAGAACTGATTCTACCCACAAACTGTTCTTACCCAGAACAAACCCAATGTTACATTTCTTATCTATGATGTTCCACTACAGTGGCAATTGTTCCTCTCTTTTGCAGGTTGACTTTCCTACCATTTTCCCCAAGAAATACATTAACTTACAAAGAAAATGAGGAAATTCAGTATAAGAGCAAGTTAAAGAAGTAATTATATTGTAAAATTATTTAAAGGAGGAAAAAGATCTTGAAAAATTCAGTATTATCTTTAGCCCACCAAGCTGCTCTCCGCATAAGCAGGTACCAATAAAACTGCCCACCACAGGCTAGAAATTAAGTAGATCTTAATTAGATAACGAAGAAGAAAATCCATAAAGACCCTGCTAAGTAAGACAGGAAAGCGTTAGTGAACAAAAAGTGTTTGTGCAATGCAAACAAAAACCAGAATCACAGACAGGATGCACACTAGGAAAACAGATCCAGCTATGAAACTGCTTTAATAGGTCAAAGCTCTGATAGCTTCAGTGACAAGCTGAGAAATGTTTTTCTCCTAACTTTCTTAGTGGTGCCAGCACCATTAACTGCAGTTTAGGCCTGCCTAATGCTAAATTACAATCTGTAATTGACCTGTGGTACACACAGAGAGGTTTCGGCTACAGCACTGTGACAGCGTGCCGGATAGGCAGTGATACCTCTTTGGAGGTAGATGGCAGTAAGGGGTAGAACTATTGCTAGAGCCTTCACACAGCTGTTGGGATCCTGCCACAGCTCATGGTAAGTTTTTCCAACTTAACCTTTACCTCAGCTCTTAGGAGACTTCTCCCTTGTCTTTTGGTTACAGATGTCACTAGAAACAGCGGCAACCATTCATACCTTGAAAATTTTAATGGAATAGTTCCTACTAAAGAAAGATTCTACATACCACACTGGAATGCATTTTGATGCTCTCTATAGTCATTAACTGCAGCTATACACGTAACTTGTAAGTTGAATTAATTTTTCATAGTCACTCTGAAAAGATGACTTGCTTGTCCCCAGGTTCGTCTTAATACAGAAAACAGAAAAACAAGCTTCGTCTAAAGAAAATAAATTGAAATAAAACTTAAGAGAAAGTGGTAAAAAAAAAGAAACAAAAAGGAAACTGAGATCATACTGAAGACGATTAAGTGGAAGAAACATAAATACCTCTTGGGAAAGTTCTTTGTTTTCTTTCTTCTCTGTAGCCAGGCCTTTACTTCGGGTGTTGATTCAGGAGTTGGTTTTGTATGGTCAATGGTGTATAAATCCTTGCCCTGTTTCCACAGCTGGTACCTGTCTGGTTGAAACTTCCTCACAAAGACATCCATGGATATTGTCACCATGTCTTTCCTACAAGTGCACTGCAAGAGAAGACAGGAATTTATAAGTGACAAGTAATGGAATCATGCCATAGTTTGCAGTAAACAAAGTCCAAAATAAAAATCTCACATGTGAAACCAACTCTATTTTAATCAAAATTTTTCACTTTTCCCTCTTCCTCACTTCTTTGGGGGAGTAAGGATGATTTCAAGAGAAAAAACTATCTGAACAAATATCACACACTAGGATTCCACAAGGTACTTAGGGGCACTCCACTGTCTAACTAACTCCTACAGATTAAGACAAAAAAGAAACTATAGCATTTCTTTTTGCTCTATTAGCTATTCTTGATAGTTTTAAGCATAGCATCATGTTGAATCCAGAGACTGCATGTATCTTCAATGGCATTACAATTTTCTTTTTAAAAATAACTCAGGTAGTATCCAACTGACCCAAACGTCTTTTCAGGCATATACTACACAAACATAAAAGTCCTAGCTTTTAATGCTTCAAACCAAAATGCATACGAGTACAGTCACAAGTTACAGTTTTGCCCAGGTTTTTCTACAAAGAGGAAGAAATAAGCAAGACAGGAGAATATTATGTTTAAGGTCTAGAAGAGTGTGTTGCAAAAATGCAATCTTATCTTCTGTGTAATGCAGACTCTAAACTCTCATGCAGTATTTTCCTCATTAACTTTGCTCTAGTCCCTGATTCTAGTCCCCCAATTTGTTTCTCTTTACAAATTATGCATATAAGTGGATTATTTCAGACATAGTTGAATAAACTCTTAATGATGACCATGAAAATGCAGAAGAGTCTTCACTTCGGATATGGCAGATGCTGAGACATTTTCAGACTAAAGTTACTGTGCCTAACGCTCAAAAATACTAATATTAGGAGACTGCAATAAGTAAATCAATATGCCTTCAGCAAGTAAACTATTGTGGTGGATTGACTTTGACTGGCGGCCAGTTGCTCACCGACCTGCTCTCTCATTACCCCTCCTCAGCAGGACACGGGGAGAAAATAAGATGAAAAAGCTCATGGGCTGAGGTAAGGACATGAAGATCACTGACCATCACACACTCAACTTGAGGAAATTAAATTACATAATGCCAATTAATAACAGATTAGGATAGTGAGAAATGAGAACAAAACTAAAAACAGCCTCCCTCAACGCTCCTTTTTCCCAGGCTCAACTTCACTCCTGACTCTGATGTCTGCAGGGCTGTTTCTCTAACATTTTCCTCACTCCTCTCTCTCACAGCTGTTTTTCACCCTTTCTTAAACATGCCATCACAGAGGCACCACCAGAGTCGCTGGTGGGCTCAGCTCTGGGCAGCCGTGGGTTCATTTTGGAGCCATCTGGACCTGTCTCTGTCCGACATGGGGGCAGCTCCTCATCCCCTCTCACAGAAGCCACTGCCACAGCCCCCCCTCCACTGCCAAAATCTTGCCACATAAATCCCATGCAACTATTCAGATTAAAAGCAAATTGACTGGCTAAAACATTTAGTCTTAATCTCAATACTTTTAAAGAACTTATTGTTACAGCTAAATTACTCTGTTAAAGAGCAAAACTGAGACAGTATTTTCTTTCAAGTAAGCAGAGATACATAAAAAAAAATTAATAAAAAAGAACTAACGGTAAATGCATGGCCTGGCTTTCTGGTTTGCTACAGCTGGTCTTATCACCCCCTTTTAAACAAGGATGGTGTTTAATCATAGAAAGTTGAAACACAAACAGGACTGAATGCAACTTTCCTACTAGTTAGCTTTCTGTGTGCTCGATGCAAATTTCTTTGTCTGCTATTCCGACCTACCATTTCTAGTCCACCCTTCTTCCTCTTGAAAATCATAAGATATGTAATGAAAACAAGGAATACAAGATGTACTAAAAATGCTTGTTTTCCTTTCAACATGTCAACATCAGTATGTTATATATTCACAACACTGCCCTATAGCGGGAGATGGAATGGAAAGAAGAAAAAATCTTCAGAATACAAACTGTAATTTTATGCAGCTGCCTTTAATGATAGTTTTTACCCAAAATATGATTAGAATTTTCCTTTTTCAAGCAACATGTATATACATACATATATACACTTTCTGTAAAAGACTTAACCTTATTTGAAATCCTGTGTCTCATTCAGAGAGTCCTTGATCAGTCAAACTGTGCAGTAACAGAAAAGCAATTAAGATACTTCTGTATACTGGAAAGATGCACAGATGGTCCACTGCAATATTTTTAACTTCTAAAAATTAAATTTGTAATATAAAAGCAACCAACACTGGATTTTCCATCCATTTAGACAGAAAATCCTTTCATAGTCAAGCCATGCTGCTATACACCGATTAGAAATGGTTGTTAAAGCAAAAAAAATTTAGAGGACTACTGTTTTGCTGTTAGACTTCCAGTGGCTTGGAAGAAAATAATTACTTATTCAGCACTGAAGTATCAGAGAAGAAAATAAGTCAAGAAATAAAATGTATTTTTTGATGGAATGATAATAATATATTAAAAGACTCAATATGAATTATGTCTAAATGAGGCACAAAATTTCTGTCTTTGAGTAATCTTTGATCAGTTTCCACTACATTTATTAGCAATACTGCAAATGATTCAGGCAAGTATTAGAAATATCATAGAATATTTTTGATGTTTCAAAGCTTTTAAAAACATAGCAATTAAAAAACGCAACGGAGAAACATCATGCTCAACACTATTACTGCTTGCCTGAAAATAAAAAAGACAAGCTTGTAGGCATTAAAGGGTGGAAATATTTGGAAGTATCATATCAGACAATGACAACAGATATGTTCTGAAAACCATTTCTCTATTCATACTCCCTAAAATGAGCCAAGAAAAAAAAATAAATGTTGCCTTGATAAATAATCTGGAGGACTTTTGTTATTCTTCTTGTTGGTGGCAACGGTTTTTAATGTTGGGTTTTTTTTCATTTCCCATTTGACTGACCTGTAGCTCACAAGTTATACGGCTTCCTGCTCCCAAGACAAAAAAGTGACTGAAAGATTCTCTCTAAAGCAAAACTAAATCTCATTCTGTTGAAGAAGCCTCTAGGGACAAACACAAAAGGGACATACCACTGTCTACTAAAATACTCACAGTGATAATTTCATGTATCACAATAATTTTGGGAGCATCTTTCAATATTTTTAAAAGTAAATGCAAAATCAAATTTGTTGGATCGCCACGTAAAATACAGCTGATATTGTCATAAATAAACACTGCAACCTTTGGAAAGAATTATTTTCTATATTCAGTAGAATTAGTTTGATACATATTCTACAATCGATTAGTATGATAGTACGACATTCAGAATACTTAAGGGAACAGAACTCTCTCACAATTCTTTAATATTACTATTAACATCATCAATGTCACCATTACTATTATTTATCCTATCATAAAGATTCAGCTTGGAGGTAAGCAATTCAAATAGCACTTATTAGTAGCTGTAGACCTTTATAGCAAAGAATTGGAAGAAAAATGTTTCAGCAACTTTAACTAACTAGAATAACTAAATGTGAAATTTATTTGTAATACCAGAAAATTACCTAGGAGAGACATGCTCAGCCAAAAGAATTTTTTTCATATATTTGCTATTTGTGAATGAAAAAAGCAATAATTACTTTGTACTAAAAAAGTTAAATTCTTCCCATTTTGGACTCTGATTCAGGAAAATTTAAAGGAATACAACAAGTTTCTAGACTTATGCATACTACAGTTACACACATGCTTAAGCACATTTTAAAATACCTGCATTTTTCTCCTAATTGCTCTCATTGAGGTAATCATAGAACTCATGTTTTGATCAGCAGCATATTGACCCACTAATATCTATGCTAGCACCTAAGAAGCTCTTGAAAAACACGCTATATCAAGAGCTAAGTACATGTTCTAAGGGTCTTTCTAATACTCCATCATTAATATTAAATTCTTTCATCAAACAGAATCACTGGATTTTTCAAATTAACATAAAAATATTCACTCTGTAAAGAATATCACCTTTTGGTGCAACAGAAAGCTAACAGATGATTTATCTTATTATTTGACTAGTAGAAGGGGAGGAGCATTTCTTTATCACAAGAGATCTAAGCACAGAAATGTATATCCAGAGTCAAGCCTCTGTGAGCCACGTTTTTCTTTTTTAGTTCAATGAAGTATATCGGATGATGTACCTTCTAAGATGTGCAATTATATCTTTATCTACAAATATATCTTCTCAACCTAAACATCAGTTGTTCTACTACCCTGTTACAATATTGAACATACTAAGCTTAAAATATCCTGAGGATTTGGACATTTTGTGTTTTGTATTGGATTTTTGTTAATTAAAATGTTATTTTCACTGTATCTGAAATATACTTTAGTTAAAATTCTCCCAAAGTATTAATTTGAAGAAGAACAGTAGTACTCAACACCTTATTTTTTGTCTTTCCTTTACATATTCATTTCAGAAGAAAAGAGGCACCTAATTCACATTGCAACTGCACAGTGTAAGTAAACGCTTTTTCTACACACCTGTGGAACAGCATGTTTGAGAATAACAGTCAAGAGAAACCATGAAACATTCTGTTCTTTGTAAACACAGAACAGGATTTTTACAAAACATGTAACAAACCAACAAATTAGCAGAATGGAGCAAGCATTAGGCTGGTAACCTTCCTTATACACTATACAAGTCCCAATCCACACAGCATACTCTAAAAATGATCTAATCAAGCTATTTTTCACTGGTAACACCTTCCTAACTGCTTATAATGATTAAAGCTTTCTTCATGTACAGTGGCAACGATGTATTTATTTGAGAGAGACATTTTAAATAATTTAGATTCTTCTTACCATCTTGACTTCAACTGCACTTTAAATAGAGTATTTCACCCACTATATTCCACTCTTCTTGCAATACTTTAAATGAATCATGTTCAAACAACATAAAAAATGCTTTTTGATGAACAACATTTTTAAAGGTGCTGCAACTGGAACTGCTTCCTGTGGACTACCTGTAGAAGAAGTGCTTGATAGGTACCTCTTTGTTAGGAGGACAGGATTTAATAAATCCTGGTAACAATAACTGTTCTTTGCTATGGAATCAGGCAGTGATATATTTTCACATTGACCTTCTGGCAACTTGTAGGCAGTGTTGCAGAAACCTTTGATATCAGTTAGCCATCTGTGCAAGCTTCAATAAAGCAAGCCTTCCTTTAGTAAGTCTCAGGGACCACACTCACTTTTCCCTGACACAACCAGTCACGCACAACAAAAATACAAATTCAAAACGCCATTCTTTGTTAAGGTTCATTTATACACTTCCACGATGTTTTGGGTAAATAATAGAAAAAAATATTTTTAATAATTTTATTTGTATTCACCTATGCATAAGAAATAGTCTGCAATATTTTAAAAATAATCCAATATTTAAATAGCGCATTACAAAATATGTGGTTTTTTCGTGATTCCTATTTCCAATGTTTTAAGCTTACACATAATGCCACCTACACATCCCTACATAAAAAAAAGACTCAATTTATACTATGTAGAACTGATTCCATCAGTATCAGATGCCAAAATGTGGCTGTTTTCCTCCAATTCCTTTGAAACCCAGGCAACAGAAACAGCGTGATAGGACACAGCTGAAGGAAGCCCATCTTTTCTTAAATGTTCCACCTCTCAGCCCTTCTTTCTCTTTATCTTATCTGCCCATTATGCCTTTTTGGTTATACTCTTTCCTCATTTACGTGACCCAGAAACCACTGAATTAAGTACAAGTTAGGTGTGCAGATGAGAAAACTGATGAAATTCAAAATGGAAGTGAGGCATCAGTCTGTCATCCAAGGAACTTGCTGGAGACAGGTAAAGATGAGGACAGAAAGAAATTTCTATCCAGAGCAAGAGGAGAGAAGAGATTTTACATACATTTGGTAATTTACAGGTCTTCTTGAACTCTATATCTGAGTTGTAATCTAGAGTAACAGATTAATGCACAGGACAGCAGTCTCACTTACCAAGTTTTGACACCTATCTATCCAGTAATTTTAAGGGAGCAAAAAAGAAAAGAAATTAAAATTTTTGCAATGCATGATGGCACATTTGATGCAGGCCCAGCTATCATTGCCAACAAAGCTCAAGCCTTTTAAGTGACAATAAAACAGTTGAAAGGGTATCTCTGTGAGATACTTGCTTAAGGTTTCCTGCTGGTTTGGGGTTTGTTTTGGAGTAGGGTGGGTTTAACATATCTTGAAAATAATTCCTTGAGTTTCCACAACTATACTACCCTTGTTTGTCCTATTACAATAAATCCTTTACTGTTACCTTTCCTGGCACTACTCTAATTCCTTGGAAGATTTAATCATTACCTCTTACCTTTTTTCCCTTCGCTCTGATTTCACTCTGGATTTCTAGCCCAAATTCTTGCCTCTTTCACTCACATTCACTTTTCCATCCATCCCTCATGCCTATACACAAAAACCATTTTGCCTGGAGTCTTTATCTCTCTGCTGTGTGTTTCAACTGCCCTTGCTCCACCCTTCTCTTAGCTCTGCATTGTTTCCTTTCCTAGTATCTTTGGGCTGCATTTCCTCAGATCCAGAAAATGAAGGCTTCTGTCACTTAACTTAAACTGTCTTCTAATTCCTGTATTTTAAAATGGAAGGATTCTGACCCTGCAAAGTTATAATTTATAGCAAAGAAATTAATCTTCATCTACAGCAGATAAGAATTAACCAATTCTAAAATATCTTCAGAAATAATAAATCAGAAGTCTGTTCATTACCATTATAAAAAATAACTTGTATTTCTGCAATACCTAATACCACGTCATTCCTCATCTTGATTACACAAATTCCACAGTCATTATCATGGATTTACTTACAGAGAGTTCATTACTATCAAGCATAAAAAAGGAATTCAGAAATGAACCAGTACAGAAATTCTCAACAACTACGAATATCCTTAGCTCATTAATTACAGCAAAGGGATGGTTGTAACATATTGCAGGTAAGAAGTCGGTATAATGGGAATCCTAATAAGGAAATTTTCCTTCTCTATTCCAAATAAACTCAAAATAAAATCAACAGATTATCAGTTTGAAAATTGTATTCCTACATACCAGCTTGGAAAAAACTCAAATTAGAACTCCACATACTGCAGATTAAAGGGGGTTCTGGGAAGACAGACACAGATATACACATGGTATGAGTAGATGCGCTGAGGAATAAGAACTTTTTGTTATTTTGCAGTGTTGCTTATTGGCTAAAATAAACTGTTACCTCCACTGGATTATTTAAGACCCTTTTCTGGCACAATTAATATATCTGTGTATCACTAGTTATTCCAGCAACTGGCAAATTATTGTCATAACTTTCAGAAGTCTTTTCTAAATTCAGGTTCAGATTTAACAATAATTGAAGATTCACAGTAATATAACCAGAGGAGTATAGACAATTTTTTTCCCCACAACAATTAAAATTTTACAGAGTTCCAAACCTACCTGTCATTATTAAAAATTACGGTTGCATTTACACGTGATAATACTCACAGACAGATCATGTTGAAAACTAAATACTAAATATTTAGTATTTAGTACTAATTACTAAAATTAAGACTCATCTAAAGCCTTAGAACTATCGAGCATTCCTCAATGTTGCCTCTGAAGCACAGCACAGCAAATGGAGTAGTGACTTACCCTTACATTAATAAAATGATAAATCTCTTTTTAAAGTTCAGAAAATATTTTTTTCTAACAATTTTGAAGTTGTTCTAAAATGTCACGACACATATTTCTCAGGTTTTACCTTGTAGCATCTAGAACATTACATTAAGGGATGTTAAAAACAGCAAATTAATGTTATCAATGGTAAATCACAGTACATAATGACTTCTGCCTAGGGGAAGAAGAAGAAAGCAATGAAATTCCTATCAGGGGAAAAGCCGTGGTCGAGTCTCATGTGAAGCATGCAAAGCACCATCATATTCATTAAGTTTCTCTAAGGCATATGATAAATTCTTGCAAAAGCTTGGCTCGGTTTTTCAAGTCTTAGATGCCTGAAATTCATCACTCATGTACACCTTGTAGGTTCTGTAAATGCTGAGTCAAACAGCAGGCTGAGTCAACCACCGTTTTGTCTATATATTAATAACCTCACTGCTCCAATTTCTAAGTGTTATTCTTAACTGAAAATTCACAGAGGATAAGAACTACGAAAATTAACACCTAAAAGATTTATTCCTGATTGTCAATCTACTGAATAATTTTTTGGCCAATGTGACTTTTAAATCGAGTTTATGTCACCCTACGACACTTCATTTGTACTCTTGCTCAGCAAAGCAGAATGATATTTAGAAAACCTATATACCTTCCAACAGATAATGAAAAAATCTGTAGTTCTATACACCATCATTTTAGGAATTCGAGAAAGCTTTGCAAATATTACTGTTTCTTCCTGATACCAGAGAAGATGACCACAGAAAGGCTTATTTGTCAAGGTCACAATACAAGCCACAGTCAAAACTGATACTAGAATATATTTTAATTTCAGTTCCCTGCTCCAGATGTTAGACCTATTTCTAAACTGAACAGATGAAAAAGAATGATTTTCCCAGATCGTAAAATATTTGTGAAAAAAATTATTATATGGTCGTACCATGTATTTTAAAAGGTAAAAAAACCCCAGAAATTTCAAATAATCTGCAGCTATCTGTTTACATAGCTTACCCTTTAACAAAAGACAGAAAGGAAAGAAACTGTAGCTATGCAACATTATACCACTATTTAAATCCAAACTAAGTAAGCAACGGAGCACTGTGGTTGATTTTTTTTTTTAAAAAAAGCAATTCTTCCAGAAACTATGCAAAAAAAAAAAAAAGCACCCAATTAGAACAAAGTTCAAAAGTAAGATTTTATGTCAATGTTAAGTAAACCACGTGGCTGAGAACAATGCTGTGTTTATGCTGTGTTGACGAGCTGAGAACAGTGGTTTTGTTAAATTGGTTATCTAGGTTTGGTAAGGTAGGAAAAGATGAGAAAGTAGGAAAAAATGTTAGCAAGACAGAAATTTCAGAATCCTCTATGACTTTTTCCTCTAATAAATACAAGTTGATCTATGAAGCAAACCCATCAAATGTTCCTACCACAGTACTGAAGTAGCAAGTTGATCATGAAAAAGGTAACAACACTGAAAGAACGAAATCTACTCACAACCCAACTCTTATGGTTAGTATCTTGGAACACTAGGCTCAACTATTACAATTACTCAAATATATAACTTGCAAAAATACAAAGCAAAAGAGTAGAATCAGAGAATTATGTATTTCACCTGCCACAAAGAGGAAAGAGTAGCCGAACCAAAAGAAAATTCATTGCATGAAGTATGCATTCAAAATAGGGTGAAACTACCCCTAGACATTTTTTGCAAGAAATGGAATATGTTTCTGTTGACTAAAGCTCTTGTACAAAAAAAATAGACTCACTGATGCGAAGCAAAGCCCCTTCTAGCAAGCACTGGGTTATCAACAAATACATCATTGTCACTGAAGATCCTAGAGAAACATCTGCCAATAGTCCTGGAAAATTGAACCCATTCCTAGAAAATATGAGTTTCCAGCTAACAAATATGATAGACAAACAGAAAGGCTCAGTGGGAACAGAGATTGTATTCAATTTAAACTCCTAATGAAAAAAAAATGATGGACCATTCAAAGCAATGGAATTTCCTTCCAGTCGAGTGAAGCAAAAAAAGAAGGAACAATGATGTTGACAATGCAGGCCTTTCCTGCTTATGCTTTCTAAAAGAATTATAATCAAATGAAGAACTTGACAGAAGATGATGACCAACATTCCTCTTGCCTCAGACAATTTACCAGGCCCTAGAGTTGGGGGGGAAAAAAAACATTACTTCCATATCTACTGAAGTGGTCATATTGCCACAGTGATCGCAGTTCCTATGCTGACAGCTACTGATATAAGGCAAGAACTCTCCCAAAACAGATCCAACAATTCCATTCTAGCGGTGGTCAAGCTT